>NW_028118804.1:0-380000 GCF_965113315.1 Podarcis vaucheri
GGATTTTTTCAAAAAAATATTTTCTGTCGGTTACGTTTTTGAGGGCTGATTTCTTGTCCTGTGATAAAAAGCCTTCTGTTTCCGTCGCCAAAGCTTTCAGGGGATCATTTGCAAGCTTCTGGCACCATTTTTGAGTGAATTGCCAAAAGTCAGATTTTTGCTGAAATTGTGACCCCGGGGCTTAGGGATTTTTTCAAAAAAAAAATTCTGCCGGTTAAGTTTTTGAGGGCTGATTTCTTGTCCTGTGATAAAAAGCCTTCTGTTTCCATCGCCAAAGCTTTCAGGGGATCATTTGCAAGCTTCTGGCACCATTTTTGAGTGAATTGCCAAAAGTCAGATTTTTGCTGAAATTGTGACCCCGGGGCTTAGGGATTTTTTCAAAAAAATATTTTCTGCCGGTTACGTTTTTGAGGGCTGATTTCTTGTCCTGTGATAAAAAGCCTTCTGTTTCCATCGCCAAAACTTTCAGGGGATCATTTGCAAGCTTCTGGCACCATTTTTGAGTGAATTGCCAAAAGTCAGATTTTTGCTGAAATTGTGACCCCGGGGCTTAGGGATTTTTTCAAAAAAATATTTTCTGCCGGTTAAGTTTTTGAGGGCTGATTTCTTGTCCTGTGATAAAAAGCCTTCTGTTTCCATCGCCAAAGCTTTCAGGGGATCATTTGCAAGCTTCTGGTACCATTTTTGAGTGAATTGCCAAAAGTCAGATTTTTGCTGAAATTGTGACCCCGGGGCTTAGGGATTTTTTCAAAAAAAATATTTTCTGCCGGTTACGTTTTTGAGGGCTGATTTCTTGTCCTGTGATAAAAAGCCTTCTGTTTCCATCGCCACAGCTTTCAGGGGATCATTTGCAAGCTTCTGGCACCATTTTTGAGTGAATTGCCAAAAGTCAGATTTTTGCTGAAATTGTGACCCCGGGGCTTAGGGATTTTTTCAAAAAAACATTTTCTGCCGGTTACGTTTTTGAGGGCTGATTTCTTGTCCTGTGATAAAAAGCCTTCTGTTTCCATCGCCAAAGCTTTCAGGGGATCATTTGCAAGCTTCTGGCACCATTTTTGAGTGAATTGCCAAAAGTCAGATTTTTGCTGAAATTGTGACCCCGGGGCTTAGGGATTTTTTCAAAAAAACATTTTCTGCCGGTTACGTTTTTGAGGGCTGATTTCTTGTCCTGTGATAAAAAGCCTTCTGTTTCCATCGCCAAAGCTTTCTGGGGATCATTTGCAAGCTTCTGGCACCATTTTTGAGTGAATTGCCAAAAGTCAGATTTTTGCTGAAATTGTGACCCCGGGGCTTAGGAATTTTTTCAAAAAAATATTTTCTGGCGGTTACGTTTTTGAGGGCTGATTTCTTGTCCTGTGATAAAAAGCCTTCTGTTTCCATCGCCAAAGCTTTCAGGGGATCATTTGCAAGCTTCTGGCACCATTTTTGAGTGAATTGCCAAAAGTCAGATTTTTGCTGAAATTGTGACCCCGGGGCTTAGGGATTTTTTCAAAAAAACATTTTCTGCCGGTTACGTTTTTGAGGGCTGATTTCTTGTCCTGTGATAAAAAGCCTTCTGTTTCCATCGCCAAAGCTTTCTGGGGATCATTTGCAAGCTTCTGGCACCATTTTTGAGTGAATTGCCAAAAGTCAGATTTTTGCTGAAATTGTGACCCCGGGGCTTAGGGATTTTTTCAAAAAAATATTTTCTGCCGGTTAAGTTTTTGAGGGCTGATTTCTTGTCCTGTGATAAAAAGCCTTCTGTTTCCATCGCCAAAGCTTTCAGGGGATCATTTGCAAGCTTTTGGCACCATTTTTGAGTGAATTGCCAAAAGTCAGATTTTTGCTGAAATTGTGACCCCGGGGCTTAGGAATTTTTTCAAAAAAATATTTTCTGGCGGTTACGTTTTTGAGGGCTGATTTCTCGTCCTGTGATAAAAAGCCTTCTGTTTCCATCGCCAAAGCTTTCAGGGGATCATTTGCAAGCTTCTGGCACCATTTTTGAGTGAAATGCCAAAAGTCAGATTTTTGCTGAAATTGTGACCCCGGGGCTTAGGGATTTTTTCAAAAAAATATTTTCTGCCGGTTACGTTTTTGAGGGCTGATTTCTTGTCCTGTGATAAAAAGCCTTCTGTTTCCATCGCCACAGCTTTCAGGGGATCATTTGCAAGCTTCTGGCACCATTTTTGAGTGAATTGCCAAAAGTCAGATTTTTGCTGAAATTGTGACCCCGGGGCTTAGGGATTTTTTCAAAAAAATATTTTCTGCCGGTTACGTTTTTGAGGGCTGATTTCTCGTCCTGTGATAAAAAGCCTTCTGTTTCCATCGCCAAAGCTTTCAGGGGATCATTTGCAAGCTTCTGGCACCATTTTTGAGTGAAATGCCAAAAGTCAGATTTTTGCTGAAATTGTGACCCCGGGGCTTAGGGATTTTTTCAAAAAAACATTTTCTGCCGGTTACGTTTTTGAGGGCTGATTTCTTGTCCTGTGATAAAAAGCCTTCTGTTTCCATCGCCAAAGCTTTCAGGGGATCATTTGCAAGCTTCTGGCACCATTTTTGAGTGAATTGCCAAAAGTCAGATTTTTGCTGAAATTGTGACCCCGGGGCTTAGGGATTTTTTCAAAAAAATATTTTCTGCCGGTTAAGTTTTTGAGGGCTGATTTCTTGTCCTGTGATAAAAAGCCTTCTGTTTCCATCGCCAAAGCTTTCAGGGGATCATTTGCAAGCTTTTGGCACCATTTTTGAGTGAATTGCCAAAAGTCAGATTTTTGCTGAAATTGTGACCCCGGGGCTTAGGAATTTTTTCAAAAAAATATTTTCTGGCGGTTACGTTTTTGAGGGCTGATTTCTCGTCCTGTGATAAAAAGCCTTCTGTTTCCATCGCCAAAGCTTTCAGGGGATCATTTGCAAGCTTCTGGCACCATTTTTGAGTGAAATGCCAAAAGTCAGATTTTTGCTGAAATTGTGACCCCGGGGCTTAGGGATTTTTTCAAAAAAATATTTTCTGCCGGTTACGTTTTTGAGGGCTGATTTCTTGTCCTGTGATAAAAAGCCTTCTGTTTCCATCGCCACAGCTTTCAGGGGATCATTTGCAAGCTTCTGGCACCATTTTTGAGTGAATTGCCAAAAGTCAGATTTTTGCTGAAATTGTGACCCCGGGGCTTAGGGATTTTTTCAAAAAAATATTTTCTGCCGGTTACGTTTTTGAGGGCTGATTTCTCGTCCTGTGATAAAAAGCCTTCTGTTTCCATCGCCAAAGCTTTCAGGGGATCATTTGCAAGCTTCTGGCACCATTTTTGAGTGAAATGCCAAAAGTCAGATTTTTGCTGAAATTGTGACCCCGGGGCTTAGGGATTTTTTCAAAAAAACATTTTCTGCCGGTTACGTTTTTGAGGGCTGATTTCTTGTCCTGTGATAAAAAGCCTTCTGTTTCCATCGCCAAAGCTTTCAGGGGATCATTTGCAAGCTTCTGGCACCATTTTTGAGTGAATTGCCAAAAGTCAGATTTTTGCTGAAATTGTGACCCCGGGGCTTAGGGATTTTTTCAAAAAAACATTTTCTGCCGGTTACGTTTTTGAGGGCTGATTTCTTGTCCTGTGATAAAAAGCCTTCTGTTTCCATCGCCAAAGCTTTCAGGGGATCATTTGCAAGCTTCTGGCACCATTTTTGAGTGAATTGCCAAAAGTCAGATTTTTGCTGAAATTGTGACCCCGGGGCTTAGGGATTTTTTCAAAAAAATATTTTCTGCCGGTTAAGTTTTTGAGGGCTGATTTCTTGTCCTGTGATAAAAAGCCTTCTTTTTCCATCGCCAAAGCTTTCAGGGGATCATTTGCAAGCTTCTGGCACCATTTTTGAGTGAATTGCCAAAAGTCAGATTTTTGCTGAAATTGTGACACCGGGGCTTAGGGATTTTTTCAAAAAAATATTTTCTGCCAGTTACGTTTTTGAGGGCTGATTTCTTGTCCTGTGATAAAAAGCCTTCTGTTTCCATCGCCAAAGCTTTCAGGGGATCATTTGCAAGCTTCTGGCACCATTTTTGAGTGAATTGCCAAAAGTCAGATTTTTGCTGAAATTGTGACCCCGGGGCTTAAGGATTTTTTCAAAAAAATATTTTCTGCCGGTTACGTTTTTGAGGGCTGATTTCTTGTCCTGTGATAAAAAGCCTTCTGTTTCCATGGCCAAAGCTTTCAGGGGATCATTTGCAAGCTTCTGGCACCATTTTTGAGTGAATTGCCAAAAGTCAGATTTTTGCTGAAATTGTGACCCCGGGGCTTAGGGATTTTTTCAAAAAAATATTTTCTGCCGGTTAAGTTTTTGAGGGCTGATTTCTTGTCCTGTGATAAAAAGCCTTCTGTTTCCATCGCCAAAGCTTTCAGGGGATCATTTGCAAGCTTCTGGCACCATTTTTGAGTGAAATGCCAAAAGTCAGATTTTTGCTGAAATTGTGACCCCGGGGCTTAGGGATTTTTTCAAAAAAACATTTTCTGCCGGTTACGTTTTTGAGGGCTGATTTCTTGTCCTGTGATAAAAAGCCTTCTGTTTCCATCGCCAAAGCTTTCAGGGGATCATTTGCAAGCTTCTGGCACCATTTTTGAGTGAATTGCCAAAAGTCAGATTTTTGCTGAAATTGTGACCCCGGGGCTTAGGGATTTTTTCAAAAAAATATTTTCTGCCGGTTAAGTTTTTGAGGGCTGATTTCTTGTCCTGTGATAAAAAGCCTTCTGTTTCCATCGCCAAAGCTTTCAGGGGATCATTTGCAAGCTTCTGGCACCATTTTTGAGTGAATTGCCAAAAGTCAGATTTTTGCTGAAATTGTGACACCGGGGCTTAGGGATTTTTTCAAAAAAATATTTTCTGCCAGTTACGTTTTTGAGGGCTGATTTCTTGTCCTGTGATAAAAAGCCTTCTGTTTCCATCGCCAAAGCTTTCAGGGGATCATTTGCAAGCTTCTGGCACCATTTTTGAGTGAATTGCCAAAAGTCAGATTTTTGCTGAAATTGTGACCCCGGGGCTTAAGGATTTTTTCAAAAAAATAGTTTCTGCCGGTTACGTTTTTGAGGGCTGATTTCTTGTCCTGTGATAAAAAGCCTTCTGTTTCCATCGCCAAAGCTTTCAGGGGATTATTTGCAAGCTTCTGGCACCATTTTTGAGTGAATTGCCAAAAGTCAGATTAGGGCTTAGGGATCATTTGCAAGCTTCTGGCACCATTTTTGAGTGAATTGCCAAAAGTCAGATTTTTGCTGAAATTGTGACCCCGGGGCTTAGGGATTTTTTCAAAAAAATATTTTCTGCCGGTTATGTTTTTGAGGGCTGATTTCTTGTCCTGTGATAAAAAGCCTTCTGTTTCCATCGCCAAAGCTTTCAGGGGATCATTTGCAAGTTTCTGGCACCATTTTTGAGTGAGATGCCAAAAGTCAGATTTTTGCTGAAATTGTGACCCCGGGGCTTAGGGATTTTTTCAAAAAAATATTTTCTACCGGTTAAGTTTTTGAGGGCTGATTTCTTGTCCTGTGATAAAAAGCCTTCTGTTTCCATCGCCAAAGCTTTCAGGGGATCATTTGCAAGCTTCTGGCACCATTTTTGAGTGAATTGCCAAAAGTCAGATTTTTGCTGAAATTGTGACCCCGGGGCTTAGGGATTTTTTCAAAAAAATATTTTCTGCCGGTTACGTTTTTGAGGGCTGATTTCTTGTCCTGTGATAAAAAGCCTTCTGTTTCCATCGCCAAAGGTTTCAGGGGATCATTTGCAAGCTTCTGGCACCATTTTTGAGTGAATTGCCAAAAGTCAGATTTTTGCTGAAATTGTGACCCCGGGGCTTAGGGATTTTTTCAAAAAAATATTTTCTGCCAGTTAAGTTTTTGAGGGCTGATTTCTTGTCCTGTGATAAATAGCCTTCTGTTTCCATCGCCACAGCTTTCAGGGGATCATTTGCAAGCTTCTGGCACCATTTTTGAGTGAATTGCCAAAAGTCAGATTTTTGCTGAAATTGTGACCCCGGGGCTTAGGGATTTTTAAAAAAAAATATTTTCTGCCGGTTACGTTTTTGAGGGCTGATTTCTTGTCCTGTGATAAAAAGCCTTCTGTTTCCATCGCCAAAGCTTTCAGGGGATCATTTGCAAGCTTCTGGCACCATTTTTGAGTGAATTGCCAAAAGTCAGATTTTTGCTGAAATTGTGACCCCGGGGCTTAGGGATTTTTTCAAAAAAATAGTTTCTGCCGGTTACGTTTTTGAGGGCTGATTTCTTGTCCTGTGATAAAAAGCCTTCTGTTTCCATCGCCAAAGCTTTCAGGGGATTATTTGCAAGCTTCTGGCACCATTTTTGAGTGAATTGCCAAAAGTCAGATTTTTGCTGAAATTGTGACCCCGGGGCTTAGGGATTTTTTCAAAAAAATATTTTCTGCCGGTTACGTTTTTGAGGGCTGATTTCTTGTCCTGTGATAAAAAGCCTTCTGTTTCCATCGCCAAAGCTTTCAGGGGATCATTTGCAAGCTTCTGGCACCATTTTTGAGTGAAATGCCAAAAGTCAGATTTTTGCTGAAATTGTGACCCCGGGGCTTAGGGATTTTTTCAAAAAAACATTTTCTGCCGGTTACGTTTTTGAGGGCTGATTTCTTGTCCTGTGATAAAAAGCCTTCTGTTTCCATCGCCAAAGCTTTCAGGGGATCATTTGCAAGCTTCTGGCACCATTTTTGAGTGAATTGCCAAAAGTCAGATTTTTGCTGAAATTGTGACCCCGGGGCTTAGGGATTTTTTCAAAAAAATATTTTCTGCCGGTTAAGTTTTTGAGGGCTGATTTCTTGTCCTGTGATAAAAAGCCTTCTGTTTCCATCTCCAAAGCTTTCAGGGGATCATTTGCAAGCTTCTGGCACCATTTTTGAGTGAATTGCCAAAAGTCAGATTTTTGCTGAAATTGTGACACCGGGGCTTAGGGATTTTTTCAAAAAAATATTTTCTGCCAGTTACGTTTTTGAGGGCTGATTTCTTGTCCTGTGATAAAAAGCCTTCTGTTTCCATCGCCAAAGCTTTCAGGGGATCATTTGCAAGCTTCTGGCACCATTTTTGAGTGAATTGCCAAAAGTCAGATTTTTGCTGAAATTGTGACCCCGGGGCTTAAGGATTTTTTCAAAAAAATAGTTTCTGCCGGTTACGTTTTTGAGGGCTGATTTCTTGTCCTGTGATAAAAAGCCTTCTGTTTCCATCGCCAAAGCTTTCAGGGGATTATTTGCAAGCTTCTGGCACCATTTTTGAGTGAATTGCCAAAAGTCAGATTAGGGCTTAGGGATCATTTGCAAGCTTCTGGCACCATTTTTGAGTGAATTGTCAAAAGTCAGATTTTTGCTGAAATTGTGACCCCGGGCCTTAGGGATTTTTTCAAAAAAATAGTTTCTGCCGGTTATGTTTTTGAGGGCTGATTTCTTGTCCTGTGATAAAAAGCCTTCTGTTTCCATCGCCAAAGCATTCAGGGGATCATTTGCAAGTTTCTGGCACCATTTTTGAGTGAGATGCCAAAAGTCAGATTTTTGCTGAAATTGTGACCCCGGGGCTTAGGGATTTTTTCAAAAAAATATTTTCTACCGGTTAAGTTTTTGAGGGCTGATTTCTTGTCCTGTGATAAAAAGCCTTCTGTTTCCATCGCCAAAGCTTTCAGGGGATCATTTGCAAGCTTCTGGCACCATTTTTGAGTGAATTGCCAAAAGTCAGATTTTTGCTGAAATTGTGACCCCGGGGCTTAGGGATTTTTTCAAAAAAATATTTTCTGCCGGTTACGTTTTTGAGGGCTGATTTCTTGTCCTGTGATAAAAAGCCTTCTGTTTCCATCGCCAAAGCTTTCAGGGGATCATTTGCAAGCTTCTGGCACCATTTTTGAGTAAATTGCCAAAAGTCAGATTTTGGCTGAAATTGTGACCCCGGGGCTTAGGGATTTTTTCAAAAAAATATTTTCTGCCGGTTACGTTTTTGAGGGCTGATTTCTTGTCCTGTGATAAAAAGCCTTCTGTTTCCATGGCCAAAGCTTTCAGGGCATCATTTGCAAGCTTCTGGCACCATTTTTGAGTGAATTGCCAAAAGTCAGATTTTTGCTGAAATAGTGACCCCGGGGCTTAGGGATTTTTTCAAAAAAATATTTTCTGCCGGTTACGTTTTTGAGGGCTGATTTCTTGTCCTGTGATAAAAAGCCTTCTGTTTCCATCGCCAAAGCTTTCAGGGGATCATTTGCAAGCTTCTGGCACCATTTTTGAGTGAATTGCCAAAAGTCAGATTTTGGCTGAAATTGTGACCCCGGGGCTTAGGGATTTTTTCAAAAAAATATTTTCTGCCGGTTACGTTTTTGAGGGCTGATTTCTTGTCCTGTGATAAAAAGCCTTCTGTTTCCATCGCCAAAGCTTTCAGGGGATCATTTGCAAGCTTCTGGCACCATTTTTGAGTGAATTGCCAAAAGTCAGATTTTTGCTGAAATTGTGACCCCGGGGCTTAGGGATTTTTTCAAAAAAATATTTTCTGCCGGTTACGTTTTTGAGGGCTGATTTCTTGTCCTGTGATAAAAAGCCTTCTGTTTCCATCGCCAAAGCTTTCAGGGGATTATTTGCAAGCTTCTGGCACCATTTTTGAGTGAATTGCCAAAAGTCAGATTAGGGCTTAGGGATCATTTGCAAGCTTCTGGCACCATTTTTGAGTGAATTGCCAAAAGTCAGATTTTTGCTGAAATTGTGACCCCGGGGCTTAGGGATTTTTTCAAAAAAATATTTTCTGCCGGTTACGTTTTTGAGGGCTGATTTCTTGTCCTGTGATAAAAAGCCTTCTGTTTCCATCGCCACAGCTTTCAGGGGATCATTTGCAAGCTTCTGGCACCATTTTTGAGTGAATTGCCAAAAGTCAGATTTTGGCTGAAATTGTGACCCCGGGGCTTAGGGATTTTTTCAAAAAAATATTTTCTGCCGGTTACGTTTTTGAGGGCTGATTTCTTGTCCTGTGATAAAAAGCCTTCTGTTTCCATCGCCAAAGCTTTCAGGGGAGCATTTGCAAGCTTCTGGCACCATTTTTGAGTGAATTGCCAAAAGTCAGATTTTGGCTGAAATTGTGACCCCGGGGCTTAGGGATTTTTTCAAAAAAATATTTTCTGCCGGTTACGTTTTTGAGGGCTGATTTCTTGTCCTGTGATAAAAAGCCTTCTGTTTCCATCGCCAAAGCTTTCAGGGGATCATTTGCAAGCTTCTGGCACCATTTTTGAGTGAATTGCCAAAAGTCAGATTTTGGCTGAAATTGTGACCCCGGGGCTTAGGGATTTTTTCAAAAAAATATTTTCTGCCGGTTACGTTTTTGAGGGCTGATTTCTTGTCCTGTGATAAAAAGCCTTCTGTTTCCATCGCCAAAGCTTTCAGGGGATCATTTGCAAGCTTCTGGCACCATTTTTGAGTGAATTGCCAAAAGTCAGATTTTTGCTGAAATTGTGACCCCGGGGCTTAGGGATTTTTTCAAAAAAATATTTTCTGCCGGTTACGTTTTTGAGGGCTGATTTCTTGTCCTGTGATAAAAAGCCTTCTGTTTCCATCGCCAAAGCTTTCAGGGGATTATTTGCAAGCTTCTGGCACCATTTTTGAGTGAATTGCCAAAAGTCAGATTAGGGCTTAGGGATCATTTGCAAGCTTCTGGCACCATTTTTGAGTGAATTGCCAAAAGTCAGATTTTTGCTGAAATTGTGACCCCGGGGCTTAGGGATTTTTTCAAAAAAATATTTTCTGCCGGTTACGTTTTTGAGGGCTGATTTCTTGTCCTGTGATAAAAAGCCTTCTGTTTCCATCGCCACAGCTTTCAGGGGATCATTTGCAAGCTTCTGGCACCATTTTTGAGTGAATTGCCAAAAGTCAGATTTTGGCTGAAATTGTGACCCCGGGGCTTAGGGATTTTTTCAAAAAAATATTTTCTGCCGGTTACGTTTTTGAGGGCTGATTTCTTGTCCTGTGATAAAAAGCCTTCTGTTTCCATCGCCAAAGCTTTCAGGGGAGCATTTGCAAGCTTCTGGCACCATTTTTGAGTGAATTGCCAAAAGTCAGATTTTGGCTGAAATTGTGACCCCGGGGCTTAGGGATTTTTTCAAAAAAATATTTTCTGCCGGTTACGTTTTTGAGGGCTGATTTCTTGTCCTGTGATAAAAAGCCTTCTGTTTCCATCGCCAAAGCTTTCAGGGGATCATTTGCAAGCTTCTGGCACCATTTTTGAGTGAATTGCCAAAAGTCAGATTTTTGCTGAAATTGTGACCCCGGGGCTTAGGGATTTTTTCAAAAAAATAGTTTCTGCCGGTTACTTTTTTGAGGGCTGATTTCTTGTCCTGTGATAAAAAGCCTTCTGTTTCCATCGCCAAAGCTTTCAGGGGATTATTTGCAAGCTTCTGGCACCATTTTTGAGTGAATTGCCAAAAGTCAGATTAGGGCTTAGGGATCATTTGCAAGCTTCTGGCACCATTTTTGAGTGAATTGCCAAAAGTAAAATTTTGGTGAAATTGTGACCCCGGTGCTTAGGGATTTTTTCAAAAAAATATTTTCTGCCGGATACGTTTTTGAGGGCTGATTTCTGGTCCTGTGATAAAAAGCCTTCTGTTTCCATCGCCAAAGCTTTCAGGGGATCATTTGCAAGCTTCTGGCACCATTTTTGAGTAAATTGCCAAAAGTCAGATTTTGGCTGAAATTGTGACCCCGGGGCTTAGGGATTTTTTCAAAAAAATATTTTCTGCCGGTTAGGTTTTTGAGGGCTGATTTCTTGTCCTGTGATAAAAAGCCTTCTGTTTCCATGGCCAAAGCTTTCAGGGGATCATTTGCAAGCTTCTGGCACCATTTTTGAGTGAATTGCCAAAAGTCAGATTTTTGCTGAAATAGTGACCCCGGGGCTTAGGGATTTTTTCAAAAAAATATTTTCTGCCGGTTACGTTTTTGAGGGCTGATTTCTTGTCCTGTGATAAAAAGCCTTCTGTTTCCATCGCCAAAGCTTTCAGGGGATCATTTGCAAGCTTCTGGCACCATTTTTGAGTGAATTGCCAAAAGTCAGATTTTGGCTGAAATTGTGACCCCGGGGCTTAGGGATTTTTTCAAAAAAATATTTTCTGCCGGTTACGTTTTTGAGGGCTGATTTCTTGTCCTGTGATAAAAAGCCTTCTGTTTCCATCGCCAAAGCTTTCAGGGGATCATTTGCAAGCTTCTGGCACCATTTTTGAGTGAATTGCCAAAAGTCAGATTTTTGCTGAAATTGTGACCCCGGGGCTTAGGGATTTTTTCAAAAAAATATTTTCTGCCGGTTACGTTTTTGAGGGCTGATTTCTTGTCCTGTGATAAAAAGCCTTCTGTTTCCATCGCCAAAGCTTTCAGGGGATCATTTGCAAGCTTCTGGCACCATTTTTGAGTGAATTGCCAAACGTCAGATTTTGGCTGAAATTGTGACCCCGGGGCTTAGGGATTTTTTCAAAAAAATATTTTCTGCGGGTTACGTTTTTGAGGGCTGATTTCTTGTCCTGTGATAAAAAGCCTTCTGTTTCCATCGCCAAAGCTTTCAGGGGATCATTTGCAAGCTTCTGGCACCATTTTTGAGTCAATTGCCAAAAGTCAGATTTTGGCTGAAATTGTGACCCCGGGGCTTAGGGATTTTTTCAAAAAAATATTTTCTGCCGGTTACGTTTTTGAGGGCTGATTTCTTGTCCTGTGATAAAAAGCCTTCTGTTTCCCTTGGCCAAAGCTTTCAGGGGATCATTTGCAAGCTTCTGGCACCATTTTTGAGTGAATTGCCAAAAGTCAGATTTTTGCTGAAATTGTGACCCCGGGGCTTAGGGATTTTTTCAAAAAAATATTTTCTGCCGGTTAAGTTTTTGAGGGCTGATTTCTTGTCCTGTGATAAAAAGCCTTCTGTTTCCATCGCCAAAGCTTTCAGGGGAGCATTTGCAAGCTTCTGGCACCATTTTTGAGTGAAATGCCAAAAGTCAGATTTTTGCTGAAATTGTGACCCCGGGGCTTAGGGATTTTTTCAAAAAAATAGTTTCTGCCGGTTACGTTTTTGAGGGCTGATTTCTTGTCCTGTGATAAAAAGCCTTCTGTTTCCATCGCCATAGCTTTCAGGGGATTATTTGCAAGCTTCTGGCACCATTTTTGAGTGAATTGCCAAAAGTCAGATTAGGGCTTAGGGGTCATTTGCAAGCTTCTGGCACCATTTTTGAGTGAATTGCCAAAAGTAAAATTTTGGTGAAATTGTGACCCCGGTGCTTAGGGATTTTTTCAAAAAAATATTTTCTGCCAGTTACGTTTTTGAGGGCTGATTTCTTGTCCTGTGATAAAAAGCCTTCTGTTTCCATCGCCACAGCTTTCAGGGGATCATTTGCAAGCTTCTGGCACCATTTTTGAGTGTATTGCCAAAAGTCAGATTTTGGCTGAAATTGTGACCCCGGGGCTTAGGGATTTTTTCAAAAAAACATTTTCTGCCGGTTACGTTTTTGAGGGCTGATTTCTTGTCCTGTGATAAAAAGCCTTCTGTTTCCATCGCCAAAGCTTACAGGGGATCATTTGCAAGCTTCTGGCACCATTTTTGAGTGAATTGCCAAAAGTCAGATTTTGGCTGAAATTGTGACCCCGGGGCTTAGGGATTTTTTCAAAAAAATAGTTTCTGCCGGTTACGTTTTTGAGGGCTGATTTCTTGTCCTGTGATAAAAAGCCTTCTGTTTCCATCGCCAAAGCTTTCAGGGGATCATTTGCAAGCTTCTGGCACCATTTTTGAGTAAATTGCCAAAAGTCAGATTTTGGCTGAAATTGTGACCCCGGGGCTTAGGGATTTTTTCAAAAAAATATTTTCTGCCGGTTACGTTTTTGAGGGCTGATTTCTTGTCCTGTGATAAAAAGCCTTCTGTTTCCATGGCCAAAGCTTTCAGGGCATCATTTGCAAGCTTCTGGCACCATTTTTGAGTGAATTGCCAAAAGTCAGATTTTTGCTGAAATAGTGACCCCGGGGCTTAGGGATTTTTTCAAAAAAATATTTTCTGCCGGTTACGTTTTTGAGGGCTGATTTCTTGTCCTGTGATAAAAAGCCTTCTGTTTCCATCGCCAAAGCTTTCAGGGGATCATTTGCAAGCTTCTGGCACCATTTTTGAGTAAATTGCCAAAAGTCAGATTTTGGCTGAAATTGTGACCCCGGGGCTTAGGGATTTTTTCAAAAAAATATTTTCTGCCGGTTACGTTTTTGAGGGCTGATTTCTTGTCCTGTGATAAAAAGCCTTCTGTTTCCATCGCCAAAGCTTTCAGGGGATCATTTGCAAGCTTCTGGCACCATTTTTGAGTGAATTGCCAAAAGTCAGATTTTTGCTGAAATTGTGACCCCGGGGCTTAGGGATTTTTTCAAAAAAATATTTTCTGCCGGTTACGTTTTTGAGGGCTGATTTCTTGTCCTGTGATAAAAAGCCTTCTGTTTCCATCGCCAAAGCTTTCAGGGGATTATTTGCAAGCTTCTGGCACCATTTTTGAGTGAATTGCCAAAAGTCAGATTAGGGCTTAGGGATCATTTGCAAGCTTCTGGCACCATTTTTGAGTGAATTGCCAAAAGTCAGATTTTTGCTGAAATTGTGACCCCGGGGCTTAGGGATTTTTTCAAAAAAATATTTTCTGCCGGTTACGTTTTTGAGGGCTGGTTTCTTGTCCTGTGATAAAAAGCCTTCTGTTTCCATCGCCACAGCTTTCAGGGGATCATTTGCAAGCTTCTGGCACCATTTTTGAGTGAATTGCCAAAAGTCAGATTTTGGCTGAAATTGTGACCCCGGGGCTTAGGGATTTTTTCAAAAAAATATTTTCTGCCGGTTACATTTTTGAGGGCTGATTTCTTGTCCTGTGATAAAAAGCCTTCTGTTTCCATCGCCAAAGCTTTCAGGGGATCATTTGCAAGCTTCTGGCACCATTTTTGAGTGAATTGCCAAAAGTCAGATTTTTGCTGAAATTGTGACCCCGGGGCTTAGGGATTTTTTCAAAAAAATAGTTTCTGCCGGTTACTTTTTTGAGGGCTGATTTCTTGTCCTGTGATAAAAAGCCTTCTGTTTCCATCGCCAAAGCTTTCAGGGGATTATTTGCAAGCTTCTGGCACCATTTTTGAGTGAATTGCCAAAAGTCAGATTAGGGCTTAGGGATCATTTGCAAGCTTCTGGCACCATTTTTGAGTGAATTGCCAAAAGTAAAATTTTGGTGAAATTGTGACCCCGGTGCTTAGGGATTTTTTCAAAAAAATATTTTCTGCCGGATACGTTTTTGAGGGCTGATTTCTGGTCCTGTGATAAAAAGCCTTCTGTTTCCATCGCCAAAGCTTTCAGGGGATCATTTGCAAGCTTCTGGCACCATTTTTGAGTAAATTGCCAAAAGTCAGATTTTGGCTGAAATTGTGACCCCGGGGCTTAGGGATTTTTTCAAAAAAATATTTTCTGCCGGTTAGGTTTTTGAGGGCTGATTTCTTGTCCTGTGATAAAAAGCCTTCTGTTTCCATGGCCAAAGCTTTCACGGGATCATTTGCAAGCTTCTGGCACCATTTTTGAGTGAATTGCCAAAAGTCAGATTTTTGCTGAAATAGTGACCCCGGGGCTTAGGGATTTTTTCAAAAAAATATTTTCTGCCGGTTACGTTTTTGAGGGCTGATTTCTTGTCCTGTGATAAAAAGCCTTCTGTTTCCATCGCCAAAGCTTTCAGGGGATCATTTGCAAGCTTCTGGCACCATTTTTGAGTGAATTGCCAAAAGTCAGATTTTGGCTGAAATTGTGACCCCGGGGCTTAGGGATTTTTTCAAAAAAATATTTTCTGCCGGTTACGTTTTTGAGGGCTGATTTCTTGTCCTGTGATAAAAAGCCTTCTGTTTCCATCGCCAAAGCTTTCAGGGGATCATTTGCAAGCTTCTGGCACCATTTTTGAGTGAATTGCCAAAAGTCAGATTTTTGCTGAAATTGTGACCCCGGGGCTTAGGGATTTTTTCAAAAAAATATTTTCTGCCGGTTACGTTTTTGAGGGCTGATTTCTTGTCCTGTGATAAAAAGCCTTCTGTTTCCATCGCCAAAGCTTTCAGGGGATCATTTGCAAGCTTCTGGCACCATTTTTGAGTGAATTGCCAAAAGTCAGATTTTTGCTGAAATTGTGACCCCGGGGCTTAGGGATTTTTTCAAAAAAATATTTTCTGCCGGTTACGTTTTTGAGGGCTGATTTCTTGTCCTGTGATAAAAAGCCTTCTGTTTCCATCGCCAAAGCTTTCAGGGGATCATTTGCAAGCTTCTGGCACCATTTTTGAGTGAATTGCCAAACGTCAGATTTTGGCTGAAATTGTGACCCCGGGGCTTAGGGATTTTTTCAAAAAAATATTTTCTGCGGGTTACGTTTTTGAGGGCTGATTTCTTGTCCTGTGATAAAAAGCCTTCTGTTTCCATCGCCAAAGCTTTCAGGGGATCATTTGCAAGCTTCTGGCACCATTTTTGAGTGAATTGCCAAAAGTCAGATTTTGGCTGAAATTGTGACCCCGGGGCTTAGGGATTTTTTCAAAAAAATATTTTCTGCCGGTTACGTTTTTGAGGGCTGATTTCTTGTCCTGTGATAAAAAGCCTTCTGTTTCCATCGCCAAAGCTTTCAGGGGAGCATTTGCAAGCTTCTGGCACCATTTTTGAGTGAAATGCCAAAAGTCAGATTTTTGCTGAAATTGTGACCCCGGGGCTTAGGGATTTTTTCAAAAAAATAGTTTCTGCCGGTTACGTTTTTGAGGGCTGATTTCTTGTCCTGTGATAAAAAGCCTTCTGTTTCCATCGCCATAGCTTTCAGGGGATTATTTGCAAGCTTCTGGCACCATTTTTGAGTGAATTGCCAAAAGTCAGATTAGGGCTTAGGGATCATTTGCAAGCTTCTGGCACCATTTTTGAGTGAATTGCCAAAAGTAAAATTTTGGTGAAATTGTGACCCCGGTGCTTAGGGATTTTTTCAAAAAAATATTTTCTGCCAGTTACGTTTTTGAGGGCTGATTTCTTGTCCTGTGATAAAAAGCCTTCTGTTTCCATCGCCACAGCTTTCAGGGGATCATTTGCAAGCTTCTGGCACCATTTTTGAGTGTATTGCCAAAAGTCAGATTTTGGCTGAAATTGTGACCCCGGGGCTTAGGGATTTTTTCAAAAAAACATTTTCTGCCGGTTACGTTTTTGAGGGCTGATTTCTTGTCCTGTGATAAAAAGCCTTCTGTTTCCATCGCCAAAGCTTACAGGGGATCATTTGCAAGCTTCTGGCACCATTTTTGAGTGAATTGCCAAAAGTCAGATTTTGGCTGAAATTGTGACCCCGGGGCTTAGGGATTTTTTCAAAAAAATAGTTTCTGCCGGTTACGTTTTTGAGGGCTGATTTCTTGTCCTGTGATAAAAAGCCTTCTGTTTCCATCGCCAAAGCTTTCAGGGGATCATTTGCAAGCTTCTGGCACCATTTTTGAGTAAATTGCCAAAAGTCAGATTTTGGCTGAAATTGTGACCCCGGGGCTTAGGGATTTTTTCAAAAAAATATTTTCTGCCGGTTACGTTTTTGAGGGCTGATTTCTTGTCCTGTGATAAAAAGCCTTCTGTTTCCATGGCCAAAGCTTTCAGGGCATCATTTGCAAGCTTCTGGCACCATTTTTGAGTGAATTGCCAAAAGTCAGATTTTTGCTGAAATAGTGACCCCGGGGCTTAGGGATTTTTTCAAAAAAATATTTTCTGCCGGTTACGTTTTTGAGGGCTGATTTCTTGTCCTGTGATAAAAAGCCTTCTGTTTCCATCGCCAAAGCTTTCAGGGGATCATTTGCAAGCTTCTGGCACCATTTTTGAGTGAATTGCCAAAAGTCAGATTTTGGCTGAAATTGTGACCCCGGGGCTTAGGGATTTTTTCAAAAAAATATTTTCTGCCGGTTACGTTTTTGAGGGCTGATTTCTTGTCCTGTGATAAAAAGCCTTCTGTTTCCATCGCCAAAGCTTTCAGGGGATCATTTGCAAGCTTCTGGCACCATTTTTGAGTGAATTGCCAAAAGTCAGATTTTTGCTGAAATTGTGACCCCGGGGCTTAGGGATTTTTTCAAAAAAATATTTTCTGCCGGTTACGTTTTTGAGGGCTGATTTCTTGTCCTGTGATAAAAAGCCTTCTGTTTCCATCGCCAAAGCTTTCAGGGGATTATTTGCAAGCTTCTGGCACCATTTTTGAGTGAATTGCCAAAAGTCAGATTAGGGCTTAGGGATCATTTGCAAGCTTCTGGCACCATTTTTGAGTGAATTGCCAAAAGTCAGATTTTTGCTGAAATTGTGACCCCGGGGCTTAGGGATTTTTTCAAAAAAATATTTTCTGCCGGTTACGTTTTTGAGGGCTGATTTCTTGTCCTGTGATAAAAAGCCTTCTGTTTCCATCGCCACAGCTTTCAGGGGATCATTTGCAAGCTTCTGGCACCATTTTTGAGTGAATTGCCAAAAGTCAGATTTTGGCTGAAATTGTGACCCCGGGGCTTAGGGATTTTTTCAAAAAAATATTTTCTGCCGGTTACGTTTTTGAGGGCTGATTTCTTGTCCTGTGATAAAAAGCCTTCTGTTTCCATCGCCAAAGCTTTCAGGGGAGCATTTGCAAGCTTCTGGCACCATTTTTGAGTGAATTGCCAAAAGTCAGATTTTGGCTGAAATTGTGACCCCGGGGCTTAGGGATTTTTTCAAAAAAATATTTTCTGCCGGTTACGTTTTTGAGGGCTGATTTCTTGTCCTGTGATAAAAAGCCTTCTGTTTCCATGGCCAAAGCTTTCAGGGCATCATTTGCAAGCTTCTGGCACCATTTTTGAGTGAATTGCCAAAAGTCAGATTTTTGCTGAAATAGTGACCCCGGGGCTTAGGGATTTTTTCAAAAAAATATTTTCTGCCGGTTACGTTTTTGAGGGCTGATTTCTTGTCCTGTGATAAAAAGCCTTCTGTTTCCATCGCCAAAGCTTTCAGGGGATCATTTGCAAGCTTCTGGCACCATTTTTGAGTGAATTGCCAAAAGTCAGATTTTGGCTGAAATTGTGACCCCGGGGCTTAGGGATTTTTTCAAAAAAATATTTTCTGCCGGTTACGTTTTTGAGGGCTGATTTCTTGTCCTGTGATAAAAAGCCTTCTGTTTCCATCGCCAAAGCTTTCAGGGGATCATTTGCAAGCTTCTGGCACCATTTTTGAGTGAATTGCCAAAAGTCAGATTTTTGCTGAAATTGTGACCCCGGGGCTTAGGGATTTTTTCAAAAAAATATTTTCTGCCGGTTACGTTTTTGAGGGCTGATTTCTTGTCCTGTGATAAAAAGCCTTCTGTTTCCATCGCCAAAGCTTTCAGGGGATTATTTGCAAGCTTCTGGCACCATTTTTGAGTGAATTGCCAAAAGTCAGATTAGGGCTTAGGGATCATTTGCAAGCTTCTGGCACCATTTTTGAGTGAATTGCCAAAAGTCAGATTTTTGCTGAAATTGTGACCCCGGGGCTTAGGGATTTTTTCAAAAAAATATTTTCTGCCGGTTACGTTTTTGAGGGCTGATTTCTTGTCCTGTGATAAAAAGCCTTCTGTTTCCATCGCCACAGCTTTCAGGGGATCATTTGCAAGCTTCTGGCACCATTTTTGAGTGAATTGCCAAAAGTCAGATTTTGGCTGAAATTGTGACCCCGGGGCTTAGGGATTTTTTCAAAAAAATATTTTCTGCCGGTTACGTTTTTGAGGGCTGATTTCTTGTCCTGTGATAAAAAGCCTTCTGTTTCCATCGCCAAAGCTTTCAGGGGAGCATTTGCAAGCTTCTGGCACCATTTTTGAGTGAATTGCCAAAAGTCAGATTTTGGCTGAAATTGTGACCCCGGGGCTTAGGGATTTTTTCAAAAAAATATTTTCTGCCGGTTACGTTTTTGAGGGCTGATTTCTTGTCCTGTGATAAAAAGCCTTCTGTTTCCATCGCCAAAGCTTTCAGGGGATCATTTGCAAGCTTCTGGCACCATTTTTGAGTGAATTGCCAAAAGTCAGATTTTTGCTGAAATTGTGACCCCGGGGCTTAGGGATTTTTTCAAAAAAATAGTTTCTGCCGGTTACTTTTTTGAGGGCTGATTTCTTGTCCTGTGATAAAAAGCCTTCTGTTTCCATCGCCAAAGCTTTCAGGGGATTATTTGCAAGCTTCTGGCACCATTTTTGAGTGAATTGCCAAAAGTCAGATTAGGGCTTAGGGATCATTTGCAAGCTTCTGGCACCATTTTTGAGTGAATTGCCAAAAGTAAAATTTTGGTGAAATTGTGACCCCGGTGCTTAGGGATTTTTTCAAAAAAATATTTTCTGCCGGATACGTTTTTGAGGGCTGATTTCTGGTCCTGTGATAAAAAGCCTTCTGTTTCCATCGCCAAAGCTTTCAGGGGATCATTTGCAAGCTTCTGGCACCATTTTTGAGTAAATTGCCAAAAGTCATATTTTGGCTGAAATTGTGACCCCGGGGCTTAGGGATTTTTTCAAAAAAATATTTTCTGCCGGTTAGGTTTTTGAGGGCTGATTTCTTGTCCTGTGATAAAAAGCCTTCTGTTTCCATGGCCAAAGCTTTCAGGGGATCATTTGCAAGCTTCTGGCACCATTTTTGAGTGAATTGCCAAAAGTCAGATTTTTGCTGAAATAGTGACCCCGGGGCTTAGGGATTTTTTCAAAAAAACATTTTCTGCCGGTTACGTTTTTGAGGGCTGATTTCTTGTCCTGTGATAAAAAGCATTCTGTTTCCATCGCCAAAGGTTTTAGGGAATCATTTGCAAGCTTCTGGCACCATTTTTGAGTGAATTGCCAAAAGTCAGATTTTTGGCTTAGGGTTTTTTTCAAAAAAATATTTTCTGTCGGTTACGTTTTTGAGGGCTGATTTCTTGTCCTGTGATAAAAAGCCTTCTGTTTCCATCGCCAAAGCTTTCAGGGGATCATTTGCAAGCTTCTGGCACCATTTTTGAGTGAATTGCCAAAAGTCAGATTTTTGCTGAAATTGTGACCCCGGGGCTTAGGGATTTTTTCAAAAAAATATTTTCTGCCGGTTAAGTTTTTGAGGGCTGATTTCTTGTCCTGTGATAAAAAGCCTTCTGTTTCCATCGCCAAAGCTTTCAGGGGATCATTTGCAAGCTTCTGGCACCATTTTTGAGTGAATTGCCAAAAGTCAGATTTTTGCTGAAATTGTGACCCCGGGGCTTAGGGATTTTTTCAAAAAAATATTTTCTGCCGGTTAAGTTTTTGATGGCTGATTTCTTGTCCTGCGATAAAAAGCCTTCTGTTTCCATTGCCAAAGCTTTCAGGGGATCATTTGCAAGCTTCTGGCACCATTTTTGAGTGAATTGCCAAAAGTCAGATTTTTGCTGAAATTGTGACCCCGGGGCTTAGGGATTTTTTCAAAAAAATATTTTCTGCTGGTTAAGTTTTTGAGGGCTGATTTCTTGTCCTGTGATAAAAAGCCTTCTGTTTCCATCGCCAAAGCTTTCAGGGGATCATTTGCAAGCTTCTGGCACCATTTTTGAGTGAATTGCCAAAAGTCAGATTTTTGCTGAAATTGTGACCCCGGGGCTTAGGGATTTTTTCAAAAAAACATTTTCTGTCGGTTACGTTTTTGAGGGCTGATTTCTTGTCCTGTGATAAAAAGCCTTCTGTTTCCATCGCCAAAGCTTTCAGGGGATCATTTGCAAGCTTCTGGCACCATTTTTGAGTGAATTGCCAAAAGTCAGATTTTTGCTGAAATTGTGACCCCGGGGCTTAGGGATTTTTTCAAAAAAATATTTTCTGCCGGTTAAGTTTTTGAGGGCTGATTTCTTGTCCTGTGATAAAAAGCCTTCTGTTTCCATCGCCAAAGCTTTCAGGGGATCATTTGCAAGCTTCTGCCACCATTTTTGAGTGAATTGCCAAAAGTCAGATTTTTGCTGAAATTGTGACCCCGGGGCTTAGGGATTTTTTCAAAAAAATATTTTCTGCCGGTTACGTTTTTGAGGGCTGATTTCTTGTCCTGTGATAAAAAGCCTTCTGTTTCCATGGCCAAAGCTTTCAGGGGATCATTTGCAAGCTTCTGGCACCATTTTTGAGTGAATTGCCAAAAGTCAGATTTTTGCTGAAATTGTGACCCCGGGGCTTAGGGATTTTTTCAAAAAAATATTTTCTGCCGGTTACGTTTTTGAGGGCTGATTTCTTGTCCTGTGATAAAAAGCCTTCTGTTTCCATCGTCAAAGCTTTCAGGGGATCATTTGCAAGCTTCTGGCACCATTTTTGAGTGAATTGCCAAAAGTCAGATTTTTGCTGAAATTGTGACCCCGGGGCTTAGGGATTTTTTCAAAAAAACATTTTCTGCCGGTTACGTTTTTGAGGGCTGATTTCTTGTCCTGTGATAAAAAGCATTCTGTTTCCATCGCCAAAGGTTTTAGGGAATCATTTGCAAGCTTCTGGCACCATTTTTGAGTGAATTGCCAAAAGTCAGATTAGGGCTTAGGGATCATTTGCAAGCTTCTGGCACCATTTTTGAGTGAATTGCCAAAAGTCAGATTTTTGCTGAAATTGTGACCCCGGGGCTTAGGGATTTTTTCAAAAAAATATTTTCTGCCGGTTAAGTTTTTGAGGGCTGATTTCTTGTCCTGTGATAAAAAGCCTTCTGTTTCCATCGCCAAAGCTTTCAGGGGATCATTTGCAAGCTTCTGGCACCATTTTTGAGTGAATTGCCAAAAGTCAGATTTTTGCTGAAATTGTGACCCCGGGGCTTAGGGATTTTTTCAAAAAAATATTTTCTGCCGGTTAAGTTTTTGATGGCTGATTTCTTGTCCTGCGATAAAAAGCCTTCTGTTTCCATTGCCAAAGCTTTCAGGGGATCATTTGCAAGCTTCTGGCACCATTTTTGAGTGAATTGCCAAAAGTCAGATTTTTGCTGAAATTGTGACCCCGGGGCTTAGGGATTTTTTCAAAAAAATATTTTCCGCCGTTTACGTTTTTGAGGGCTGATTTCTTGTCCTGTGATAAAAAGCCTTCTGTTTCCATCGCCAAAGCTTTCAGGGGATCATTTGCAAGCTTCTGGCACCATTTTTGAGTGAATTGCCAAAAGTCAGATTTTTGCTGAAATTGTGACCCCGGGGCTTAGGGATTTTTTCAAAAAAACATTTTCTGCCGGTTACGTTTTTGAGGGCTGATTTCTTGTCCTGTGATAAAAAGCCTTCTGTTTCCATCGCCAAAGCTTACAGGGGATCATTTGCAAGCTTCTGGCACCATTTTTGAGTGAATTGCCAAAAGTCAGATTTTTGCTGAAATTGTGACCCCGGGGCTTAGAGATTTTTTCAAAAAAATATTTTCTGCCGGTTACGTTTTTGAGGGCTGATTTCTTGTCCTGTGATAAAAAGCCTTCTGTTTCCATCGCCAAAGCTTTCAGGGGATCATTTGCAAGCTTCTGGCACCATTTTTGATTGAATTGCCAAAAGTCAGATTTTTGCTGAAATTGTGACCCCGGGGCTTAGGGATTTTTTCAAAAAACATTTTCTGCCGGTTACGTTTTTGAGGGCTGATTTCTTGTCCTGTGATAAAAAGCCTTCTGTTTCCATCGCCAAAGCTTACAGGGGATCATTTGCCAGCTTCTGGCACCATTTTTGAGTGAATTGCCAAAAGTCAGATTTTTGCTGAAATTGTGACCGCGGGGCTTAGGGATTTTTTCAAAAAAATATTTTCTGCCGGGCAAGTTTTTGAGGGCTGATTTCTTGTCCTGTGATAAAAAGCCTTCTGTTTCCATCGCCAAAGCTTTCAGGGGATCATTTGCAAGCTTCTGGCACCATTTTTGAGTGAATTGCCAAAAGTCAGATTTTTGCTGAAATTGTGACCCCGGGGCTTAGGGATTTTTTCAAAAAAATATTTTCTGCCGGTTACATTTTTGAGGGCTGATTTCTTGTCCTGTGATAAAAAGCCTTCTGTTTCCATCGCCAAAACTTTCAGGGGATCATTTGCAAGTTTCTGGCACCATTTTTGAGTGAATTGCCAAAAGTCAGATTTTTGCTGAAATTGTGACCCCGGGGCTTAAGGATTTTTTCAAAAAAAAAATTCTGCCGGTTAAGTTTTTGAGGGCTGATTTCTTGTCCTGTGATAAAAAGCCTTCTGTTTCCATCGCCAAAGCTTTCAGGGGATCATTTGCAAGCTTCTGGCACCATTTTTGAGTGAATTGCCAAAAGTCAGATTTTTGCTGAAATTGTGACCCCGGGGCTTAGGGATTTTTTCAAAAAAATATTTTCTGTCGGTTACGTTTTTGAGGGCTGATTTCTTGTCCTGTGATAAAAAGCCTTCTGTTTCCATCGCCAAAGCTTTCAGGGGATCATTTGCAAGCTTCTGGCACCATTTTTGAGTGAATTGCCAAAAGTCAGATTTTTGCTGAAATTGTGACCCCGGGGCTTAGGGATTTTTTCAAAAAAATATTTTATGCCGGTTAAGTTTTTGAGGGCTGATTTCTTGTCCTGTGATAAAAAGCCTTCTGTTTCCATCGCCAAAGCTTTCAGGGGATCATTTGCAAGCTTCTGGCACCATTTTTGAGTGAATTGCCAAAAGTCAGATTTTTGCTGAAATTGTGACCCCGGGGCTTAGGGATTTTTTCAAAAAAATATTTTCCGCCGGTTACGTTTTTGAGGGCTGATTTCTTGTCCTGTGATAAAAAGCCTTCTGTTTCCATCGCCAAAGCTTTCAGGGGATCATTTGCAAGCTTCTGGAACCATTTTTGAGTGAATTGCCAAAAGTCAGATTTTTGCTGAAATTGTGACCCCGGGGCTTAGGGATTTTTTCAAAAAAACATTTTCTGCCGGTTACGTTTTTGAGGGCTGATTTCTTGTCCTGTGATAAAAAGCCTTCTCTTTCCATCGCCAAAGCTTTCAGGGGATCATTTGCAAGTTTCTGGCACCATTTTTGAGTGAATTGCCAAAAGTCAGATTTTTGCTGAAATTGTGACCCCGGGGCTTAGAGATTTTTTCAAAAAAATATTTTCTGCCGGTTAAGTTTTTGAGGGCTGATTTCTTGTCCTGTGATAAAAAGCCTTCTGTTTCCATCGCCAAAGCTTTCAGGGGATCATTTGCAAGCTTCTGGCACCATTTTTGAGTGAATTGCCAAAAGTCAGATTTTTGCTGAAATTGTGACCCCGGGGCTTAGGGATTTTTTCAAAAAAATATTTTCTGCCGGTTAAGTTTTTGAGGGCTGATTTCTTGTCCTGTGATAAAAAGCCTTCTGTTTCCATCGCCAAAGCTTTCAGGGGATCATTTGCAAGCTTCTGGCACCATTTTTGAGTGAATTGCCAAAAGTCAGATTTTTGCTGAAATTGTGACCCCGGGGCTTAGGGATTTTTTCAAAAAAATATTTTCTGTCGGTTACGTTTTTGAGGGCTGATTTCTTGTCCTGTGATAAAAAGCCTTCTGTTTCCATCGCCAAAGCTTTCAGGGGATCATTTGCAAGCTTCTGGCACCATTTTTGAGTGAATTGCCAAAAGTCAGATTTTTGCTGAAATTGTGACTCCGGGGCTTAGGGATTTTTTCAAAAAAATATTTTCTGCCGGTTAAGTTTTTGAGGGCTGATTTCTTGTCCTGTGATAAAAAGCCTTCTGTTTCCATCGCCAAAGCTTTCAGGGGATCATTTGCAAGCTTCTGCCACCATTTTTGAGTGAATTGCCAAAAGTCAGATTTTTGATGAAATTGTGACCCCGGGGCTTAGGGATTTTTTCAAAAAAATATTTTCTGCCGGTTACGTTTTTAAGGGCTGATTTCTTGTCCTGTGATAAAAAGCCTTCTGTTTCCATGGCCAAAGCTTTCAGGGGATCATTTGCAAGCTTCTGGCACCATTTTTGAGTGAATTGCCAAAAGTCAGATTTTTGCTGAAATTGTGACCCCGGGGCTTAGGGATTTTTTCAAAAAAATATTTTCTGCCGGTTACGTTTTTGAGGGCTGATTTCTTGTCCTGTGATAAAAAGCCTTCTGTTTCCATCGTCAAAGCTTTCAGGGGATCATTTGCAAGCTTCTGGCACCATTTTTGAGTGAATTGCCAAAAGTCAGATTTTTGCTGAAATTGTGACCCCGGGGCTTAGGGATTTTTTCAAAAAAACATTTTCTGCCGGTTACGTTTTTGAGGGCTGATTTCTTGTCCTGTGATAAAAAGCATTCTGTTTCCATCGCCAAAGGTTTTAGGGAATCATTTGCAAGCTTCTGGCACCATTTTTGAGTGAATTGCCAAAAGTCAGATTAGGGCTTAGGGATCATTTGCAAGCTTCTGGCACCATTTTTGAGTGAATTGCCAAAAGTCAGATTTTTGCTGAAATTGTGACCCCGGGGCTTAGGGATTTTTTCAAAAAAATATTTTCTGCCGGTTAAGTTTTTGAGGGCTGATTTCTTGTCCTGTGATAAAAAGCCTTCTGTTTCCATCGCCAAAGCTTTCAGGGGATCATTTGCAAGCTTCTGGCACCATTTTTGAGTGAATTGCCAAAAGTCAGATTTTTGCTGAAATTGTGACCCCGGGGCTTAGGGATTTTTTCAAAAAAATATTTTCTGCCGGTTAAGTTTTTGATGGCTGATTTCTTGTCCTGCGATAAAAAGCCTTCTGTTTCCATTGCCAAAGCTTTCAGGGGATCATTTGCAAGCTTCTGGCACCATTTTTGAGTGAATTGCCAAAAGTCAGATTTTTGCTGAAATTGTGACCCCGGGGCTTAGGGATTTTTTCAAAAAAATATTTTCTGCTGGTTAAGTTTTTGAGGGCTGATTTCTTGTCCTGTGATAAAAAGCCTTCTGTTTCCATCGCCAAAGCTTTCAGGGGATCATTTGCAAGCTTCTGGCACCATTTTTGAGTGAATTGCCAAAAGTCAGATTTTTGCTGAAATTGTGACCCCGGGGCTTAGGGATTTTTTCAAAAAAACATTTTCTGTCGGTTACGTTTTTGAGGGCTGATTTCTTGTCCTGTGATAAAAAGCCTTCTGTTTCCATCGCCAAAGCTTTCAGGGGATCATTTGCAAGCTTCTGGCACCATTTTTGAGTGAATTGCCAAAAGTCAGATTTTTGCTGAAATTGTGACCCCGGGGCTTAGGGATTTTTTCAAAAAAATATTTTCTGCCGGTTAAGTTTTTGAGGGCTGATTTCTTGTCCTGTGATAAAAAGCCTTCTGTTTCCATCGCCAAAGCTTTCAGGGGATCATTTGCAAGCTTCTGCCACCATTTTTGAGTGAATTGCCAAAAGTCAGATTTTTGCTGAAATTGTGACCCCGGGGCTTAGGGATTTTTTCAAAAAAATATTTTCTGCCGGTTACGTTTTTGAGGGCTGATTTCTTGTCCTGTGATAAAAAGCCTTCTGTTTCCATGGCCAAAGCTTTCAGGGGATCATTTGCAAGCTTCTGGCACCATTTTTGAGTGAATTGCCAAAAGTCAGATTTTTGCTGAAATTGTGACCCCGGGGCTTAGGGATTTTTTCAAAAAAATATTTTCTGCCGGTTACGTTTTTGAGGGCTGATTTCTTGTCCTGTGATAAAAAGCCTTCTGTTTCCATCGTCAAAGCTTTCAGGGGATCATTTGCAAGCTTCTGGCACCATTTTTGAGTGAATTGCCAAAAGTCAGATTTTTGCTGAAATTGTGACCCCGGGGCTTAGGGATTTTTTCAAAAAAACATTTTCTGCCGGTTACGTTTTTGAGGGCTGATTTCTTGTCCTGTGATAAAAAGCATTCTGTTTCCATCGCCAAAGGTTTTAGGGAATCATTTGCAAGCTTCTGGCACCATTTTTGAGTGAATTGCCAAAAGTCAGATTAGGGCTTAGGGATCATTTGCAAGCTTCTGGCACCATTTTTGAGTGAATTGCCAAAAGTCAGATTTTTGCTGAAATTGTGACCCCGGGGCTTAGGGATTTTTTCAAAAAAATATTTTCTGCCGGTTAAGTTTTTGAGGGCTGATTTCTTGTCCTGTGATAAAAAGCCTTCTGTTTCCATCGCCAAAGCTTTCAGGGGATCATTTGCAAGCTTCTGGCACCATTTTTGAGTGAATTGCCAAAAGTCAGATTTTAGCTGAAATTGTGACCCCGGGGCTTAGGGATTTTTTCAAAAAAACATTTTCTGCCGGTTACGTTTTTGAGGGCTGATTTCTTGTCCTGTGATAAAAAGCCTTCTCTTTCCATCGCCAAAGCTTTCAGGGGATCATTTGCAAGTTTCTGGCACCATTTTTGAGTGAATTGCCAAAAGTCAGATTTTTGCTGAAATTGTGACCCCGGGGCTTAGAGATTTTTTCAAAAAAATATTTTCTGCCGGTTAAGTTTTTGAGGGCTGATTTCTTGTCCTGTGATAAAAAGCCTTCTGTTTCCATCGCCAAAGCTTTCAGGGGATCATTTGCAAGCTTCTGGCACCATTTTTGAGTGAATTGCCAAAAGTCAGATTTTTGCTGAAATTGTGACCCCGGGGCTTAGGGATTTTTTCAAAAAAATATTTTCTGCCGGTTAAGTTTTTGAGGGCTGATTTCTTGTCCTGTGATAAAAAGCCTTCTGTTTCCATCGCCAAAGCTTTCAGGGGATCATTTGCAAGCTTCTGGCACCATTTTTGAGTGAATTGCCAAAAGTCAGATTTTTGCTGAAATTGTGACCCCGGGGCTTAGGGATTTTTTCAAAAAAATATTTTCTGTCGGTTACGTTTTTGAGGGCTGATTTCTTGTCCTGTGATAAAAAGCCTTCTGTTTCCATCGCCAAAGCTTTCAGGGGATCATTTGCAAGCTTCTGGCACCATTTTTGAGTGAATTGCCAAAAGTCAGATTTTTGCTGAAATTGTGACTCCGGGGCTTAGGGATTTTTTCAAAAAAATATTTTCTGCCGGTTAAGTTTTTGAGGGCTGATTTCTTGTCCTGTGATAAAAAGCCTTCTGTTTCCATCGCCAAAGCTTTCAGGGGATCATTTGCAAGCTTCTGCCACCATTTTTGAGTGAATTGCCAAAAGTCAGATTTTTGATGAAATTGTGACCCCGGGGCTTAGGGATTTTTTCAAAAAAATATTTTCTGCCGGTTACGTTTTTAAGGGCTGATTTCTTGTCCTGTGATAAAAAGCCTTCTGTTTCCATGGCCAAAGCTTTCAGGGGATCATTTGCAAGCTTCTGGCACCATTTTTGAGTGAATTGCCAAAAGTCAGATTTTTGCTGAAATTGTGACCCCGGGGCTTAGGGATTTTTTCAAAAAAATATTTTCTGCCGGTTACGTTTTTGAGGGCTGATTTCTTGTCCTGTGATAAAAAGCCTTCTGTTTCCATCGTCAAAGCTTTCAGGGGATCATTTGCAAGCTTCTGGCACCATTTTTGAGTGAATTGCCAAAAGTCAGATTTTTGCTGAAATTGTGACCCCGGGGCTTAGGGATTTTTTCAAAAAAACATTTTCTGCCGGTTACGTTTTTGAGGGCTGATTTCTTGTCCTGTGATAAAAAGCATTCTGTTTCCATCGCCAAAGGTTTTAGGGAATCATTTGCAAGCTTCTGGCACCATTTTTGAGTGAATTGCCAAAAGTCAGATTAGGGCTTAGGGATCATTTGCAAGCTTCTGGCACCATTTTTGAGTGAATTGCCAAAAGTCAGATTTTTGCTGAAATTGTGACCCCGGGGCTTAGGGATTTTTTCAAAAAAATATTTTCTGCCGGTTAAGTTTTTGAGGGCTGATTTCTTGTCCTGTGATAAAAAGCCTTCTGTTTCCATCGCCAAAGCTTTCAGGGGATCATTTGCAAGCTTCTGGCACCATTTTTGAGTGAATTGCCAAAAGTCAGATTTTTGCTGAAATTGTGACCCCGGGGCTTAGGGATTTTTTCAAAAAAATATTTTCTGCCGGTTAAGTTTTTGATGGCTGATTTCTTGTCCTGCGATAAAAAGCCTTCTGTTTCCATTGCCAAAGCTTTCAGGGGATCATTTGCAAGCTTCTGGCACCATTTTTGAGTGAATTGCCAAAAGTCAGATTTTTGCTGAAATTGTGACCCCGGGGCTTAGGGATTTTTTCAAAAAAATATTTTCTGCTGGTTAAGTTTTTGAGGGCTGATTTCTTGTCCTGTGATAAAAAGCCTTCTGTTTCCATCGCCAAAGCTTTCAGGGGATCATTTGCAAGCTTCTGGCACCATTTTTGAGTGAATTGCCAAAAGTCAGATTTTTGCTGAAATTGTGACCCCGGGGCTTAGGGATTTTTTCAAAAAAACATTTTCTGTCGGTTACGTTTTTGAGGGCTGATTTCTTGTCCTGTGATAAAAAGCCTTCTGTTTCCATCGCCAAAGCTTTCAGGGGATCATTTGCAAGCTTCTGGCACCATTTTTGAGTGAATTGCCAAAAGTCAGATTTTTGCTGAAATTGTGACCCCGGGGCTTAGGGATTTTTTCAAAAAAATATTTTCTGCCGGTTAAGTTTTTGAGGGCTGATTTCTTGTCCTGTGATAAAAAGCCTTCTGTTTCCATCGCCAAAGCTTTCAGGGGATCATTTGCAAGCTTCTGCCACCATTTTTGAGTGAATTGCCAAAAGTCAGATTTTTGCTGAAATTGTGACCCCGGGGCTTAGGGATTTTTTCAAAAAAATATTTTCTGCCGGTTACGTTTTTGAGGGCTGATTTCTTGTCCTGTGATAAAAAGCCTTCTGTTTCCATGGCCAAAGCTTTCAGGGGATCATTTGCAAGCTTCTGGCACCATTTTTGAGTGAATTGCCAAAAGTCAGATTTTTGCTGAAATTGTGACCCCGGGGCTTAGGGATTTTTTCAAAAAAATATTTTCTGCCGGTTACGTTTTTGAGGGCTGATTTCTTGTCCTGTGATAAAAAGCCTTCTGTTTCCATCGTCAAAGCTTTCAGGGGATCATTTGCAAGCTTCTGGCACCATTTTTGAGTGAATTGCCAAAAGTCAGATTTTTGCTGAAATTGTGACCCCGGGGCTTAGGGATTTTTTCAAAAAAACATTTTCTGCCGGTTACGTTTTTGAGGGCTGATTTCTTGTCCTGTGATAAAAAGCATTCTGTTTCCATCGCCAAAGGTTTTAGGGAATCATTTGCAAGCTTCTGGCACCATTTTTGAGTGAATTGCCAAAAGTCAGATTAGGGCTTAGGGATCATTTGCAAGCTTCTGGCACCATTTTTGAGTGAATTGCCAAAAGTCAGATTTTTGCTGAAATTGTGACCCCGGGGCTTAGGGATTTTTTCAAAAAAATATTTTCTGCCGGTTAAGTTTTTGAGGGCTGATTTCTTGTCCTGTGATAAAAAGCCTTCTGTTTCCATCGCCAAAGCTTTCAGGGGATCATTTGCAAGCTTCTGGCACCATTTTTGAGTGAATTGCCAAAAGTCAGATTTTTGCTGAAATTGTGACCCCGGGGCTTAGGGATTTTTTCAAAAAAATATTTTCTGCCGGTTAAGTTTTTGATGGCTGATTTCTTGTCCTGCGATAAAAAGCCTTCTGTTTCCATTGCCAAAGCTTTCAGGGGATCATTTGCAAGCTTCTGGCACCATTTTTGAGTGAATTGCCAAAAGTCAGATTTTTGCTGAAATTGTGACCCCGGGGCTTAGGGATTTTTTCAAAAAAATATTTTCCGCCGTTTACGTTTTTGAGGGCTGATTTCTTGTCCTGTGATAAAAAGCCTTCTGTTTCCATCGCCAAAGCTTTCAGGGGATCATTTGCAAGCTTCTGGCACCATTTTTGAGTGAATTGCCAAAAGTCAGATTTTTGCTGAAATTGTGACCCCGGGGCTTAGGGATTTTTTCAAAAAAACATTTTCTGCCGGTTAAGTTTTTGAGGGCTGATTTCTTGTCCTGTGATAAAAAGCCTTCTGTTTCCATCGCCAAAGCTTACAGGGGATCATTTGCAAGCTTCTGGCACCATTTTTGAGTGAATTGCCAAAAGTCAGATTTTTGCTGAAATTGTGACCCCGGGGCTTAGAGATTTTTTCAAAAAAATATTTTCTGCCGGTTACGTTTTTGAGGGCTGATTTCTTGTCCTGTGATAAAAAGCCTTCTGTTTCCATCGCCAAAGCTTTCAGGGGATCATTTGCAAGCTTCTGGCACCATTTTTGATTGAATTGCCAAAAGTCAGATTTTTGCTGAAATTGTGACCCCGGGGCTTAGGGATTTTTTCAAAAAACATTTTCTGCCGGTTACGTTTTTGAGGGCTGATTTCTTGTCCTGTGATAAAAAGCCTTCTGTTTCCATCGCCAAAGCTTACAGGGGATCATTTGCCAGCTTCTGGCACCATTTTTGAGTGATTTGCCAAAAGTCAGATTTTTGCTGAAATTGTGACCCCGGGGCTTAGGGATTTTTTCAAAAAAATATTTTCTGCCGGTTAAGTTTTTGAGGGCTGATTTCTTGTCCTGTGATAAAAAGCCTTCTGTTTCCATCGCCAAAGCTTTCAGGGGATCATTTGCAAGCTTCTGGCACCATTTTTGAGTGAATTGCCAAAAGTCAGATTTTTGCTGAAATTGTGACCCCGGGGCTTAGGGATTTTTTCAAAAAAATATTTTCTGCCGGTTACGTTTTTGAGGGCTGATTTCTTGTCCTGTGATAAAAAGCCTTTTGTTTCCATCGCCAAAGCTTTCAGGGGATCATTTGCAAGCTTCGGGCACCATTTTTGAGTGAATTGCCAAAAGTCAGATTTTTGCTGAAATTGTGACCCCGGGGCTTAGGGATTTTTTCAAAAAAATATTTTCTGCCGTTTACGTTTTTGAGGGCTGATTTCTTGTCCTGTGATAAAAAGCCTTCTGTTTCCATCGCCAAAGCTTTCAGGGGATCATTTGCCAGCTTCTGGCACCATTTTTGAGTGAATTGCCAAAAGTCAGATTTTTGCTGAAATTGTGACCCCGGGGCTTAGAGATTTTTTCAAAAAAATATTTTCTGCCGGTTACGTTTTTGAGGGCTGATTTCTTGTCCTGTGATAAAAAGCCTTCTGTTTCCATCGCCAAAGCTTTCACGGGATCATTTGCAAGCTTCTGGCACCATTTTTGATTGAATTGCCAAAAGTCAGATTTTTGCTGAAATTGTGACCCCGGGGCTTAGGGATTTTTTCAAAAAACATTTTCTGCCGGTTACGTTTTTGAGGGCTGATTTCTTGTCCTGTGATAAAAAGCCTTCTGTTTCCATCGCCAAAGCTTACAGGGGATCATTTGCCAGCTTCTGGCACCATTTTTGAGTGAATTGCCAAAAGTCAGATTTTTGCTGAAATTGTGACCCCGGGGCTTAGGGATTTTTTCAAAAAAATATTTTCTGCCGGTTACGTTTTTGAGGGCTGATTTCTTGTCCTGTGATAAAAAGCCTTCTGTTTCCATCGCCAAAGGTTTCAGGGAATCATTTGCAAGCTTCTGGCACCATTTTTGAGTGAATTGCCAAAAGTCAGATTAGGGCTTAGGGATCATTTGCAAGCTTCTGGCACCATTTTTGAGTGAATTGCCAAAAGTCAGATTTTTGCTGAAATTGTGACCCCGGGGCTTAGAGATTTTTTCAAAAAAATATTTTCTGCCGGTTAAGTTTTTGAGGGCTGATTTCTTGTCCTGTGATAAAAAGCCTTCTGTTTCCATCGCCAAATCTTTCAGGGGATCATTTGCAAGCTTCTGGCACCATTTTTGATTGAATTGTCAAAAGTCAGATTTTTGCTGAAATTGTGACCCCGGGGCTTAGGGATTTTTTCAAAAAACATTTTCTGCCGGTTACGTTTTTGAGGGCTGATTTCTTGTCCTGTGATAAAAAGCCTTCTGTTTCCATCGCCAAAGCTTTCAGGGGATCATTTGCAAGCTTCTGGCACCATTTTTGAGTGAATTGCCAAAAGTCAGATTTTAGCTGAAATTGTGACCCCGGGGCTTAGGGATTTTTTCAAAAAAACATTTTCTGCCGGTTACGTTTTTGAGGGCTGATTTCTTGTCCTGTGATAAAAAGCCTTCTGTTTCCATCGCCAAAGCTTTCACGGGATCATTTGCAAGCTTCTGGCACCATTTTTGATTGAATTGCCAAAAGTCAGATTTTTGCTGAAATTGTGACCCCGGGGCTTAGGGATTTTTTCAAAAAACATTTTCTGCCGGTTACGTTTTTGAGGGCTGATTTCTTGTCCTGTGATAAAAAGCCTTCTGTTTCCATCACCAAAGCTTACAGGGGATCATTTGCCAGCTTCTGGCACCATTTTTGAGTGAATTGCCAAAAGTCAGATTTTTGCTGAAATTGTGACCCCGGGGCTTAGGGATTTTTTCAAAAAAATATTTTCTGCCGGTTACGTTTTTGAGGGCTGATTTCTTGTCCTGTGATAAAAAGCCTTCTGTTTCCATCGCCAAAGGTTTCAGGGAATCATTTGCAAGCTTCTGGCACCATTTTTGAGTGAATTGCCAAAAGTCAGATTAGGGCTTAGGGATCATTTGCAAGCTTCTGGCACCATTTTTGAGTGAATTGCCAAAAGTCAGATTTTTGCTGAAATTGTGACCCCGGGGCTTAGAGATTTTTTCAAAAAAATATTTTCTGCCGGTTAAGTTTTTGAGGGCTGATTTCTTGTCCTGTGATAAAAAGCCTTCTGTTTCCATCGCCAAATCTTTCAGGGGATCATTTGCAAGCTTCTGGCACCATTTTTGATTGAATTGTCAAAAGTCAGATTTTTGCTGAAATTGTGACCCCGGGGCTTAGGGATTTTTTCAAAAAACATTTTCTGCCGGTTACGTTTTTGAGGGCTGATTTCTTGTCCTGTGATAAAAAGCCTTCTGTTTCCATCGCCAAAGCTTACAGGGGATCATTTGCAAGCTTTTGGCACCATTTTTGAGTGAATTGCCAAAAGTCAGATTTTTGCTGAAATTGTGACCCCGGGGCTTAGGGATTTTTTCAAAAAAAATATTTTCTGCCGGTTACGTTTTTGAGGGCTGATTTCTTGTCCTGTGATAAAAAGCCTTCTGTTTCCATCGCCAAAGCTTTCAGGGGATCATTTGCAAGCTTCTGGCACCATTTTTGAGTGAATTGCCAAAAGTCAGATTTTGGCTGAAATTGTGACCCCGGGGCTTAGGGATTTTTTTTAAAAAATATTTTCTGCCGGTTACGTTTTTCAGGGCTGATTTCTTGTCCTGTGATAAAAAGCCTTCTGTTTCCATCGCCAAAGCTTTCTGGGGATCATTTGCAAGCTTCTGGCACCATTTTTGAGTGAATTGCCAAAAGTCAGATTTTTGCTGAAATTGTGACCCCGGGGCTTAGAGATTTTTTTAAAAAAATATTTTCTGCCGGTTAAGTTTTTGAGGGCTGATTTCTTGTCCTGTGATAAAAAGCCTTCTGTTTCCATCGCCAAAGCTTTCAGGGGATCATTTGCAAGCTTCTGGCACCATTTTTGATTGAATTGCCAAAAGTCAGATTTTTGCTGAAATTGTGACCCCGGGGCTTAGGGATTTTTTCAAAAAAATATTTTCTGCCGTTTACGTTTTTGAGGGCTGATTTCTTGTCCTGTGATAAAAAGCCTTCTGTTTCCATCGCCAAAGCTTTCAGGGGATCATTTGCAAGCTTCTGGCAACATTTTTGAGTGAATTGCCAAAAGTCAGATTTTTGCTGAAATTGTGACCCCGGGGCTTAGGGATTTTTTCAAAAAAACATTTTCTGCCGGTTACGTTTTTGAGGGCTGATTTCTTGTCCTGTGATAAAAAGCCTTCTGTTTCCATCGCCAAAGCTTACAGGGGATCATTTGCAAGCTTCTGGCACCATTTTTGAGTGAATTGCCAAAAGTCAGATTTTTGCTGAAATTGTGACCCCGGGGCTTAGAGATTTTTTCAAAAAAATATTTTCTGCCGGTTAAGTTTTTGAGGGCTGATTTCTTGTCCTGTGATAAAAAGCCTTCTGTTTCCATCGCCAAATCTTTCAGGGGATCATTTGCAAGCTTCTGGCACCATTTTTGATTGAATTGTCAAAAGTCAGATTTTTGCTGAAATTGTGACCCCGGGGCTTAGGGATTTTTTCAAAAAACATTTTCTGCCGGTTACGTTTTTGAGCGCTGATTTCTTGTCCTGTGATAAAAAGCCTTCTGTTTCCATCGCCAAAGCTTACAGGGGATCATTTGCAAGCTTTTGGCACCATTTTTGAGTGAATTGCCAAAAGTCAGATTTTTGCTGAAATTGTGACCCCGGGGCTTAGGGATTTTTTCAAAAAAATATTTTCTGCCGGTTACGTTTTTGAGGGCTGATTTCTTGTCCTGTGATAAAAAGCCTTTTGTTTCCATCGCCAAAGCTTTCAGGGGATCATTTGCAAGCTTCTGGCACCATTTTTGAGTGAATTGCCAAAAGTCAGATTTTGGCTGAAATTGTGACCCCGGGGCTTAGGGATTTTTTTAAAAAAATATTTTCTGCCGGTTACGTTTTTCAGGGCTGATTTCTTGTCCTGTGATAAAAAGCCTTCTGTTTCCATCGCCAAAGCTTTCTGGGGATCATTTGCAAGCTTCTGGCACCATTTTTGAGTGAATTGCCAAAAGTCAGATTTTTGCTGAAATTGTGACCCCGGGGCTTAGAGATTTTTTAAAAAAAATATTTTCTGCCGGTTAAGTTTTTGAGGGCTGATTTCTTGTCCTGTGATAAAAAGCCTTCTGTTTCCATCGCCAAAGCTTTCAGGGGATCATTTGCAAGCTTCTGGCACCATTTTTGATTGAATTGCCAAAAGTCAGATTTTTGCTGAAATTGTGACCCCGGGGCTTAGGGATTTTTTCAAAAAAATATTTTCTGCCGGTTACGTTTTTGAGGGCTGATTTCTTGTCCTGTGATAAAAAGCCTTTTGTTTCCATCGCCAAAGCTTTCAGGGGATCATTTGCAAGCTTCGGGCACCATTTTTGAGTGAATTGCCAAAAGTCAGATTTTTGCTGAAATTGTGACCCCGGGGCTTAGGGATTTTTTCAAAAAAATATTTTCTGCCGGTTACGTTTTTGAGGGCTGATTTCTTGTCCTGTGATAAAAAGCCTTCTGTTTCCATCGCCAAAGCTTTCAGGGGATCATTTGCAAGCTTCTGGCAACATTTTTGAGTGAATTGCCAAAAGTCAGATTTTTGCTGAAATTGTGACCCCGGGGCTTAGAGATTTTTTCAAAAAAATATTTTCTGCCGGTTACGTTTTTGAGGGCTGATTTCTTGTCCTGTGATAAAAAGCCTTCTGTTTCCATCGCCAAAGCTTTCACGGGATCATTTGCAAGCTTCTGGCACCATTTTTGATTGAATTGCCAAAAGTCAGATTTTTGCTGAAATTGTGACCCCGGGGCTTAGGGATTTTTTCAAAAAACATTTTCTGCCGGTTACGTTTTTGAGGGCTGATTTCTTGTCCTGTGATAAAAAGCCTTGTTTCCATCGCCAAAGCTTACAGGGGATCATTTGCCAGCTACTGGCACCATTTTTGAGTGAATTGCCAAAAGTCAGATTTTTGCTGAAATTGTGACCCCGGGGCTTAGGGATTTTTTCAAAAAAATATTTTCTGCCGGTTACGTTTTTGAGGGCTGATTTCTTGTCCTGTGATAAAAAGCCTTCTGTTTCCATCGCCAAAGGTTTCAGGGAATCATTTGCAAGCTTCTGGCACCATTTTTGAGTGAATTGCCAAAAGTCAGATTAGGGCTTAGGGATCATTTGCCAGCTTCTGGCACCATTTTTGAGTGAATTGCCAAAAGTCAGATTTTTGCTGAAATTGTGACCCCGGGGCTTAGAGATTTTTTCAAAAAAATATTTTCTGCCGGTTAAGTTTTTGAGGGCTGATTTCTTGTCCTGTGATAAAAAGCCTTCTGTTTCCATCGCCAAATCTTTCAGGGGATCATTTGCAAGCTTCTGGCACCATTTTTGATTGAATTGTCAAAAGTCAGATTTTTGCTGAAATTGTGACCCCGGGGCTTAGGGATTTTTTCAAAAAACATTTTCTGCCGGTTACGTTTTTGAGGGCTGATTTCTTGTCCTGTGATAAAAAGCCTTCTGTTTCCATCGCCAAAGCTTACAGGGGATCATTTGCAAGCTTTTGGCACCATTTTTGAGTGAATTGCCAAAAGTCAGATTTTTGCTGAAATTGTGACCCCGGGGCTTAGAGATTTTTTTAAAAAAATATTTTCTGCCGGTTAAGTTTTTGAGGGCTGATTTCTTGTCCTGTGATAAAAAGCCTTCTGTTTCCATCGCCAAAGCTTTCAGGGGATCATTTGCAAGCTTCTGGCACCATTTTTGATTGAATTGCCAAAAGTCAGATTTTTGCTGAAATTGTGACCCCGGGGCTTAGGGATTTTTTCAAAAAAATATTTTCTGCCGTTTACGTTTTTGAGGGCTGATTTCTTGTCCTGTGATAAAAAGCCTTCTGTTTCCATCGCCAAAGCTTTCAGGGGATCATTTGCAAGCTTCTGGCAACATTTTTGAGTGAATTGCCAAAAGTCAGATTTTTGCTGAAATTGTGACCCCGGGGCTTAGGGATTTTTTCAAAAAAACATTTTCTGCCGGTTACGTTTTTGAGGGCTGATTTCTTGTCCTGTGATAAAAAGCCTTCTGTTTCCATCGCCAAAGCTTACAGGGGATCATTTGCAAGCTTCTGGCACCATTTTTGAGTGAATTGCCAAAAGTCAGATTTTTGCTGAAATTGTGACCCCGGGGCTTAGAGATTTTTTCAAAAAAATATTTTCTGCCGGTTAAGTTTTTGAGGGCTGATTTCTTGTCCTGTGATAAAAAGCCTTCTGTTTCCATCGCCAAATCTTTCAGGGGATCATTTGCAAGCTTCTGGCACCATTTTTGATTGAATTGTCAAAAGTTAGATTTTTGCTGAAATTGTGACCCCGGGGCTTAGGGATTTTTTCAAAAAACATTTTCTGCCGGTTACGTTTTTGAGCGCTGATTTCTTGTCCTGTGATAAAAAGCCTTCTGTTTCCATCGCCAAAGCTTACAGGGGATCATTTGCAAGCTTTTGGCACCATTTTTGAGTGAATTGCCAAAAGTCAGATTTTTGCTGAAATTGTGACCCCGGGGCTTAGGGATTTTTTCAAAAAAATATTTTCTGCCGGTTACGTTTTTGAGGGCTGATTTCTTGTCCTGTGATAAAAAGCCTTCTGTTTCCATCGCCAAAGCTTTCAGGGGATCATTTGCAAGCTTCTGGCACCATTTTTGAGTGAATTGCCAAAAGTCAGATTTTTGCTGAAATTGTGACCCCGGGGCTTAGAGATTTTTTCAAAAAAATATTTTCTGCCGGTTAAGTTTTTGAGGGCTGATTTCTTGTCCTGTGATAAAAAGCCTTCTGTTTCCATCGCCACATCTTTCAGGGGATCATTTGCAAGCTTCTGGCACCATTTTTGATTGAATTGTCAAAAGTCAGATTTTTGCTGAAATTGTGACCCCGGGGCTTAGGGATTTTTTCAAAAAACATTTTCTGCCGGTTACGTTTTTGAGCGCTGATTTCTTGTCCTGTGATAAAAAGCCTTCTGTTTCCATCGCCAAAGCTTACAGGGGATCATTTGCAAGCTTTTGGCACCATTTTTGAGTGAATTGCCAAAAGTCAGATTTTTGCTGAAATTGTGACCCCGGGGCTTAGGGATTTTTTCAAAAAAATATTTTCTGCCGGTTACATTTTTGAGGGCTGATTTCTTGTCCTGTGATAAAAAGCCTTCTGTTTCCATCGCCAAAGCTTTCAGGGGATCATTTGCAAGCTTCTGGCACCATTTTTGAGTGAATTGCCAAAAGTCAGATTTTGGCTGAAATTGTGACCCCGGGGCTTAGGGATTTTTTAAAAAAAATATTTTCTGCCGGTTACGTTTTTCAGGGCTGATTTCTTGTCCTGTGATAAAAAGCCTTCTGTTTCCATCGCCAAAGCTTTCTGGGGATCATTTGCAAGCTTCTGGCACCATTTTTGAGTGAATTGCCAAAAGTCAGATTTTGGCTGAAATTGTGACCCCGGGGCTTAGAGATTTTTTTAAAAAAATATTTTCTGCCGGTTAAGTTTTTGAGGGCTGATTTCTTGTCCTGTGATAAAAAGCCTTCTGTTTCCATCGCCAAAGCTTTCAGGGGATCATTTGCAAGCTTCTGGCACCATTTTTGATTGAATTGCCAAAAGTCAGATTTTTGCTGAAATTGTGACCCCGGGGCTTAGGGATTTTTTCAAAAAAATATTTTCTGCCGGTTAAGTTTTTGAGGGCTGATTTCTTGTCCTGTGATAAAAAGCCTTCTGTTTCCATCGCCAAAGCTTTCAGGGGATCATTTGCAAGCTTCTGGCACCATTTTTGATTGAATTGTCAAAAGTCAGATTTTTGCTGAAATTGTGACCCCGGGGCTTAGGGATTTTTTCAAAAAACATTTTCTGCCGGTTACGTTTTTGAGCGCTGATTTCTTGTCCTGTGATAAAAAGCCTTCTGTTTCCATCGCCAAAGCTTACAGGGGATCATTTGCAAGCTTTTGGCACCATTTTTGAGTGAATTGCCAAAAGTCAGATTTTTGCTGAAATTGTGACCCCGGGGCTTAGGGATTTTTTCAAAAAAATATTTTCTGCCGGTTACGTTTTTGAGGGCTGATTTCTTGTCCTGTGATAAAAAGCCTTCTGTTTCCATCGCCAAAGCTTTCAGGGGATCATTTGCAAGCTTCTGGCACCATTTTTGAGTGAATTGCCAAAAGTCAGATTTTGGCTGAAATTGTGACCCCGGGGCTTAGGGATTTTTTTAAAAAAATATTTTCTGCCGGTTACGTTTTTCAGGGCTGATTTCTTGTCCTGTGATAAAAAGCCTTCTGTTTCCATCGCCAAAGCTTTCTGGGGATCATTTGCAAGCTTCTGGCACCATTTTTGAGTGAATTGCCAAAAGTCAGATTTTTGCTGAAATTGTGACCCCGGGGCTTAGAGATTTTTTTAAAAAAATATTTTCTGCCGGTTAAGTTTTTGAGGGCTGATTTCTTGTCCTGTGATAAAAAGCCTTCTGTTTCCATCGCCAAAGCTTTCAGGGGATCATTTGCAAGCTTCTGGCACCATTTTTGATTGAATTGCCAAAAGTCAGATTTTTGCTGAAATTGTGACCCCGGGGCTTAGGGATTTTTTCAAAAAAATATTTTCTGCCGGTTAAGTTTTTGAGGGCTGATTTCTTGTCCTGTGATAAAAAGCCTTCTGTTTCCATCGCCAAAGCTTTCAGGGGATCATTTGCAAGCTTCTGGCACCATTTTTGAGTGAATTGCCAAAAGTCAGATTTTTGCTGAAATTGTGACCCCGGGGCTTAGGGATTTTTTCAAAAAAATATTTTCTGCCGGTTACGTTTTTGAGGGCTGATTTCTTGTCCTGTGATAAAAAGCCTTCTGTTTCCATCGCCAAAGCTTTCAGGGGATCATTTGCAAGCTTCTGGCACCATTTTTGAGTGAATTGCCAAAAGTCAGATTTTGGCTGAAATTGTGACCCCGGGGCTTAGGGATTTTTTAAAAAAAATATTTTCTGCCGGTTACGTTTTTCAGGGCTGATTTCTTGTCCTGTGATAAAAAGCCTTCTGTTTCCATCGCCAAAGCTTTCTGGGGATCATTTGCAAGCTTCTGGCACCATTTTTGAGTGAATTGCCAAAAGTCAGATTTTTGCTGAAATTGTGACCCCGGGGCTTAGAGATTTTTTTAAAAAAATATTTTCTGCCGGTTAAGTTTTTGAGGGCTGATTTCTTGTCCTGTGATAAAAAGCCTTCTGTTTCCATCGCCAAAGCTTTCAGGGGATCATTTGCAAGCTTCTGGCACCATTTTTGATTGAATTGCCAAAAGTCAGATTTTTGCTGAAATTGTGACCCCGGGGCTTAGGGATTTTTTCAAAAAAATATTTTCTGCCGGTTAAGTTTTTGAGGGCTGATTTCTTGTCCTGTGATAAAAAGCCTTCTGTTTCCATCGCCAAAGCTTTCAGGGGATCATTTGCAAGCTTCTGGCACCATTTTTGAGTGAATTGCCAAAAGTCAGATTTTTGCTGAAATTGTGACCCCGGGGCTTAGGGATTTTTTCAAAAAAATATTTTCTGCCGGTTACGTTTTTGAGGGCTGATTTCTTGTCCTGTGATAAAAAGCCTTCTGTTTCCATCGCCAAAGCTTTCAGGGGATCATTTGCAAGCTTCTGGCACCATTTTTGAGTGAATTGCCAAAAGTCAGATTTTGGCTGAAATTGTGACCCCGGGGCTTAGGGATTTTTTTAAAAAAATATTTTCTGCCGGTTACGTTTTTCAGGGCTGATTTCTTGTCCTGTGATAAAAAGCCTTCTGTTTCCATCGCCAAAGCTTTCTGGGGATCATTTGCAAGCTTCTGGCACCATTTTTGAGTGAATTGCCAAAAGTCAGATTTTTGCTGAAATTGTGACCCCGGGGCTTAGGGATTTTTTCAAAAAAATATTTTCTGCCGGTTACGTTTTTGAGGGCTGATTTCTTGTCCTGTGATAAAAAGCCTTCTGTTTCCATCGCCAAAGCTTTCAGGGGATCATTTGCAAGCTTCTGGCACCATTTTTGAGTGAATTGCCAAAAGTCAGATTTTGGCTGAAATTGTGACCCCGGGGCTTAGGGATTTTTTTAAAAAAATATTTTCTGCCGGTTACGTTTTTCAGGGCTGATTTCTTGTCCTGTGATAAAAAGCCTTCTGTTTCCATCGCCAAAGCTTTCTGGGGATCATTTGCAAGCTTCTGGCACCATTTTTGAGTGAATTGCCAAAAGTCAGATTTTTGCTGAAATTGTGACCCCGGGGCTTAGAGATTTTTTTAAAAAAATATTTTCTGCCGGTTAAGTTTTTGAGGGCTGATTTCTTGTCCTGTGATAAAAAGCCTTCTGTTTCCATCGCCAAAGCTTTCAGGGGATCATTTGCAAGCTTCTGGCACCATTTTTGATTGAATTGCCAAAAGTCAGATTTTTGCTGAAATTGTGACCCCGGGGCTTAGGGATTTTTTCAAAAAAATATTTTCTGCCGGTTAAGTTTTTGAGGGCTGATTTCTTGTCCTGTGATAAAAAGCCTTCTGTTTCCATCGCCAAAGCTTTCAGGGGATCATTTGCAAGCTTCTGGCACCATTTTTGAGTGAATTGCCAAAAGTCAGATTTTTGCTGAAATTGTGACCCCGGGGCTTAGGGATTTTTTCAAAAAAATATTTTCTGCCGGTTACGTTTTTGAGGGCTGATTTCTTGTCCTGTGATAAAAAGCCTTCTGTTTCCATCGCCAAAGCTTTCAGGGGATCATTTGCAAGCTTCTGGCACCATTTTTGAGTGAATTGCCAAAAGTCAGATTTTGGCTGAAATTGTGACCCCGGGGCTTAGGGATTTTTTTAAAAAAATATTTTCTGCCGGTTACGTTTTTCAGGGCTGATTTCTTGTCCTGTGATAAAAAGCCTTCTGTTTCCATCGCCAAAGCTTTCAGGGGATCATTTGCAAGCTTCTGGCACCATTTTTGAGTGAATTGCCAAAAGTCAGATTTTTGCTGAAATTGTGACCCCGGGGCTTAGGGATTTTTTCAAAAAAATATTTTCTGCCGGTTACGTTTTTGAGGGCTGATTTCTTGTCCTGTGATAAAAAGCCTTCTGTTTCCATCGCCAAAGCTTTCAGGGGATCATTTGCAAGCTTCTGGCACCATTTTTGAGTGAATTGCCAAAAGTCAGATTTTGGCTGAAATTGTGACCCCGGGGCTTAGGGATTTTTTTAAAAAAATATTTTCTGCCAGTTACGTTTTTCAGGGCTGATTTCTTGTCCTGTGATAAAAAGCCTTCTGTTTCCATCGCCAAAGCTTTCTGGGGATCATTTGCAAGCTTCTGGCACCATTTTTGAGTGAATTGCCAAAAGTCAGATTTTTGCTGAAATTGTGACCCCGGGGCTTAGAGATTTTTTTAAAAAAATATTTTCTGCCGGTTAAGTTTTTGAGGGCTGATTTCTTGTCCTGTGATAAAAAGCCTTCTGTTTCCATCGCCAAAGCTTTCAGGGGATCATTTGCAAGCTTCTGGCACCATTTTTGATTGAATTGCCAAAAGTCAGATTTTTGCTGAAATTGTGACCCCGGGGCTTAGGGATTTTTTCAAAAAAATATTTTCTGCCGGTTAAGTTTTTGAGGGCTGATTTCTTGTCCTGTGATAAAAAGCCTTCTGTTTCCATCGCCAAAGCTTTCAGGGGATCATTTGCAAGCTTCTGGCACCATTTTTGAGTGAATTGCCAAAAGTCAGATTTTTGCTGAAATTGTGACCCCGGGGCTTAGGGATTTTTTCAAAAAAATATTTTCTGCCGGTTACGTTTTTGAGGGCTGATTTCTCGTCCTGTGATAAAAAGCCTTCTGTTTCCATCGCCAAAGCTTTCAGGGGATCATTTGCAAGCTTCTGGCACCATTTTTGAGTGAAATGCCAAAAGTCAGATTTTTGCTGAAATTGTGACCCCGGGGCTTAGGGATTTTTTCAAAAAAATATTTTCTGCCGGTTACGTTTTTGAGGGCTGATTTCTTGTCCTGTGATAAAAAGCCTTCTGTTTCCATCGCCAAAGCTTTCAGGGGATCATTTGCAAGCTTCTGGCACCATTTTTGATTGAATTGCCAAAAGTCAGATTTTTGCTGAAATTGTGACCCCGGGGCTTAAGGATTTTTTCAAAAAAATAGTTTCTGCCGGTTACGTTTTTGAGGGCTGATTTCTTGTCCTGTGATAAAAAGCCTTCTGTTTCCATCGCCAAAGCTTTCAGGGGATTATTTGCAAGCTTCTGGCACCATTTTTGAGTGAATTGCCAAAAGTCAGATTTTTGCTGAAATTGTGACCCCGGGGCTTAGGGATTTTTTCAAAAAAATATTTTCTGCCGGTTACGTTTTTGAGGGCTGATTTCTTGTCCTGTGATAAAAAGCCTTCTGTTTCCATCGCCAAAGCTTTCAGGGGATCATTTGCAAGCTTCTGGCACCATTTTTGAGTGAATTGCCAAAAGTCAGATTTTGGCTGAAATTGTGACCCCGGGGCTTAGGGATTTTTTAAAAAAAATATTTTCTGCCGGTTACGTTTTTCAGGGCTGATTTCTTGTCCTGTGATAAAAAGCCTTCTGTTTCCATCGCCAAAGCTTTCTGGGGATCATTTGCAAGCTTCTGGCACCATTTTTGAGTGAATTGCCAAAAGTCAGATTTTTGCTGAAATTGTGACCCCGGGGCTTAGAGATTTTTTTAAAAAAATATTTTCTGCCGGTTAAGTTTTTGAGGGCTGATTTCTTGTCCTGTGATAAAAAGCCTTCTGTTTCCATCGCCAAAGCTTTCAGGGGATCATTTGCAAGCTTCTGGCACCATTTTTGATTGAATTGCCAAAAGTCAGATTTTTGCTGAAATTGTGACCCCGGGGCTTAGGGATTTTTTCAAAAAAATATTTTCTGCCGGTTAAGTTTTTGAGGGCTGATTTCTTGTCCTGTGATAAAAAGCCTTCTGTTTCCATCGCCAAAGCTTTCAGGGGATCATTTGCAAGCTTCTGGCACCATTTTTGAGTGAATTGCCAAAAGTCAGATTTTTGCTGAAATTGTGACCCCGGGGCTTAGGGATTTTTTCAAAAAAATATTTTCTGCCGGTTACGTTTTTGAGGGCTGATTTCTCGTCCTGTGATAAAAAGCCTTCTGTTTCCATCGCCAAAGCTTTCAGGGGATCATTTGCAAGCTTCTGGCACCATTTTTGAGTGAAATGCCAAAAGTCAGATTTTTGCTGAAATTGTGACCCCGGGGCTTAGGGATTTTTTCAAAAAAATATTTTCTGCCGGTTACGTTTTTGAGGGCTGATTTCTTGTCCTGTGATAAAAAGCCTTCTGTTTCCATCACCAAAGCTTTCAGGGGATCATTTGCAAGCTTCTGGCACCATTTTTGAGTGAATTGCCAAAAGTCAGATTAGGGCTTAGGGATCATTTGCAAGCTTCTGGCACCATTTTTGAGTGAATTGCCAAAAGTCAGATTTTTGTTGAAATTGTGACCCCGGGGCTTAGGGATTTTTTCAAAAAAATATTTTCTGCCGGTTACGTTTTTGAGGGCTGATTTCTTGTCCTGTGATAAAAAGCCTTCTGTTTCCATCGCCACAGCTTTCAGGGGATCATTTGCAAGCTTCTGGCACCATTTTTGAGTGAATTGCCAAAAGTCAGATTTTTGCTGAAATTGTGACCCCGGGGCTTAGGGATTTTTTCAAAAAAATATTTTCTGCCGGTTACGTTTTTGAGGGCTGATTTCTCGTCCTGTGATAAAAAGCCTTCTGTTTCCATCGCCAAAGCTTTCAGGGGATCATTTGCAAGCTTCTGGCACCATTTTTGAGTGAAATGCCAAAAGTCAGATTTTTGCTGAAATTGTGACCCCGGGGCTTAGGGATTTTTTCAAAAAAATATTTTCTGCCGGTTACGTTTTTGAGGGCTGATTTCTTGTCCTGTGATAAAAAGCCTTCTGTTTCCATCGCCACAGCTTTCAGGGGATCATTTGCAAGCTTCTGGCACCATTTTTGAGTGAATTGCCAAAAGTCAGATTTTTGCTGAAATTGTGACCCCGGGGCTTAGGGATTTTTTCAAAAAAATATTTTCTGCCGGTTACGTTTTTGAGGGCTGATTTCTCGTCCTGTGATAAAAAGCCTTCTGTTTCCATCGCCAAAGCTTTCAGGGGATCATTTGCAAGCTTCTGGCACCATTTTTGAGTGAAATGCCAAAAGTCAGATTTTTGCTGAAATTGTGACCCCGGGGCTTAGGGATTTTTTCAAAAAAACATTTTCTGCCGGTTACGTTTTTGAGGGCTGATTTCTTGTCCTGTGATAAAAAGCCTTCTGTTTCCATCGCCAAAGCTTTCTGGGGATCATTTGCAAGCTTCTGGCACCATTTTTGAGTGAATTGCCAAAAGTCAGATTTTTGCTGAAATTGTGACCCCGGGGCTTAGAGATTTTTTTAAAAAAATATTTTCTGCCGGTTAAGTTTTTGAGGGCTGATTTCTTGTCCTGTGATAAAAAGCCTTCTGTTTCCATCGCCAAAGCTTTCAGGGGATCATTTGCAAGCTTCTGGCACCATTTTTGATTGAATTGCCAAAAGTCAGATTTTTGCTGAAATTGTGACCCCGGGGCTTAGGGATTTTTTCAAAAAAATATTTTCTGCCGGTTAAGTTTTTCAGGGCTGATTTCTTGTCCTGTGATAAAAAGCCTTCTGTTTCCATCGCCAAAGCTTTCAGGGGATCATTTGCAAGCTTCTGGCACCATTTTTGAGTGAATTGCCAAAAGTCAGATTTTGGCTGAAATTGTGACCCCGGGGCTTAGGGATTTTTTTAAAAAAATATTTTCTGCCGGTTACGTTTTTCAGGGCTGATTTCTTGTCCTGTGATAAAAAGCCTTCTGTTTCCATCGCCAAAGCTTTCAGGGGATCATTTGCAAGCTTCTGGCACCATTTTTGAGTGAATTGCCAAAAGTCAGATTTTGGCTGAAATTGTGACCCCGGGGCTTAGGGATTTTTTTAAAAAAATATTTTCTGCCGGTTACGTTTTTCAGGGCTGATTTCTTGTCCTGTGATAAAAAGCCTTCTGTTTCCATCGCCAAAGCTTTCAGGGGATCATTTGCAAGCTTCTGGCACCATTTTTGAGTGAATTGCCAAAAGTCAGATTTTGGCTGAAATTGTGACCCCGGGGCTTAGGGATTTTTTTAAAAAAATATTTTCTGCCGGTTACGTTTTTCAGGGCTGATTTCTTGTCCTGTGATAAAAAGCCTTCTGTTTCCATCGCCAAAGCTTTCTGGGGATCATTTGCAAGCTTCTGGCACCATTTTTGAGTGAATTGCCAAAAGTCAGATTTTTGCTGAAATTGTGACCCCGGGGCTTAGAGATTTTTTTAAAAAAATATTTTCTGCCGGTTAAGTTTTTGAGGGCTGATTTCTTGTCCTGTGATAAAAAGCCTTCTGTTTCCATCGCCAAAGCTTTCAGGGGATCATTTGCAAGCTTCTGGCACCATTTTTGATTGAATTGCCAAAAGTCAGATTTTTGCTGAAATTGTGACCCCGGGGCTTAGGGATTTTTTCAAAAAAATATTTTCTGCCGGTTAAGTTTTTGAGGGCTGATTTCTTGTCCTGTGATAAAAAGCCTTCTGTTTCCATCGCCAAAGCTTTCAGGGGATCATTTGCAAGCTTCTGGCACCATTTTTGATTGAATTGCCAAAAGTCAGATTTTTGCTGAAATTGTGACCCCGGGGCTTAGGGATTTTTTCAAAAAAATATTTTCTGCCGGTTAAGTTTTTCAGGGCTGATTTCTTGTCCTGTGATAAAAAGCCTTCTGTTTCCATCGCCAAAGCTTTCAGGGGATCATTTGCAAGCTTCTGGCACCATTTTTGAGTGAATTGCCAAAAGTCAGATTTTGGCTGAAATTGTGACCCCGGGGCTTAGGGATTTTTTTAAAAAAATATTTTCTGCCGGTTACGTTTTTCAGGGCTGATTTCTTGTCCTGTGATAAAAAGCCTTCTGTTTCCATCGCCAAAGCTTTCAGGGGATCATTTGCAAGCTTCTGGCACCATTTTTGAGTGAATTGCCAAAAGTCAGATTTTGGCTGAAATTGTGACCCCGGGGCTTAGGGATTTTTTTAAAAAAATATTTTCTGCCGGTTACGTTTTTCAGGGCTGATTTCTTGTCCTGTGATAAAAAGCCTTCTGTTTCCATCGCCAAAGCTTTCAGGGGATCATTTGCAAGCTTCTGGCACCATTTTTGAGTGAATTGCCAAAAGTCAGATTTTGGCTGAAATTGTGACCCCGGGGCTTAGGGATTTTTTTAAAAAAATATTTTCTGCCGGTTACGTTTTTCAGGGCTGATTTCTTGTCCTGTGATAAAAAGCCTTCTGTTTCCATCGCCAAAGCTTTCTGGGGATCATTTGCAAGCTTCTGGCACCATTTTTGAGTGAATTGCCAAAAGTCAGATTTTTGCTGAAATTGTGACCCCGGGGCTTAGGGATTTTTTCAAAAAAATATTTTCTGCCGGTTACGTTTTTGAGGGCTGATTTCTTGTCCTGTGATAAAAAGCCTTCTGTTTCCATCGCCAAAGCTTTCAGGGGATCATTTGCAAGCTTCTGGCACCATTTTTGAGTGAATTGCCAAAAGTCAGATTTTGGCTGAAATTGTGACCCCGGGGCTTAGGGATTTTTTTAAAAAAATATTTTCTGCCGGTTACGTTTTTCAGGGCTGATTTCTTGTCCTGTGATAAAAAGCCTTCTGTTTCCATTGCCAAAGCTTTCTGGCGATCATTTGCAAGCTTCTGGCACCATTTTTGAGTGAATTGCCAAAAGTCAGATTTTTGCTGAAATTGTGACCCCGGGGCTTAGAGATTTTTTTAAAAAAATATTTTCTGCCGGTTAAGTTTTTGAGGGCTGATTTCTTGTCCTGTGATAAAAAGCCTTCTGTTTCCATCGCCAAAGCTTTCAGGGGATCATTTGCAAGCTTCTGGCACCATTTTTGATTGAATTGCCAAAAGTCAGATTTTTGCTGAAATTGTGACCCCGGGGCTTAGGGATTTTTTCAAAAAAATATTTTCTGCCGGTTAAGTTTTTGAGGGCTGATTTCTTGTCCTGTGATAAAAAGCCTTCTGTTTCCATCGCCAAAGCTTTCAGGGGATCATTTGCAAGCTTCTGGCACCATTTTTGAGTGAATTGCCAAAAGTCAGATTTTTGCTGAAATTGTGACCCCGGGGCTTAGGGATTTTTTCAAAAAAATATTTTCTGCCGGTTACGTTTTTGAGGGCTGATTTCTTGTCCTGTGATAAAAAGCCTTCTGTTTCCATCGCCAAAGCTTTCAGGGGATCATTTGCAAGCTTCTGGCACCATTTTTGAGTGAATTGCCAAAAGTCAGATTTTGGCTGAAATTGTGACCCCGGGGCTTAGGGATTTTTTTAAAAAAATATTTTCTGCCGGTTACGTTTTTCAGGGCTGATTTCTTGTCCTGTGATAAAAAGCCTTCTGTTTCCATCGCCAAAGCTTTCTGGGGATCATTTGCAAGCTTCTGGCACCATTTTTGAGTGAATTGCCAAAAGTCAGATTTTTGCTGAAATTGTGACCCCGGGGCTTAGGGATTTTTTCAAAAAAATATTTTCTGCCGGTTACGTTTTTGAGGGCTGATTTCTTGTCCTGTGATAAAAAGCCTTCTGTTTCCATCGCCAAAGCTTTCAGGGGATCATTTGCAAGCTTCTGGCACCATTTTTGAGTGAATTGCCAAAAGTCAGATTTTGGCTGAAATTGTGACCCCGGGGCTTAGAGATTTTTTTAAAAAAATATTTTCTGCCGGTTAAGTTTTTGAGGGCTGATTTCTTGTCCTGTGATAAAAAGCCTTCTGTTTCCATCGCCAAAGCTTTCAGGGGATCATTTGCAAGCTTCTGGCACCATTTTTTATTGAATTGCCAAAAGTCAGATTTTTGCTGAAATTGTGACCCCGGGGCTTAGGGATTTTTTCAAAAAAATATTTTCTGCCGGTTAAGTTTTTGAGGGCTGATTTCTTGTCCTGTGATAAAAAGCCTTCTGTTTCCATCGCCAAAGCTTTCAGGGGATCATTTGCAAGCTTCTGGCACCATTTTTGAGTGAATTGCCAAAAGTCAGATTTTTGCTGAAATTGTGACCCCGGGGCTTAGGGATTTTTTCAAAAAAATATTTTCTGCCGGTTACGTTTTTGAGGGCTGATTTCTTGTCCTGTGATAAAAAGCCTTCTGTTTCCATCGCCAAAGCTTTCAGGGGATCATTTGCAAGCTTCTGGCACCATTTTTGAGTGAATTGCCAAAAGTCAGATTTTGGCTGAAATTGTGACCCCGGGGCTTAGGGATTTTTTTAAAAAAATATTTTCTGCCGGTTACGTTTTTCAGGGCTGATTTCTTGTCCTGTGATAAAAAGCCTTCTGTTTCCATCGCCAAAGCTTTCTGGGGATCATTTGCAAGCTTCTGGCACCATTTTTGAGTGAATTGCCAAAAGTCAGATTTTTGCTGAAATTGTGACCCCGGGGCTTAGAGATTTTTTTAAAAAAATATTTTCTGCCGGTTAAGTTTTTGAGGGCTGATTTCTTGTCCTGTGATAAAAAGCCTTCTGTTTCCATCGCCAAAGCTTTCAGGGGATCATTTGCAAGCTTCTGGCACCATTTTTGATTGAATTGCCAAAAGTCAGATTTTTGCTGAAATTGTGACCCCGGGGCTTAGGGATTTTTTCAAAAAAATATTTTCTGCCGGTTAAGTTTTTGAGGGCTGATTTCTTGTCCTGTGATAAAAAGCCTTCTGTTTCCATCGCCAAAGCTTTCAGGGGATCATTTGCAAGCTTCTGGCACCATTTTTGAGTGAATTGCCAAAAGTCAGATTTTTGCTGAAATTGTGACCCCGGGGCTTAGGGATTTTTTCAAAAAAATATTTTCTGCCGGTTACGTTTTTGAGGGCTGATTTCTTGTCCTGTGATAAAAAGCCTTCTGTTTCCATCGCCAAAGCTTTCAGGGGATCATTTGCAAGCTTCTGGCACCATTTTTGAGTGAATTGCCAAAAGTCAGATTTTGGCTGAAATTGTGACCCCGGGGCTTAGGGATTTTTTTAAAAAAATATTTTCTGCCGGTTACGTTTTTCAGGGCTGATTTCTTGTCCTGTGATAAAAAGCCTTCTGTTTCCATCGCCAAAGCTTTCTGGGGATCATTTGCAAGCTTCTGGCACCATTTTTGAGTGAATTGCCAAAAGTCAGATTTTTGCTGAAATTGTGACCCCGGGGCTTAGGGATTTTTTCAAAAAAATATTTTCTGCCGGTTACGTTTTTGAGGGCTGATTTCTTGTCCTGTGATAAAAAGCCTTCTGTTTCCATCGCCAAAGCTTTCAGGGGATCATTTGCAAGCTTCTGGCACCATTTTTGAGTGAATTGCCAAAAGTCAGATTTTGGCTGAAATTGTGACCCCGGGGCTTAGGGATTTTTTTAAAAAAATATTTTCTGCCGGTTACGTTTTTCAGGGCTGATTTCTTGTCCTGTGATAAAAAGCCTTCTGTTTCCATCGCCAAAGCTTTCTGGGGATCATTTGCAAGCTTCTGGCACCATTTTTGAGTGAATTGCCAAAAGTCAGATTTTTGCTGAAATTGTGACCCCGGGGCTTAGAGATTTTTTTAAAAAAATATTTTCTGCCGGTTAAGTTTTTGAGGGCTGATTTCTTGTCCTGTGATAAAAAGCCTTCTGTTTCCATCGCCAAAGCTTTCAGGGGATCATTTGCAAGCTTCTGGCACCATTTTTTATTGAATTGCCAAAAGTCAGATTTTTGCTGAAATTGTGACCCCGGGGCTTAGGGATTTTTTCAAAAAAATATTTTCTGCCGGTTAAGTTTTTGAGGGCTGATTTCTTGTCCTGTGATAAAAAGCCTTCTGTTTCCATCGCCAAAGCTTTCAGGGGATCATTTGCAAGCTTCTGGCACCATTTTTGAGTGAATTGCCAAAAGTCAGATTTTTGCTGAAATTGTGACCCCGGGGCTTAGGGATTTTTTCAAAAAAATATTTTCTGCCGGTTACGTTTTTGAGGGCTGATTTCTTGTCCTGTGATAAAAAGCCTTCTGTTTCCATCGCCAAAGCTTTCAGGGGATCATTTGCAAGCTTCTGGCACCATTTTTGAGTGAATTGCCAAAAGTCAGATTTTGGCTGAAATTGTGACCCCGGGGCTTAGGGATTTTTTTAAAAAAATATTTTCTGCCGGTTACGTTTTTCAGGGCTGATTTCTTGTCCTGTGATAAAAAGCCTTCTGTTTCCATCGCCAAAGCTTTCTGGGGATCATTTGCAAGCTTCTGGCACCATTTTTGAGTGAATTGCCAAAAGTCAGATTTTTGCTGAAATTGTGACCCCGGGGCTTAGGGATTTTTTCAAAAAAATATTTTCTGCCGGTTACGTTTTTGAGGGCTGATTTCTTGTCCTGTGATAAAAAGCCTTCTGTTTCCATCGCCAAAGCTTTCAGGGGATCATTTGCAAGCTTCTGGCACCATTTTTGAGTGAATTGCCAAAAGTCAGATTTTGGCTGAAATTGTGACCCCGGGGCTTAGGGATTTTTTTAAAAAAATATTTTCTGCCGGTTACGTTTTTCAGGGCTGATTTCTTGTCCTGTGATAAAAAGCCTTCTGTTTCCATCGCCAAAGCTTTCTGGGGATCATTTGCAAGCTTCTGGCACCATTTTTGAGTGAATTGCCAAAAGTCAGATTTTTGCTGAAATTGTGACCCCGGGGCTTAGAGATTTTTTTAAAAAAATATTTTCTGCCGGTTAAGTTTTTGAGGGCTGATTCCTGTCCTGTGATAAAAAGCCTTCTGTTTCCATCGCCAAAGCTTTCAGGGGATCATTTGCAAGCTTCTGGCACCATTTTTTATTGAATTGCCAAAAGTCAGATTTTTGCTGAAATTGTGACCCCGGGGCTTAGGGATTTTTTCAAAAAAATATTTTCTGCCGGTTAAGTTTTTGAGGGCTGATTTCTTGTCCTGTGATAAAAAGCCTTCTGTTTCCATCGCCAAAGCTTTCAGGGGATCATTTGCAAGCTTCTGGCACCATTTTTGAGTGAATTGCCAAAAGTCAGATTTTTGCTGAAATTGTGACCCCGGGGCTTAGGGATTTTTTCAAAAAAATATTTTCTGCCGGTTACGTTTTTGAGGGCTGATTTCTCGTCCTGTGATAAAAAGCCTTCTGTTTCCATCGCCAAAGCTTTCAGGGGATCATTTGCAAGCTTCTGGCACCATTTTTGAGTGAAATGCCAAAAGTCAGATTTTTGCTGAAATTGTGACCCCGGGGCTTAGGGATTTTTTCAAAAAAATATTTTCTGCCGGTTACGTTTTTGAGGGCTGATTTCTTGTCCTGTGATAAAAAGCCTTCTGTTTCCATCACCAAAGCTTTCAGGGGATCATTTGCAAGCTTCTGGCACCATTTTTGAGTGAATTGCCAAAAGTCAGATTAGGGCTTAGGGATCATTTGCAAGCTTCTTGCACCATTTTTGAGTGAATTGCCAAAAGTCAGATTTTTGTTGAAATTGTGACCCCGGGGCTTAGGGATTTTTTCAAAAAAATATTTTCTGCCGGTTACGTTTTTGAGGGCTGATTTCTTGTCCTGTGATAAAAAGCCTTCTGTTTCCATCGCCACAGCTTTCAGGGGATCATTTGCAAGCTTCTGGCACCATTTTTGAGTGAATTGCCAAAAGTCAGATTTTTGCTGAAATTGTGACCCCGGGGCTTAGGGATTTTTTCAAAAAAATATTTTCTGCCGGTTACGTTTTTGAGGGCTGATTTCTCGTCCTGTGATAAAAAGCCTTCTGTTTCCATCGCCAAAGCTTTCAGGGGATCATTTGCAAGCTTCTGGCACCATTTTTGAGTGAAATGCCAAAAGTCAGATTTTTGCTGAAATTGTGACCCCGGGGCTTAGGGATTTTTTCAAAAAAATATTTTCTGCCGGTTACGTTTTTGAGGGCTGATTTCTTGTCCTGTGATAAAAAGCCTTCTGTTTCCATCGCCACAGCTTTCAGGGGATCATTTGCAAGCTTCTGGCACCATTTTTGAGTGAATTGCCAAAAGTCAGATTTTTGCTGAAATTGTGACCCCGGGGCTTAGGGATTTTTTCAAAAAAATATTTTCTGCCGGTTACGTTTTTGAGGGCTGATTTCTCGTCCTGTGATAAAAAGCCTTCTGTTTCCATCGCCAAAGCTTTCAGGGGATCATTTGCAAGCTTCTGGCACCATTTTTGAGTGAAATGCCAAAAGTCAGATTTTTGCTGAAATTGTGACCCCGGGGCTTAGGGATTTTTTCAAAAAAACATTTTCTGCCGGTTACGTTTTTGAGGGCTGATTTCTTGTCCTGTGATAAAAAGCCTTCTGTTTCCATCGCCAAAGCTTTCAGGGGATCATTTTCAAGCTTCTGGCACCATTTTTGAGTGAATTGCCAAAAGTCAGATTTTTGCTGAAATTGTGACACCGGGGCTTAGGGATTTTTTCAAAAAAATATTTTCTGCCAGTTACGTTTTTGAGGGCTGATTTCTTGTCCTGTGATAAAAAGCCTTCTGTTTCCATCGCCAAAGCTTTCAGGGGATCATTTGCAAGCTTCTGGCACCATTTTTGAGTGAATTGCCAAAAGTCAGATTTTTGCTGAAATTGTGACCCCGGGGCTTAAGGATTTTTTCAAAAAAATAGTTTCTGACGGTTACGTTTTTGAGGGCTGATTTCTTGTCCTGTGATAAAAAGCCTTCTGTTTCCATCGCCAAAGCTTTCAGGGGATTATTTGCAAGCTTCTGGCACCATTTTTGAGTGAATTGCCAAAAGTCAGATTTTTGCTGAAATTGTGACCCCGGGGCTTAGGGATTTTTTCAAAAAAATATTTTCTGCCGGTTACGTTTTTGAGGGCTGATTTCTTGTCCTGTGATAAAAAGCCTTCTGTTTCCATCGCCAAAGCTTTCAGGGGATCATTTGCAAGCTTCTGGCACCATTTTTGAGTGAATTGCCAAAAGTCAGATTTTGGCTGAAATTGTGACCCCGGGGCTTAGGGATTTTTTTAAAAAAATATTTTCTGCCGGTTACGTTTTTCAGGGCTGATTTCTTGTCCTGTGATAAAAAGCCTTCTGTTTCCATCGCCAAAGCTTTCTGGGGATCATTTGCAAGCTTCTGGCACCATTTTTGAGTGAATTGCCAAAAGTCAGATTTTTGCTGAAATTGTGACCCCGGGGCTTAGAGATTTTTTAAAAAAAATATTTTCTGCCGGTTAAGTTTTTGAGGGCTGATTTCTTGTCCTGTGATAAAAAGCCTTCTGTTTCCATCGCCAAAGCTTTCAGGGGATCATTTGCAAGCTTCTGGCACCATTTTTGATTGAATTGCCAAAAGTCAGGTTTTTGCTGAAATTGTGACCCCGGGGCTTAGGGATTTTTTCAAAAAAATATTTTCTGCCGGTTAAGTTTTTGAGGGCTGATTTCTTGTCCTGTGATAAAAAGCCTTCTGTTTCCATCGCCAAAGCTTTCAGGGGATCATTTGCAAGCTTCTGGCACCATTTTTGAGTGAATTGCCAAAAGTCAGATTTTTGCTGAAATTGTGACCCCGGGGCTTAGGGATTTTTTCAAAAAAATATTTTCTGCCGGTTACGTTTTTGAGGGCTGATTTCTCGTCCTGTGATAAAAAGCCTTCTGTTTCCATCGCCAAAGCTTTCAGGGGATCATTTGCAAGCTTCTGGCACCATTTTTGAGTGAAATGCCAAAAGTCAGATTTTTGCTGAAATTGTGACCCCGGGGCTTAGGGATTTTTTCAAAAAAATATTTTCTGCCGGTTACGTTTTTGAGGGCTGATTTCTTGTCCTGTGATAAAAAGCCTTCTGTTTCCATCACCAAAGCTTTCAGGGGATCATTTGCAAGCTTCTGGCACCATTTTTGAGTGAATTGCCAAAAGTCAGATTAGGGCTTAGGGATCATTTGCAAGCTTCTGGCACCATTTTTGAGTGAATTGCCAAAAGTCAGATTTTTGTTGAAATTGTGACCCCGGGGCTTAGGGATTTTTTCAAAAAAATATTTTCTGCCGGTTATGTTTTTGAGGGCTGATTTCTTGTCCTGTGATAAAAAGCCTTCTGTTTCCATCGCCACAGCTTTCAGGGGATCATTTGCAAGCTTCTGGCACCATTTTTGAGTGAATTGCCAAAAGTCAGATTTTTGCTGAAATTGTGACCCCGGGGCTTAGGGATTTTTTCAAAAAAATATTTTCTGCCGGTTACGTTTTTGAGGGCTGATTTCTCGTCCTGTGATAAAAAGCCTTCTGTTTCCATCGCCAAAGCTTTCAGGGGATCATTTGCAAGCTTCTGGCACCATTTTTGAGTGAAATGCCAAAAGTCAGATTTTTGCTGAAATTGTGACCCCGGGGCTTAGGGATTTTTTCAAAAAAATATTTTCTGCCGGTTACGTTTTTGAGGGCTGATTTCTTGTCCTGTGATAAAAAGCCTTCTGTTTCCATCGCCACAGCTTTCAGGGGATCATTTGCAAGCTTCTGGCACCATTTTTGAGTGAATTGCCAAAAGTCAGATTTTTGCTGAAATTGTGACCCCGGGGCTTAGGGATTTTTTCAAAAAAATATTTTCTGCCGGTTACGTTTTTGAGGGCTGATTTCTCGTCCTGTGATAAAAAGCCTTCTGTTTCCATCGCCAAAGCTTTCAGGGGATCATTTGCAAGCTTCTGGCACCATTTTTGAGTGAAATGCCAAAAGTCAGATTTTTGCTGAAATTGTGACCCCGGGGCTTAAGGATTTTTTCAAAAAAATATTTTCTGCCAGTTACGTTTTTGAGGGCTGATTTCTTGTCCTGTGATAAAAAGCCTTCTGTTTCCATCGCCAAAGCTTTCAGGGGATCATTTGCAAGCTTCTGGCACCATTTTTGAGTGAATTGCCAAAAGTCAGATTTTTGCTGAAATTGTGACCCCGGGGCTTAAGGATTTTTTCAAAAAAATAGTTTCTGACGGTTACGTTTTTGAGGGCTGATTTCTTGTCCTGTGATAAAAAGCCTTCTGTTTCCATCGCCAAAGCTTTCAGGGGATTATTTGCAAGCTTCTGGCACCATTTTTGACTGAATTGCCAAAAGTCAGATTTTTGCTGAAATTGTGACCCCGGGGCTTAGGGATTTTTTCAAAAAAATATTTTCTGCCGGTTACGTTTTTGAGGGCTGATTTCTTGTCCTGTGATAAAAAGCCTTCTGTTTCCATCGCCAAAGCTTTCAGGGGATCATTTGCAAGCTTCTGGCACCATTTTTGAGTGAATTGCCAAAAGTCAGATTTTGGCTGAAATTGTGACCCCGGGGCTTAGGGATTTTTTTAAAAAAATATTTTCTGCCGGTTACGTTTTTCAGGGCTGATTTCTTGTCCTGTGATAAAAAGCCTTCTGTTTCCATCGCCAAAGCTTTCTGGGGATCATTTGCAAGCTTCTGGCACCATTTTTGAGTGAATTGCCAAAAGTCAGATTTTTGCTGAAATTGTGACCCCGGGGCTTAGAGATTTTTTAAAAAAAATATTTTCTGCCGGTTAAGTTTTTGAGGGCTGATTTCTTGTCCTGTGATAAAAAGCCTTCTGTTTCCATCGCCAAAGCTTTCAGGGGATCATTTGCAAGCTTCTGGCACCATTTTTGATTGAATTGCCAAAAGTCAGATTTTTGCTGAAATTGTGACCCCGGGGCTTAGGGATTTTTTCAAAAAAATATTTTCTGCCGGTTAAGTTTTTGAGGGCTGATTTCTTGTCCTGTGATAAAAAGCCTTCTGTTTCCATCGCCAAAGCTTTCAGGGGATCATTTGCAAGCTTCTGGCACCATTTTTGAGTGAATTGCCAAAAGTCAGATTTTTGCTGAAATTGTGACCCCGGGGCTTAGGGATTTTTTCAAAAAAATATTTTCTGCCGGTTACGTTTTTGAGGGCTGATTTCTCGTCCTGTGATAAAAAGCCTTCTGTTTCCATCGCCAAAGCTTTCAGGGGATCATTTGCAAGCTTCTGGCACCATTTTTGAGTGAAATGCCAAAAGTCAGATTTTTGCTGAAATTGTGACCCCGGGGCTTAGGGATTTTTTCAAAAAAATATTTTCTGCCGGTTACGTTTTTGAGGGCTGATTTCTTGTCCTGTGATAAAAAGCCTTCTGTTTCCATCACCAAAGCTTTCAGGGGATCATTTGCAAGCTTCTGGCACCATTTTTGAGTGAATTGCCAAAAGTCAGATTAGGGCTTAGGGATCATTTGCAAGCTTCTGGCACCATTTTTGAGTGAATTGCCAAAAGTCAGATTTTTGTTGAAATTGTGACCCCGGGGCTTAGGGATTTTTTCAAAAAAATATTTTCTGCCGGTTACGTTTTTGAGGGCTGATTTCTTGTCCTGTGATAAAAAGCCTTCTGTTTCCATCGCCACAGCTTTCAGGGGATCATTTGCAAGCTTCTGGCACCATTTTTGAGTGAATTGCCAAAAGTCAGATTTTGGCTGAAATTGTGACCCCGGGGCTTAGGGATTTTTTCAAAAAAATATTTTCTGCCGGTTACGTTTTTGAGGGCTGATTTCTCGTCCTGTGATAAAAAGCCTTCTGTTTCCATCGCCAAAGCTTTCAGGGGATCATTTGCAAGCTTCTGGCACCATTTTTGAGTGAAATGCCAAAAGTCAGATTTTTGCTGAAATTGTGACCCCGGGGCTTAGGGATTTTTTCAAAAAAATATTTTCTGCCGGTTACGTTTTTGAGGGCTGATTTCTTGTCCTGTGATAAAAAGCCTTCTGTTTCCATCGCCACAGCTTTCAGGGGATCATTTGCAAGCTTCTGGCACCATTTTTGAGTGAATTGCCAAAAGTCAGATTTTTGCTGAAATTGTGACCCCGGGGCTTAGGGATTTTTTCAAAAAAATATTTTCTGCCGGTTACGTTTTTGAGGGCTGATTTCTCGTCCTGTGATAAAAAGCCTTCTGTTTCCATCGCCAAAGCTTTCAGGGGATCATTTGCAAGCTTCTGGCACCATTTTTGAGTGAAATGCCAAAAGTCAGATTTTTGCTGAAATTGTGACCCCGGGGCTTAGGGATTTTTTCAAAAAAACATTTTCTGCCGGTTACGTTTTTGAGGGCTGATTTCTTGTCCTGTGATAAAAAGCCTTCTGTTTCCATCGCCAAAGCTTTCAGGGGATCATTTGCAAGCTTCTGGCACCATTTTTTAGTGAATTGCCAAAAGTCAGATTTTTGCTGAAATTGTGACCCCGGGGCTTAGGGATTTTTTCAAAAAAATATTTTCTGCCGGTTAAGTTTTTGAGGGCTGATTTCTTGTCCTGTGATAAAAAGCCTTCTGTTTCCATCGCCAAAGCTTTCAGGGGATCATTTGCAAGCTTCTGGCACCATTTTTGAGTGAATTGCCAAAAGTCAGATTTTTGCTGAAATTGTGACACCGGGGCTTAGGGATTTTTTCAAAAAAATATTTTCTGCCAGTTACGTTTTTGAGGGCTGATTTCTTGTCCTGTGATAAAAAGCCTTCTGTTTCCATCGCCAAAGCTTTCAGGGGATCATTTGCAAGCTTCTGGCACCATTTTTGAGTGAATTGCCAAAAGTCAGATTTTTGCTGAAATTGTGACCCCGGGGCTTAAGGATTTTTTCAAAAAAATAGTTTCTGCCGGTTTTGTTTTTGAGGGCTGATTTCTTGTCCTGTGATAAAAAGCCTTCTGTTTCCATCGCCAAAGCTTTCAGGGGATTATTTGCAAGCTTCTGGCACCATTTTTGAGTGAATTGCCAAAAGTCAGATTAGGGCTTAGGGATCATTTGCAAGCTTCTGGCACCATTTTTGAGTGAATTGCCAAAAGTCAGATTTTTGCTGAAATTGTGACCCCGGGGCTTAGGGATTTTTTCAAAAAAATATTTTCTGCCGGTTACGTTTTTGAGGGCTGATTTCTTGTCCTGTGATAAAAAGCCTTCTGTTTCCATCGCCAAAGGTTTCAGGGGATCATTTGCAAGCTTCTGGCACCATTTTTGAGTGAATTGCCAAAAGTCAGATTTTTGCTGAAATTGTGACCCCGGGGCTTAGGGATTTTTTCAAAAAAATATTTTCTGCCAGTTAAGTTTTTGAGGGCTGATTTCTTGTCCTGTGATAAATAGCCTTCTGTTTCCATCGCCACAGCTTTCAGGGGATCATTTGCAAGCTTCTGGCACCATTTTTGAGTGAATTGCCAAAAGTCAGATTTTTGCTGAAATTGTGACCCCGGGGCTTAGGGATTTTTTCAAAAAAATATTTTCTGCCGGTTACGTTTTTGAGGGCTGATTTCTTGTCCTGTGATAAAAAGCCTTCTGTTTCCATCGCCAAAGCTTTCAGGGGATCATTTGCAAGCTTCTGGCACCATTTTTGAGTGAATTGCCAAAAGTCAGATTTTTGCTGAAATTGTGACCCCGGGGCTTAGGGATTTTTTCAAAAAAATAGTTTCTACCGGTTACGTTTTTGAGGGCTGATTTCTTGTCCTGTGATAAAAAGCCTTCTGTTTCCATCGCCAAAGCTTTCAGGGGATTATTTGCAAGCTTCTGGCACCATTTTTGAGTGAATTGCCAAAAGTCAGATTAGGGCTTAGGGATCATTTGCAAGCTTCTGGCACCATTTTTGAGTGAATTGCCAAAAGTCAGATTTTTGCTGAAATTGTGACCCCGGGGCTTAGGGATTTTTTCAAAAAAATATTTTCTGCCGTTACGTTTTTGAGGGCTGATTTCTTGTCCTGTGATAAAAAACCTTCTGTTTCCATCGCCAAAGCTTTCAGGGGAGCATTTGCAAGCTTCTGGCACCATTTTTGAGTGAATTGCCAAAAGTCAGATTTTGGCTGAAATTGTGACCCCGGGGCTTAGGGATTTTTTCAAAAAAATAGTTTCTGCCGGTTACGTTTTTGAGGGCTGATTTCTTGTCCTGTGATAAAAAGCCTTCTGTTTCCATCGCCAAAGCTTTCAGGGGATTATTTGCAAGCTTCTGGCACCATTTTTGAGTGAATTGCCAAAAGTCAGATTAGGGCTTAGGGATCATTTGCAAGCTTCTGGCACCATTTTTGAGTGAATTGCCAAAAGTAAAATTTTGGTGAAATTGTGACCCCGGTGCTTAGGGATTTTTTCAAAAAAATATTTTCTGCCGGTTACGTTTTTGAGGGCTGATTTCTTGTCCTGTGATAAAAAGCCTTCTGTTTCCATCGCCACAGCTTTCAGGGGATCATTTGCAAGCTTCTGGCACCATTTTTGAGTGAATTGCCAAAAGTCAGATTTTGGCTGAAATTGTGACCCCGGGGCTTAGGGATTTTTTCAAAAAAATATTTTCTGCCGGTTACGTTTTTGAGGGCTGATTTCTTGTCCTGTGATAAAAAGCCTTCTGTTTCCATCGCCAAAGCTTTCAGGGGAGCATTTGCAAGCTTCTGGCACCATTTTTGAGTGAATTGCCAAAAGTCAGATTTTGGCTGAAATTGTGACCCCGGGGCTTAGGGATTTTTTCAAAAAAATATTTTCTGCCGGTTACGTTTTTGAGGGCTGATTTCTTGTCCTGTGATAAAAAGCCTTCTGTTTCCATCGCCAAAGCTTTCAGGGGTTCATTTGCAAGCTTCTGGCACCATTTTTGAGTGAATTGCCAAAATTCAGATTAGGGCTTAGGGATCATTTGCAAGCTTCTGGCACCATTTTTGAGTGAATTGCCAAAAGTAAAATTTTGGTGAAATTGTGACCCCGGTGCTTAGGGATTTTTTCAAAAAAATATTTTCTGCCGGTTACGTTTTTGAGGGCTGATTTCTTGTCCTGTGATAAAAAGCCTTCTGTTTCCATCGCCACAGCTTTCAGGGGATCATTTGCAAGCTTCTGGCACCATTTTTGAGTGAATTGCCAAAAGTCAGATTTTGGCTGAAATTGTGACCCCGGGGCTTAGGGATTTTTTCAAAAAAATATTTTCTGCCGGTTACGTTTTTGAGGGCTGATTTCTTGTCCTGTGATAAAAAGCCTTCTGTTTCCATCGCCAAAGCTTTCAGGGGAGCATTTGCAAGCTTCTGGCACCATTTTTGAGTGAATTGCCAAAAGTCAGATTTTGGCTGAAATTGTGACCCCGGGGCTTAGGGATTTTTTCAAAAAAATATTTTCTGCCGGTTACGTTTTTGAGGGCTGATTTCTTGTCCTGTGATAAAAAGCCTTCTGTTTCCATCGCCAAAGCTTTCAGGGGTTCATTTGCAAGCTTCTGGCACCATTTTTGAGTAAATTGCCAAAAGTCAGATTTTGGCTGAAATTGTGACCCCGGGGCTTAGGGATTTTTTCAAAAAAATATTTTCTGCCGGTTACGTTTTTGAGGGCTGATTTCTTGTCCTGTGATAAAAAGCCTTCTGTTTCCACGGCCAAAGCTTTCAGGGCATCATTTGCAAGCTTCTGGCACCATTTTTGAGTGAATTGCCAAAAGTCAGATTTTTGCTGAAATAGTGACCCCGGGGCTTAGGGATTTTTTCAAAAAAATATTTTCTGCCGGTTACGTTTTTGAGGGCTGATTTCTTGTCCTGTGATAAAAAGCCTTCTGTTTCCATCGCCAAAGCTTTCAGGGGATCATTTGCAAGCTTCTGGCACCATTTTTGAGTGAATTGCCAAAAGTCAGATTTTGGCTGAAATTGTGACCCCGGGGCTTAGGGATTTTTTCAAAAAAATATTTTCTGCCGGTTACGTTTTTGAGGGCTGATTTCTTGTCCTGTGATAAAAAGCCTTCTGTTTCCATCGCCAAAGCTTTCAGGGGATCATTTGCAAGCTTCTGGCACCATTTTTGAGTGAATTGCCAAAAGTCAGATTTTTGCTGAAATTGTGACCCCGGGGCTTAGGGATTTTTTCAAAAAAATATTTTCTGCCGGTTACGTTTTTGAGGGCTGATTTCTTGTCCTGTGATAAAAAGCCTTCTGTTTCCATGGCCAAAGCTTTCAGGGCATCATTTGCAAGCTTCTGGCACCATTTTTGAGTGAATTGCCAAAAGTCAGATTTTTGCTGAAATAGTGACCCCGGGGCTTAGAGATTTTTTTAAAAAAATATTTTCTGCCGGTTACGTTTTTGAGGGCTGATTTCTTGTCCTGTGATAAAAAGCCTTCTGTTTCCATCGCCAAAGCTTTCAGGGGATCATTTGCAAGCTTCTGGCACCATTTTTGAGTAAATTGCCAAAAGTCAGATTTTGGCTGAAATTGTGACCCCGGGGCTTAGGGATTTTTTCAAAAAAATATTTTCTGCCGGTTACGTTTTTGAGGGCTGATTTCTTGTCCTGTGATAAAAAGCCTTCTGTTTCCATGGCCAAAGCTTTCAGGGGAGCATTTGCAAGCTTCTGGCACCATTTTTGAGTGAATTGCCAAAAGTCAGATTTTGGCTGAAATTGTGACCCCGGGGCTTAGGGATTTTTTCAAAAAAATATTTTCTGCCGGTTACGTTTTTGAGGGCTGATTTCTTGTCCTGTGATAAAAAGCCTTCTGTTTCCATCGCCAAAGCTTTCAGGGGATCATTTGCAAGCTTCTGGCACCATTTTTGAGTGAATTGCCAAAAGTCAGATTTTTGCTGAAATTGTGACCCCGGGGCTTAGGGATTTTTTCAAAAAAATAGTTTCTGCCGGTTACTTTTTTGAGGGCTGATTTCTTGTCCTGTGATAAAAAGCCTTCTGTTTCCATCGCCAAAGCTTTCAGGGGATTATTTGCAAGCTTCTGGCACCATTTTTGAGTGAATTGCCAAAAGTCAGATTAGGGCTTAGGGATCATTTGCAAGCTTCTGGCACCATTTTTGAGTGAATTGCCAAAAGTAAAATTTTGGTGAAATTGTGACCCCGGTGCTTAGGGATTTTTTCAAAAAAATATTTTCTGCCGCTTACGTTTTTGAGGGCTGATTTCTTGTCCTGTGATAAAAAGCCTTCTGTTTCCATCGCCAAAGCTTTCAGGGGATCATTTGCAAGCTTCTGGCACCATTTTTGAGTAAATTGCCAAAAGTCAGATTTTGGCTGAAATTGTGACCCCGGGGCTTAGGGATTTTTTCAAAAAAATATTTTCTGCCGGTTAGGTTTTTGAGGGCTGATTTCTTGTCCTGTGATAAAAAGCCTTCTGTTTCCATGGCCAAAGCTTTCAGGGGATCATTTGCAAGCTTCTGGCACCATTTTTGAGTGAATTGCCAAAAGTCAGATTTTTGCTGAAATAGTGACCCCGGGGCTTAGGGATTTTTTCAAAAAAATATTTTCTGCCGGTTACGTTTTTGAGGGCTGATTTCTTGTCCTGTGATAAAAAGCCTTCTGTTTCCATCGCCAAAGCTTTCAGGGGATCATTTGCAAGCTTCTGGCACCATTTTTGAGTGAATTGCCAAAAGTCAGATTTTTGCTGAAATAGTGACCCCGGGGCTTAGGGATTTTTTCAAAAAAATATTTTCTGCCGGTTACGTTTTTGAGGGCTGATTTCTTGTCCTGTGATAAAAAGCCTTCTGTTTCCATCGCCAAAGCTTTCAGGGGATCATTTGCAAGCTTCTGGCACCATTTTTGAGTGAATTGCCAAAAGTCAGATTTTTGCTGAAATTGTGACCCCGGGGCTTAGAGATTTTTTTAAAAAAATATTTTCTGCCGGTTAAGTTTTTGAGGGCTGATCTCTTGTCCTGTGATAAAAAGCCTTCTGTTTCCATCGCCAAAGCTTTCAGGGGATCATTTGCAAGCTTCTGGCACCATTTTTGAGTGAATTGCCAAAAGTCAGATTTTTGCTGAAATTGTGACCCCGGGGCTTAGGGATTTTTTCAAAAAAATATTTTCTGCCGGTTAAGTTTTTGAGGGCTGATTTCTTGTCCTGTGATAAAAAGCCTTCTGTTTCCATCGCCAAAGCTTTCAGGGGATCATTTGCAAGCTTCTGGCACCATTTTTGAGTGAATTGCCAAAAGTCAGATTTTTGCTGAAATTGTGACCCCGGGGCTTAGGGATTTTTTCAAAAAAATATTTTCTGCCGGTTACGTTTTTGAGGGCTGATTTCTCGTCCTGTGATAAAAAGCCTTCTGTTTCCATCGCCAAAGCTTTCAGGGGATCATTTGCAAGCTTCTGGCACCATTTTTGAGTGAAATGCCAAAAGTCAGATTTTTGCTGAAATTGTGACCCCGGGGCTTAGGGATTTTTTCAAAAAAATATTTTCTGCCGGTTACGTTTTTGAGGGCTGATTTCTTGTCCTGTGATAAAAAGCCTTCTGTTTCCATCACCAAAGCTTTCAGGGGATCATTTGCAAGCTTCTGGCACCATTTTTGAGTGAATTGCCAAAAGTCAGATTAGGGCTTAGGGATCATTTGCAAGCTTCTGGCACCATTTTTGAGTGAATTGCCAAAAGTCAGATTTTTGCTGAAATTGTGACCCCGGGGCTTAGGGATTTTTTCAAAAAAATATTTTCTGCCGGTTACGTTTTTGAGGGCTGATTTCTTGTCCTGTGATAAAAAGCCTTCTGTTTCCATCGCCACAGCTTTCAGGGGATCATTTGCAAGCTTCTGGCACCATTTTTGAGTGAATTGCCAAAAGTCAGATTTTTGCTGAACTTGTGACCCCGGGGCTTAGGGATTTTTTCAAAAAAATATTTTCTGCCGGTTACGTTTTTGAGGGCTGATTTCTCGTCCTGTGATAAAAAGCCTTCTGTTTTCATCGCCAAAGCTTTCAGGGGATCATTTGCAAGCTTCTGGCACCATTTTTGAGTGAAATGCCAAAAGTCAGATTTTTGCTGAAATTGTGACCCCGGGGCTTAGGGATTTTTTCAAAAAAACATTTTCTGCCGGTTACGTTTTTGAGGGCTGATTTCTTGTCCTGTGATAAAAAGCCTTCTGTTTCCATCGCCAAAGCTTTCAGGGGATCATTTGCAAGCTTCTGGCACCATTTTTGAGTGAATTGCCAAAAGTCAGATTTTTGCTGAAATTGTGACCCCGGGGTTTAGGGATTTTTTCAAAAAAATATTTTCTGCCGGTTAAGTTTTTGAGGGCTGATTTCTTGTCCTGTGATAAAAAGCCTTCTGTTTCCATCGCCAAAGCTTTCAGGGGATCATTTGCAAGCTTCTGGCACCATTTTTGAGTGAATTGCCAAAAGTCAGATTTTTGCTGAAATTGTGACACCGGGGCTTAGGGATTTTTTCAAAAAAATATTTTCTGCCAGTTACGTTTTTGAGGGCTGATTTCTTGTCCTGTGATAAAAAGCCTTCTGTTTCCATCGCCAAAGCTTTCAGGGGATCATTTGCAAGCTTCTGGCACCATTTTTGAGTGAATTGCCAAAAGTCAGATTTTTGCTGAAATTGTGACTCCGGGGCTTAAGGATTTTTTCAAAAAAATAGTTTCTGCCGGTTACGTTTTTGAGGGCTGATTTCTTGTCCTGTGATAAAAAGCCTTCTGTTTCCATCGCCAAAGCTTTCAGGGGATTATTTGCAAGCTTCTGGCTCCATTTTTGAGTGAATTGCCAAAAGTCAGATTAGGGCTTAGGGATCATTTGCAAGCTTCTGGCACCATTTTTGAGTGAATTGCCAAAAGTCAGATTTTTGCTGAAATTGTGACCCCGGGGCTTAGGGATTTTTTCAAAAAAATATTTTCTGCCGGTTACGTTTTTGAGGGCTGATTTCTTGTCCTGTGATAAAAAGCCTTCTGTTTCCATCGCCAAAGCTTTCAGGGGATCATTTGCAAGCTTCTGGCACCATTTTTGAGTGAATTGCCAAAAGTCAGATTTTTGCTGAAATTGTGACCCCGGGGCTTAGGGATTTTTTCAAAAAAATATTTTCTGCCAGTTACGTTTTTGAGGGCTGATTTCTTGTCCTGTGATAAAAAGCCTTCTGTTTCCATCGCCAAAGCTTTCTGGGGATCATTTGCAAGCTTCTGGCACCATTTTTGAGTGAATTGCCAAAAGTCAGATTTTTGCTGAAATTGTGACCCCGGGGCTTAGGGATTTTTTCAAAAAAATATTTTCTGCCGGTTACGTTTTTGAGGGCTGATTTCTTGTCCTGTGATAAAAAGCCTTCTGTTTCCATCACCAAAGCTTTCAGGGGATCATTTGCAAGCTTCTGGCACCATTTTTGAGTGAATTGCCAAAAGTCAGATTAGGGCTTAGGGATCATTTGCAAGCTTCTGGCACCATTTTTGAGTGAATTGCCAAAAGTCAGATTTTGGCTGAAATTGTGACCCCGGGGCTTAGGGATTTTTTCAAAAAAATATTTTCTGCCGGTTGCGTTTTTGAGGGCTGATTTCTCGTCCTGTGATAAAAAGCCTTCTGTTTCCATCGCCAAAGCTTTCAGGGGATCATTTGCAAGCTTCTGGCACCATTTATGAGTGAAATGCCAAAAGTCAGATTTTTGCTGAAATTGTGACCCCGGGGCTTAGGGATTTTTTCAAAAAAATATTTTCTGCCGGTTACGTTTTTGAGGGCTGATTTCTTGTCCTGTGATAAAAAGCCTTCTGTTTCCATCACCAAAGCTTTCAGGGGATCATTTGCAAGCTTCTGGCACCATTTTTGAGTGAATTGCCAAAAGTCAGATTAGGGCTTAGGGATCATTTGCAAGCTTCTGGCACCATTTTTGAGTGAATTGCCAAAAGTCAGATTTTTGCTGAAATTGTGACCCCGGGGCTTAGGGATTTTTTCAAAAAAATATTTTCTGCCGGTTACGTTTTTGAGGGCTGATTTCTTGTCCTGTGATAAAAAGCCTTCTGTTTCCATCGCCACAGCTTTCAGGGGATCATTTGCAAGCTTCTGGCACCATTTTTGAGTGAATTGCCAAAAGTCAGATTTTTGCTGAACTTGTGACCCCGGGGCTTAGGGATTTTTTCAAAAAAATATTTTCTGCCGGTTACGTTTTTGAGGGCTGATTTCTCGTCCTGTGATAAAAAGCCTTCTGTTTTCATCGCCAAAGCTTTCAGGGGATCATTTGCAAGCTTCTGGCACCATTTTTGAGTGAAATGCCAAAAGTCAGATTTTTGCTGAAATTGTGACCCCGGGGCTTAGGGATTTTTTCAAAAAAACATTTTCTGCCGGTTACGTTTTTGAGGGCTGATTTCTTGTCCTGTGATAAAAAGCCTTCTGTTTCCATCGCCAAAGCTTTCAGGGGATCATTTGCAAGCTTCTGGCACCATTTTTGAGTGAATTGCCAAAAGTCAGATTTTTGCTGAAATTGTGACCCCGGGGCTTAGGGATTTTTTCAAAAAAATATTTTCTGCCGGTTAAGTTTTTGAGGGCTGATTTCTTGTCCTGTGATAAAAAGCCTTCTGTTTCCATCGCCAAAGCTTTCAGGGGATCATTTGCAAGCTTCTGGCACCATTTTTGAGTGAATTGCCAAAAGTCAGATTTTTGCTGAAATTGTGACACCGGGGCTTAGGGATTTTTTCAAAAAAATATTTTCTGCCAGTTACGTTTTTGAGGGCTGATTTCTTGTCCTGTGATAAAAAGCCTTCTGTTTCCATCGCCAAAGCTTTCAGGGGATCATTTGCAAGCTTCTGGCACCATTTTTGAGTGAATTGCCAAAAGTCAGATTTTTGCTGAAATTGTGACTCCGGGGCTTAAGGATTTTTTCAAAAAAATAGTTTCTGCCGGTTACGTTTTTGAGGGCTGATTTCTTGTCCTGTGATAAAAAGCCTTCTGTTTCCATCGCCAAAGCTTTCAGGGGATTATTTGCAAGCTTCTGGCTCCATTTTTGAGTGAATTGCCAAAAGTCAGATTAGGGCTTAGGGATCATTTGCAAGCTTCTGGCACCATTTTTGAGTGAATTGCCAAAAGTCAGATTTTTGCTGAAATTGTGACCCCGGGGCTTAGGGATTTTTTCAAAAAAATATTTTCTGCCGGTTACGTTTTTGAGGGCTGATTTCTTGTCCTGTGATAAAAAGCCTTCTGTTTCCATCGCCAAAGCTTTCAGGGGATCATTTGCAAGCTTCTGGCACCATTTTTGAGTGAATTGCCAAAAGTCAGATTTTTGTTGAAATTGTGACCCCGGGGCTTAGGGATTTTTTCAAAAAAATATTTTCTGCCAGTTACGTTTTTGAGGGCTGATTTCTTGTCCTGTGATAAAAAGCCTTCTGTTTCCATCGCCAAAGCTTTCTGGGGATCATTTGCAAGCTTCTGGCACCATTTTTGAGTGAATTGCCAAAAGTCAGATTTTTGCTGAAATTGTGACCCCGGGGCTTAGGGATTTTTTCAAAAAAATATTTTCTGCCGGTTACGTTTTTGAGGGCTGATTTCTTGTCCTGTGATAAAAAGCCTTCTGTTTCCATCACCAAAGCTTTCAGGGGATCATTTGCAAGCTTCTGGCACCATTTTTGAGTGAATTGCCAAAAGTCAGATTAGGGCTTAGGGATCATTTGCAAGCTTCTGGCACCATTTTTGAGTGAATTGCCAAAAGTCAGATTTTGGCTGAAATTGTGACCCCGGGGCTTAGGGATTTTTTCAAAAAAATATTTTCTGCCGGTTACGTTTTTGAGGGCTGATTTCTTGTCCTGTGATAAAAAGCCTTCTGTTTCCGTCGCCACAGCTTTCAGGGGATCATTTGCAAGCTTCTGGCACCATTTTTGAGTGAATTGCCAAAAGTCAGATTTTTGCTGAAATTGTGACCCCGGGGCTTAGGGATTTTTTCAAAAAAATATTTTCTGCCGGTTACGTTTTTGAGGGCTGATTTCTCGTCCTGTGATAAAAAGCCTTCTGTTTCCATCGCCAAAGCTTTCAGGGGATCATTTGCAAGCTTCTGGCACCATTTTTGAGTGAAATGCCAAAAGTCAGATTTTTGCTGAAATTGTGACCCCGGGGCTTAGCGATTTTTTCAAAAAAACATTTTCTGCCGGTTACGTTTTTGAGGGCTGATTTCTTGTCCTGTGATAAAAAGCCTTCTGTTTCCATCGCCAAAGCTTTCAGGGGATCATTTGCAAGCTTCTGGCACCATTTTTGAGTGAATTGCCAAAAGTCAGATTTTTGCTGAAATTGTGACCCCGGGGCTTAGGGATTTTTTCAAAAAAATATTTTCTGCCGGTTAAGTTTTTGAGGGCTGATTTCTTGTCCTGTGATAAAAAGCCTTCTGTTTCCATCGCCAAAGCTTTCAGGGGATCATTTGCAAGCTTCTGGCACCATTTTTGAGTGAATTGCCAAAAGTCAGATTTTTGCTGAAATTGTGACACCGGGGCTTAGGGATTTTTTCAAAAAAATATTTTCTGCCAGTTACGTTTTTGAGGGCTGATTTCTTGTCCTGTGATAAAAAGCCTTCTGTTTCCATCGCCAAAGCTTTCAGGGGATCATTTGCAAGCTTCTGGCACCATTTTTGAGTGAATTGCCAAAAGTCAGATTTTTGCTGAAATTGTGACCCCGGGGCTTAAGGATTTTTTCAAAAAAATAGGTTCTGCCGGTTACGTTTCTGAGGGCTGATTTCTTGTCCTGTGATAAAAAGCCTTCTGTTTCCATCGCCAAAGCTTTCAGGGGATTATTTTCAAGCTTCTGGCACCATTTTTGAGTGAATTGCCAAAAGTCAGATTAGGGCTTAGGGATCATTTGCAAGCTTCTGGCACCATTTTTGAGTGAATTGCCAAAAGTCAGATTTTTGCTGAAATTGTGACCCCGGGGCTTAGGGATTTTTTCAAAAAAATATTTTCTGCCGGTTACGTTTTTGAGGGCTGATTTCTTGTCCTGTGATAAAAAGCCTTCTGTTTCCATCGCCAAAGCTTTCAGGGGATCATTTGCAAGCTTCTGGCACCATTTTTGAGTGAATTGCCAAAAGTCAGATTTTTGCTGAAATTGTGACCCCGGGGCTTAGGGATTTTTTCAAAAAAATATTTTCTGCCAGTTACGTTTTTGAGGGCTGATTTCTTTTCCTGTGATAAAAAGCCGTCTGTTTCCATCGCCAAAGCTTTCAGGGGATCATTTGCAAGCTTCTGGCACCATTTTTGAGTGAATTGCCAAAAGTCAGATTTTTGCTGAAATTGTGACCCCGGGGCTTAGGGATTTTTTCAAAAAAATATTTTCTGCCGGTTACGTTTTTGAGGGCTTATTTCTTGTCCTGTGATAAAAAGCCTTCTGTTTCCATCGCCAAAGCTTTCAGGGGATCATTTGCAAGCTTCTGCCACCATTTTTGAGTGAATTGCCAAAAGTCAGATTAGGGCTTAGGGATCATTTGCAAGCTTCTGGCACCATTTTTGAGTGAATTGCCAAAAGTCAGATTTTTGCTGAAATTGAGACCCCGGGGCTTAGGGATTTTTTAAAAAAAATATTTTCTGCCGGTTAAGTTTTTGAGGGCTGATTTCTTGTCCTGTGATAAAAAGCCTTCTGTTTCCATGGCCAAAGCTTTCAGGGGATCATTTGCAAGCTTCTGGCACCATTTTTGAGTGAATTGCCAAAAGTCAGATTTTTGCTGAAATTGTGACCGCGGGGCTTAGGGATTTTTTCAAAAAAATATTTTCTGCCGGTTAAGTTTTTGAGGGCTGATTTCTTGTCCTGTGATAAAAAGCCTTCTGTTTCCATCGCCAAAGCTTTCAGGGGATCATTTGCAAGCTTCTGGCACCATTTTTGAGTGAATTGCCAAAAGTCAGATTTTTGCTGAAATTGAGACCCCGGGGCTTAGGGATTTTTTCAAAAAAATATTTTCTGTCGGTTACGTTTTTGAGGGCTGATTTCTTGTCCTGTGATAAAAAGCCTTCTGTTTCCATCGCCAAAGCTTTCAGGGGATCATTTGCAAGTTTCTGGCACCATTTTTGAGTGAATTGCCAAAAGTCAGATTTTTGCTGAAATTGTGACCCCGGGGCTTAAGGATTTTTTCAAAAAAAAAATTCTGTCGGTTAAGTTTTTGAGGGCTGATTTCTTGTCCTGTGATAAAAAGCCTTCTGTTTCCATCGTCAAAGCTTTCAGGGGATCATTTGCAAGCTTCTGGCACCATTTTTGAGTGAATTGCCAAAAGTCAGATTTTTGCTGAAATTGTGACCGCGGGGCTTAGGGATTTTTTCAAAAAAATATTTTCTGCCGGTTACATTTTTGAGGGCTGATTTCTTGTCCTGTGATAAAAAGCCTTCTGTTTCCATCGCCAAAACTTTCAGGGGATCATTTGCAAGCTTCTGGCACCATTTTTAAGTGAATTGCCAAAAGTCAGATTTTTGCTGAAATTGTGACCCCGGGGCTTAAGGATTTTTTCAAAAAAAAAATTCTGCCGGTTAAGTTTTTGAGGGCTTATTTCTTGTCCTGTGATAAAAAGCCTTCTGTTTCCATCGCCAAAGCTTTCAGGGGATCATTTGCAAGCTTCTGGCACCATTTTTGAGTGAATTGCCAAAAGTCAGATTTTTGCTGAAATTGTGACCCCGGGGCTTAGGGATTTTTTCAAAAAAATATTTTCTGCCAGTTACGTTTTTGAGGGCTGATTTCTTTTCCTGTGATAAAAAGCCGTCTGTTTCCATCGCCAAAGCTTTCAGGGGATCATTTGCAAGCTTCTGGCACCATTTTTGAGTGAATTGCCAAAAGTCAGATTTTTGCTGAAATTGTGACCCCGGGGCTTAGGGATTTTTTCAAAAAAATATTTTCTGCCGGTTACGTTTTTGAGGGCTTATTTCTTGTCCTGTGATAAAAAGCCTTCTGTTTCCATCGCCAAAGCTTTCAGGGGATCATTTGCAAGCTTCTGCCACCATTTTTGAGTGAATTGCCAAAAGTCAGATTAGGGCTTAGGGATCATTTGCAAGCTTCTGGCACCATTTTTGAGTGAATTGCCAAAAGTCAGATTTTTGCTGAAATTGAGACCCCGGGGCTTAGGGATTTTTTAAAAAAAATATTTTCTGCCGGTTAAGTTTTTGAGGGCTGATTTCTTGTCCTGTGATAAAAAGCCTTCTGTTTCCATGGCCAAAGCTTTCAGGGGATCATTTGCAAGCTTCTGGCACCATTTTTGAGTGAATTGCCAAAAGTCAGATTTTTGCTGAAATTGTGACCGCGGGGCTTAGGGATTTTTTCAAAAAAATATTTTCTGCCGGTTAAGTTTTTGAGGGCTGATTTCTTGTCCTGTGATAAAAAGCCTTCTGTTTCCATCGCCAAAGCTTTCAGGGGATCATTTGCAAGCTTCTGGCACCATTTTTGAGTGAATTGCCAAAAGTCAGATTTTTGCTGAAATTGTGACCCCGGGGCTTAGGGATTTTTTCAAAAAAATATTTTCTGCCGGTTACATTTTTGAGGGCTGATTTCTTGTCCTGTGATAAAAAGCCTTCTGTTTCCATCGCCAAAACTTTCAGGGGATCATTTGCAAGTTTCTGGCACCATTTTTGAGTGAATTGCCAAAAGTCAGATTTTTGCTGAAATTGTGACCCCGGGGCTTAAGGATTTTTTCAAAAAAAAAATTCTGTCGGTTAAGTTTTTGAGGGCTGATTTCTTGTCCTGTGATAAAAAGCCTTCTGTTTCCATCGCCAAAGCTTTCAGGGGATCATTTGCAAGCTTCTGGCACCATTTTTGAGTGAATTGCCAAAAGTCAGATTTTTGCTGAAATTGAGACCCCGGGGCTTAGGGATTTTTTCAAAAAAATATTTTCTGTCGGTTACGTTTTTGAGGGCTGATTTCTTGTCCTGTGATAAAAAGCCTTCTGTTTCCATGGCCAAAGCTTTCAGGGGATCATTTGCAAGCTTCTGGCACCATTTTTGAGTGAATTGCCAAAAGTCAGATTTTTGCTGAAATTGTGACCGCGGGGCTTAGGGATTTTTTCAAAAAAATATTTTCTGCCGGTTAAGTTTTTGAGGGCTGATTTCTTGTCCTGTGATAAAAAGCCTTCTGTTTCCATCGTCAAAGCTTTCAGGGGATCATTTGCAAGCTTCTGGCACCATTTTTGAGTGAATTGCCAAAAGTCAGATTTTTGCTGAAATTGTGACCCCGGGGCTTAGGGATTTTTTCAAAAAAATATTTTCTGCCGGTTAAGTTTTAGAGCGCGGATTTCTTGTCCTGTGATAAAAAGCCTTCTGTTTCCATCGCCAAAACTTTCAGGGGATCATTTGCAAGCTTCTGGCACCATTTTTAAGTGAATTGCCAAAAGTCAGATTTTTGCTGAAATTGTGACCCCGGGGCTTAAGGATTTTTTCAAAAAAAAAATTCTGCCGGTTAAGTTTTTGAGGGCTGATTTCTTGTCCTGTGATAAAAAGCCTTCTGTTTCCATCGCCAAAGCTTTCAGGGGATCATTTGCAAGCTTCTGGCACCATTTTTGAGTGAATTGCCAAAAGTCAGATTTTTGCTGAAATTGTGACCCCGGGGCTTAGGGATTTTTTCAAAAAAATATTTTCTGTCGGTTACGTTTTTGAGGGCTGATTTCTTGTCCTGTGATAAAAAGCCTTCTGTTTCCATCGCCAAAGCTTTCAGGGGATCATTTGCAAGCTTCTGGCACCATTTTTGAGTGAATTGCCAAAAGTCAGATTTTTGCTGAAATTGTGACCCCGGGGCTTAGGGATTTTTTCAAAAAAATATTTTCTGCCGGTTAAGTTTTTGAGGGCTGATTTCTTGTCCTGTGATAAAAAGCCTTCTGTTTCCATCGCCAAAGCTTTCAGGGGATCATTTGCAAGCTTCTGGCACCATTTTTGAGTGAATTGCCAAAAGTCAGATTTTTGCTGAAATTGTGACCCCGGGGCTTAGGGATTTTTTCAAAAAAATATTTTCCGCCGGTTACGTTTTTGAGGGCTGATTTCTTGTCCTGTGATAAAAAGCCTTCTGTTTCCATCGCCAAAGCTTTCAGGGGATCATTTGCAAGCTTCTGGCACCATTTTTGAGTGAATTGCCAAAAGTCAGATTTTTGCTGAAATTGTGACCCCGGGGCTTAGGGATTTTTTCAAAAAAACATTTTCTGCCGGTTACGTTTTTGAGGGCTGATTTCTTGTCCTGTGATAAAAAGCCTTCTCTTTCCATCGCCAAAGCTTTCAGGGGATCATTTGCAAGTTTCTGGCACCATTTTTGAGTGAATTGCCAAAAGTCAGATTTTTGCTGAAATTGTGACCCCGGGGCTTAGAGATTTTTTCAAAAAAATATTTTCTGCCGGTTAAGTTTTTGAGGGCTGATTTCTTTTCCTGTGATAAAAAGCCTTCTGTTTCCATCGCCAAAGCTTTCAGGGGATCATTTGCAAGCTTCTGGCACCATTTTTGAGTGAATTGCCAAAAGTCAGATTTTTGCTGAAATTGTGACCCCGGGGCTTAGGGATTTTTTCAAAAAAATATTTTCTGCCGGTTAAGTTTTTGAGGGCTGATTTCTTGTCCTGTGATAAAAAGCCTTCTGTTTCCATCGCCAAAGCTTTCAGGGGATCATTTGCAAGCTTCTGGCACCATTTTTGAGTGAATTGCCAAAAGTCAGATTTTTGCTGAAATTGTGACCCCGGGGCTTAGGGATTTTTTCAAAAAAATATTTTCTGTCGGTTACGTTTTTGAGGGCTGATTTCTTGTCCTGTGATAAAAAGCCTTCTGTTTCCATGGCCAAAGCTTTCAGGGGATCATTTGCAAGCTTCTGGCACCATTTTTGAGTGAATTGCCAAAAGTCAGATTTTTGCTGAAATTGTGACCGCGGGGCTTAGGGATTTTTTCAAAAAAATATTTTCTGCCGGTTAAGTTTTTGAGGGCTGATTTCTTGTCCTGTGATAAAAAGCCTTCTGTTTCCATCGCCAAAGCTTTCAGGGGATCATTTGCAAGCTTCTGGCACCATTTTTGAGTGAATTGCCAAAAGTCAGATTTTTGCTGAAATTGTGACCCCGGGGCTTAGGGATTTTTTCAAAAAAATATTTTCCGCCGGTTACGTTTTTGAGGGCTGATTTCTTGTCCTGTGATAAAAAGCCTTCTGTTTCCATCGCCAAAGCTTTCAGGGGATCATTTGCAAGCTTCTGGCACCATTTTTGAGTGAATTGCCAAAAGTCAGATTTTGGCTGAAATTGTGACCCCGGGGCTTAGGGATTTTTTCAAAAAAACATTTTCTGCCGGTTACGTTTTTGAGGGCTGATTTCTTGTCCTGTGATAAAAAGCCTTCTGTTTCCATCGCCAAAGCTTTCAGGGGATCATTTGCAAGTTTCTGGCACCATTTTTGAGTGAATTGCCAAAAGTCAGATTTTTGCTGAAATTGTGACCCCGGGGCTTAGAGATTTTTTCAAAAAAATATTTTCTGCCGGTTAAGTTTTTGAGGGCTGATTTCTTGTCCTGTGATAAAAAGCATTCTGTTTCCATCGCCAAAGCTTTCAGGGGATCATTTGCAAGCTTCTGGCACCATTTTTGAGTGAATTGCCAAAAGTCAGATTTTTGCTGAAATTGTGACCCCGGGGCTTAGGGATTTTTTCAAAAAAATATTTTCCGCTGGTTACGTTTTTGAGGGCTGATTTCTTGTCCTGTGATAAAAAGCCTTCTTTCCATCGCCAAAGCTTTCAGGGGATCATTTGCAAGCTTCTGGCACCATTTTTGATTGAATTGCCAAAAGTCAGATTTTTGCTGAAATTGTGACCCCGGGGCTTAGGGATTTTTTCAAAAAAATATTTTCTGCCGGTTAGGTTTTTGAGGGCTGATTTCTTGTCCTGTGATAAAAAGCCTTCTGTTTCCATCGCCAAAGCTTTCAGGGGATCATTTGCAAGTTTCTGGCACCATTTTTGAGTGAATTGCCAAAAGTCAGATTTTTGCTGAAATTGTGACCCCGGGGCTTAGGGATTTTTTCAAAAAAACATTTTCTGCCGGTTACGTTTTTGAGGGCTGATTTCTTGTCCTGTGATAAAAAGCCTTCTGTTTCCATCGCCAAAGCTTTCAGGGGATCATTTGCAAGCTTCTGGCACCATTTTTGAGTGAATTGCCAAAAGTCAGATTTTTGCTGAAATTGTGAACCCGGGGATTAGGGATTTTTTCAAAAAAATATTTTCTGCCGGTTAAGTTTTTGAGGGCTGATTTCTTGTCCTGTGATAAAAAGCCTTCTGTTTCCATCGCCAAAGCTTTCAGGGGATCATTTGCAAGCTTCTGCCACCATTTTTGAGTGAATTGCCAAAAGTCAGATTTTTGCTGAAATTGTGACTCCGGGGCTTAGGGATTTTTTCAAAAAAATATTTTCTGCCGGTTAAGTTTTTGAGGGCTGATTTCTTGTCCTGTGATAAAAAGCCTTCTGTTTCCATCGCCAAAGCTTTCAGGGGATCATTTGCAAGCTTCTGGCACCATTTTTGAGTGAATTGCCAAAAGTCAGATTTTTGCTGAAATTGTGACCCCGGGGCTTAGGGATTTTTTCAAAAAAATATTTTCCGCCGGTTACGTTTTTGAGGGCTGATTTCTTGTCCTGTGATAAAAAGCCTTCTGTTTCCATCGCCAAAGCTTTCAGGGGATCATTTGCAAGCTTCTGGCACCATTTTTGAGTGAATTGCCAAAAGTCAGATTTTTGCTGAAATTGTGACCCCGGGGCTTAGGGATTTTTTCAAAAAAACATTTTCTGCCGGTTACGTTTTTGAGGGCTGATTTCTTGTCCTGTGATAAAAAGCCTTCTGTTTCCATCGCCAAAGCTTTCAGGGGATCATTTGCAAGTTTCTGGCACCATTTTTGAGTGAATTGCCAAAAGTCAGATTTTTGCTGAAATTGTGACCCCGGGGCTTAGAGATTTTTTCAAAAAAATATTTTCTGCCGGTTAAGTTTTTGAGGGCTGATTTCTTGTCCTGTGATAAAAAGCCTTCTGTTTCCATCGCCAAAGCTTTCAGGGGATCATTTGCAAGCTTCTGGCACCATTTTTGAGTGAATTGCCAAAAGTCAGATTTTTGCTGAAATTGTGACCCCGGGGCTTAGGGATTTTTTCAAAAAAATATTTTCTGCCGGTTAAGTTTTTGAGGGCTGATTTCTTGTCCTGTGATAAAAAGCCTTCTGTTTCCATCGCCAAAGCTTTCAGGGGATCATTTGCAAGCTTCTGGCACCATTTTTGAGTGAATTGCCAAAAGTCAGATTTTTGCTGAAATTGTGACCCCGGGGCTTAGGGATTTTTTCAAAAAAATATTTTCTGCCGGTTAAGTTTTTGAGGGCTGATTTCTTGTCCTGTGATAAAAAGCCTTCTGTTTCCATCGCCAAAGCTTTCAGGGGATCATTTGCAAGCTTCTGGCACCATTTTTGAGTGAATTGCCAAAAGTCAGATTTTTGCTGAAATTGTGACCCCGGGGCTTAGGGATTTTTTCAAAAAAATATTTTCTGTCGGTTACGTTTTTGAGGGCTGATTTCTTGTCCTGTGATAAAAAGCCTTCTGTTTCCATGGCCAAAGCTTTCAGGGGATCATTTGCAAGCTTCTGGCACCATTTTTGAGTGAATTGCCAAAAGTCAGATTTTTGCTGAAATTGTGACCGCGGGGCTTAGGGATTTTTTCAAAAAAATATTTTCTGCCGGTTAAGTTTTTGAGGGCTGATTTCTTGTCCTGTGATAAAAAGCCTTCTGTTTCCATCGCCAAAGCTTTCAGGGGATCATTTGCAAGCTTCTGGCACCATTTTTGAGTGAATTGCCAAAAGTCAGATTTTTGCTGAAATTGTGACCCCGGGGCTTAGGGATTTTTTCAAAAAAATATTTTCCGCCGGTTACGTTTTTGAGGGCTGATTTCTTGTCCTGTGATAAAAAGCCTTCTGTTTCCATCGCCAAAGCTTTCAGGGGATCATTTGCAAGCTTCTGGCACCATTTTTGAGTGAATTGCCAAAAGTCAGATTTTGGCTGAAATTGTGACCCCGGGGCTTAGGGATTTTTTCAAAAAAACATTTTCTGCCGGTTACGTTTTTGAGGGCTGATTTCTTGTCCTGTGATAAAAAGCCTTCTGTTTCCATCGCCAAAGCTTTCAGGGGATCATTTGCAAGCTTCTGGCACCATTTTTGAGTGAATTGCCAAAAGTCAGATTTTTGCTGAAATTGTGACCCCGGGGCTTAGGGATTTTTTCAAAAAAATATTTTCCGCTGGTTACGTTTTTGAGGGCTGATTTCTTGTCCTGTGATAAAAAGCCTTCTTTCCATCGCCAAAGCTTTCAGGGGATCATTTGCAAGCTTCTGGCACCATTTTTGATTGAATTGCCAAAAGTCAGATTTTTGCTGAAATTGTGACCCCGGGGCTTAGGGATTTTTTCAAAAAAACATTTTCTGCCGGTTACGTTTTTGAGGGCTGATTTCTTGTCCTGTGATAAAAAGCCTTCTGTTTCCATCGCCAAAGCTTTCAGGGGATCATTTGCAAGCTTCTGGCACCATTTTTGAGTGAATTGCCAAAAGTCAGATTTTTGCTGAAATTGTGACCCCGGGGCTTAGGGATTTTTTCAAAAAAATATTTTCCGCTGGTTACGTTTTTGAGGGCTGATTTCTTGTCCTGTGATAAAAAGCCTTCTTTCCATCGCCAAAGCTTTCAGGGGATCATTTGCAAGCTTCTGGCACCATTTTTGATTGAATTGCCAAAAGTCAGATTTTTGCTGAAATTGTGACCCCGGGGCTTAGGGATTTTTTCAAAAAAATATTTTCTGCCGGTTAGGTTTTTGAGGGCTGATTTCTTGTCCTGTGATAAAAAGCCTTCTGTTTCCATCGCCAAAGCTTTCAGGGGATCATTTGCAAGTTTCTGGCACCATTTTTGAGTGAATTGCCAAAAGTCAGATTTTTGCTGAAATTGTGACCCCGGGGCTTAGGGATTTTTTCAAAAAAACATTTTCTGCCGGTTACGTTTTTGAGGGCTGATTTCTTGTCCTGTGATAAAAAGCCTTCTGTTTCCATCGCCAAAGCTTTCAGGGGATCATTTGCAAGCTTCTGCCACCATTTTTGAGTGAATTGCCAAAAGTCAGATTTTTGCTGAAATTGTGAACCCGGGGATTAGGGATTTTTTCAAAAAAATATTTTCTGCCGGTTAAGTTTTTGAGGGCTGATTTCTTGTCCTGTGATAAAAAGCCTTCTGTTTCCATCGCCAAAGCTTTCAGGGGATCATTTGCAAGCTTCTGCCACCATTTTTGAGTGAATTGCCAAAAGTCAGATTTTTGCTGAAATTGTGACTCCGGGGCTTAGGGATTTTTTCAAAAAAATATTTTCTGCCGGTTAAGTTTTTGAGGGCTGATTTCTTGTCCTGTGATAAAAAGCCTTCTGTTTCCATCGCCAAAGCTTTCAGGGGATCATTTGCAAGCTTCTGGCACCATTTTTGAGTGAATTGCCAAAAGTCAGATTTTTGCTGAAATTGTGACCCCGGGGCTTAGGGATTTTTTCAAAAAAATATTTTCCGCCGGTTACGTTTTTGAGGGCTGATTTCTTGTCCTGTGATAAAAAGCCTTCTGTTTCCATCGCCAAAGCTTTCAGGGGATCATTTGCAAGCTTCTGGCACCATTTTTGAGTGAATTGCCAAAAGTCAGATTTTTGCTGAAATTGTGACCCCGGGGCTTAGGGATTTTTTCAAAAAAACATTTTCTGCCGGTTACGTTTTTGAGGGCTGATTTCTTGTCCTGTGATAAAAAGCCTTCTGTTTCCATCGCCAAAGCTTTCAGGGGATGATTTGCAAGCTTCTGGCACCATTTTTGAGTGAATTGCCAAAAGTCAGATTTTTGCTGAAATTGTGACCCCGGGGCTTAGGGATTTTTTCAAAAAAATATTTTCTGCCGGTTAAGTTTTTGAGGGCTGATTTCTTGTCCTGTGATAAAAAGCCTTCTGTTTCCATCGCCAAAGCTTTCAGGGGATCATTTGCAAGCTTCTGCCACCATTTTTGAGTGAATTGCCAAAAGTCAGATTTTTGCTGAAATTGTGACCCCGGGGCTTAGGGATTTTTTCAAAAAAATATTTTCTGCCGGTTACGTTTTTGAGGGCTGATTTCTTGTCCTGTGATAAAAAGCCTTCTGTTTCCATCGCCAAAGCTTTCAGGGGATCATTTGCAAGCTTCTGGCACCATTTTTGAGTGAATTGCCAAAAGTCAGATTTTTGCTGAAATTGTGACCCCGGGGCTTAGGGATTTTTTCAAAAAAATATTTTCTGCCGGTTACGTTTTTGAGGGCTGATTTCTTGTCCTGTGATAAAAAGCATTCTGTTTCCATCGCCAAAGGTTTCAGGGAATCATTTGCAAGCTTCTGGCACCATTTTTGAGTGAATTGCCAAAAGTCAGATTAGGGCTTAGGGATCATTTGCAAGCTTCTGGCACCATTTTTGAGTGAATTGCCAAAAGTCAGATTTTTGCTGAAATTGTGACCCCGGGGCTTAGGGATTTTTTCAAAAAAATATTTTCTGCCGGTTAAGTTTTTGAGGGCTGATTTCTTTTCCTGTGATAAAAAGCCTTCTGTTTCCATCGCCAAAGCTTTCAGGGGATCATTTGCAAGCTTCTGGCACCATTTTTGAGTGAATTGCCAAAAGTCAGATTTTTGCTGAAATTGTGACCCCGGGGCTTAGGGATTTTTTCAAAAAAATATTTTCTGCCGGTTAAGTTTTTGAGGGCTGATTTCTTGTCCTGCGATAAAAAGCCTTCTGTTTCCATGGTCAAAGCTTTCAGGGGATCATTTGCAAGCTTCTGGCACCATTTTTGAGTGAATTGCCAAAAGTCAGATTTTTGCTGAAATTGTGACCCCGGAGCTTAGGGATTTTTTCAAAAAAATATTTTCTGCCGGTTAAGTTTTTGAGGGCTGATTTCTTGTCCTGTGATAAAAAGCCTTCTGTTTCCATCGCCAAAGCTTTCAGGGGATCATTTGCAAGCTTCTGCCACCATTTTTGAGTGAATTGCCAAAAGTCAGATTTTTGCTGAAATTGTGACCCCGGGGCTTACGGATTTTTTTCAAAAAAATATTTTCTGCCGGTTACGTTTTTGAGGGCTGATTTCTTGTCCTGTGATAAAAAGCCTTCTGTTTCCATGGCCAAAGCTTTCAGGGGATCATTTGCAAGCTTCTGGCACCATTTTTGAGTGAATTGCCAAAAGCCAGATTTTTGCTGAAATTGTGACCCCGGGGCTTAGGGATTTTTTCAAAAAAATATTTTCTGCCGGTTACGTTTTTGAGGGCTGATTTCTTGTCCTGTGATAAAAAGCCTTCTGTTTCCATCGCCAAAGCTTTCAGGGGATCATTTGCAAGCTTCTGGCACCATTTTTCAGTGAATTGCCAAAAGTCAGATTTTTGCTGAAATTGTGACCCCGGGGCTTAGGGATTTTTTCAAAAAAATATTTTCTGCCGGTTACGTTTTTGAGGGCTGATTTCTTGTCCTGTGATAAAAAGCCTTCTGTTTCCATCGTCAAAGCTTTCAGGGGATCATTTGCAAGCTTCTGGCACCATTTTTGAGTGAATTGCCAAAAGTCAGATTTTTGCTGAAATTGTGACCCCGGGGCTTAGGGATTTTTTCAAAAAAACATTTTCTGCCGGTTACGTTTTTGAGGGCTGATTTCTTGTCCTGTGATAAAAAGCATTCTGTTTCCATCGCCAAAGGTTTCAGGGAATCATTTGCAAGGTTCTGGCACCATTTTTGAGTGAATTGCCAAAAGTCAGATTAGGGCTTAGGGATCATTTGCAAGCTTCTGGCACCATTTTTGAGTGAATTGCCAAAAGTCAGATTTTTGCTGAAATTGTGACCCCGGGGCTTAGGGATTTTTTCAAAAAAATATTTTCTGCCGGTTAAGTTTTTGAGGGCTGATTTCTTTTCCTGTGATAAAAAGCCTTCTGTTTCCATCGCCAAAGCTTTCAGGGGATCATTTGCCAGCTTCTGGCACCATTTTTGAGTGAATTGCCAAAAGTCAGATTTTTGCTGAAATTGTGACCCCGGGGCTTAGGGATTTTTTCAAAAAAATATTTTCTGCCGGTTAAGTTTTTGAGGGCTGATTTCTTGTCCTGTGATAAAAAGCCTTCTGTTTCCATCGCCAAAGCTTTCAGGGGATCATTTGCAAGCTTCTGGCACCATTTTTGAGTGAATTGCCAAAAGTCAGATTTTTGCTGAAATTGTGACCCCGGGGCTTAGGGATTTTTTCAAAAAAATATTTTCTGCCGGTTACGTTTTTGAGGGCTGATTTCTTTTCCTGTGATAAAAAGCCTTCTGTTTCCATCGCCAAAGCTTTCAGGGGATCATTTGCAAGCTTCTGGCACCATTTTTGAGTGAATTGCCAAAAGTCAGATTTTTGCTGAAATTGTGACCCCGGGGCTTAGGGATTTTTTCAAAAAAATATTTTCTGCCGGTTAAGTTTTTGAGGGCTGATTTCTTGTCCTGCGATAAAAAGCCTTCTGTTTCCATTGCCAAAGCTTTCAGGGGATCATTTGCAAGCTTCTGGCACCATTTTTGAGTGAATTGCCAAAAGTCAGATTTTTGCTGAAATTGTGACCCCGGGGCTTAGGGATTTTTTCAAAAAAATATTTTCCGCCGTTTACGTTTTTGAGGGCTGATTTCTTGTCCTGTGATAAAAAGCCTTCTGTTTCCATCGCCAAAGCTTTCAGGGGATCATTTGCAAGCTTCTGGCACCATTTTTGAGTGAATTGCCAAAAGTCAGATTTTTGCTGAAATTGTGACCCCGGGGCTTAGGGATTTTTTCAAAAAAACATTTTCTGCCGGTTACGTTTTTGAGGGCTGATTTCTTGTCCTGTGATAAAAAGCCTTCTGTTTCCATCGCCAAAGCTTACAGGGGATCATTTGCAAGCTTCTGGCACCATTTTTGAGTGAATTGCCAAAAGTCAGATTTTTGCTGAAATTGTGACCCCGGGGCTTAGAGATTTTTTCAAAAAAATATTTTCTGCCGGTTACGTTTTTGAGGGCTGATTTCTTGTCCTGTGATAAAAAGCCTTCTGTTTCCATCGCCAAAGCTTTCAGGGGATCATTTGCAAGCTTCTGGCACCATTTTTGATTGAATTGCCAAAAGTCAGATTTTTGCTGAAATTGTGACCCCGGGGCTTAGGGATTTTTTCAAAAAACATTTTCTGCCGGTTACGTTTTTGAGGGCTGATTTCTTGTCCTGTGATAAAAAGCCTTCTGTTTCCATCGCCAAAGCTTACAGGGGATCATTTGCCAGCTTCTGGCACCATTTTTGAGTGATTTGCCAAAAGTCAGATTTTTGCTGAAATTGTGACCCCGGGGCTTAGGGATTTTTTCAAAAAAATATTTTCTGCCGGTTAAGTTTTTGAGGGCTGATTTCTTGTCCTGTGATAAAAAGCCTTCTGTTTCCATCGCCAAAGCTTTCAGGGGATCATTTGCAAGCTTCTGGCACCATTTTTGAGTGAATTGCCAAAAGTCAGATTTTTGCTGAAATTGTGACCCCGGGGCTTAGGGATTTTTTCAAAAAAATATTTTCTGCCGGTTACGTTTTTGAGGGCTGATTTCTTGTCCTGTGATAAAAAGCCTTTTGTTTCCATCGCCAAAGCTTTCAGGGGATCATTTGCAAGCTTCGGGCACCATTTTTGAGTGAATTGCCAAAAGTCAGATTTTTGCTGAAATTGTGACCCCGGGGCTTAGGGATTTTTTCAAAAAAATATTTTCTGCCGGTTACGTTTTTGAGGGCTGATTTCTTGTCCTGTGATAAAAAGCCTTCTGTTTCCATCGCCAAAGCTTACAGGGGATCATTTGCAAGCTTCTGGCACCATTTTTGAGTGAATTGCCAAAAGTCAGATTTTTGCTGAAATTGTGACCCCGGGGCTTAGGGATTTTTTCAAAAAAACATTTTCTGCCGGTTACGTTTTTGAGGGCTGATTTCTTGTCCTGTGATAAAAAGCCTTCTGTTTCCATCGCCAAAGCTTACAGGGGATCATTTGCAAGCTTCTGGCACCATTTTTGAGTGAATTGCCAAAAGTCAGATTTTTGCTGAAATTGTGACCCCGGGGCTTAGGGATTTTTTCAAAAAAATATTTTCTGCCGGTTAAGTTTTTGAGGGCTGATTTCTTGTCCTGTGATAAAAAGCCTTCTGTTTCCATCGCCAAAGCTTTCAGGGGATCATTTGCAAGCTTCTGCCACCATTTTTGAGTGAATTGCCAAAAGTCAGATTTTTGCTGAAATTGTGACCCCGGGGCTTAGGGATTTTTTCAAAAAAATATTTTCTGCCGGTTACGTTTTTGAGGGCTGATTTCTTGTCCTGTGATAAAAAGCCTTTTGTTTCCATCGCCAAAGCTTTCAGGGGATCATTTGCAAGCTTCGGGCACCATTTTTGAGTGAATTGCCAAAAGTCAGATTTTTGCTGAAATTGTGACCCCGGGGCTTAGGGATTTTTTCAAAAAAATATTTTCTGCCGTTTACGTTTTTGAGGGCTGATTTCTTGTCCTGTGATAAAAAGCCTTCTGTTTCCATCGCCAAAGCTTTCAGGGGATCATTTGCAAGCTTCTGGCAACATTTTTGAGTGAATTGCCAAAAGTCAGATTTTTGCTGAAATTGTGACCCCGGGGCTTAGGGATTTTTTCAAAAAAACATTTTCTGCCGGTTACGTTTTTGAGGGCTGATTTCTTGTCCTGTGATAAAAAGCCTTCTGTTTCCATCGCCAAAGCTTACAGGGGACCATTTGCAAGCTTCTGGCACCATTTTTGAGTGAATTGCCAAAAGTCAGATTTTTGCTGAAATTGTGACCCCGGGGCTTAGAGATTTTTTCAAAAAAATATTTTCTGCCGGTTAAGTTTTTGAGGGCTGATTTCTTGTCCTGTGATAAAAAGCCTTCTGTTTCCATCGCCAAAGCTTTCAGGGGATCATTTGCAAGCTTCTGGCACCATTTTTGATTGAATTGTCAAAAGTCAGATTTTTGCTGAAATTGTGACCCCGGGGCTTAGGGATTTTTTCAAAAAACATTTTCTGCCGGTTACGTTTTTGAGGGCTGATTTCTTGTCCTGTGATAAAAAGCCTTCTGTTTCCATCGCCAAAGCTTACAGGGCATCATTTGCAAGCTTTTGGCACCATTTTTGAGTGAATTGCCAAAAGTCAGATTTTGGCTGAAATTGTGACCCCGGGGCTTAGGGATTTTTTCAAAAAAATATTTTCTGCCGTTTACGTTTTTGAGGGCTGATTTCTTGTCCTGTGATAAAAAGCCTTCTGTTTCCATCGCCAAAGCTTTCAGGGGATCATTTGCAAGCTTCTGGCAACATTTTTGAGTGAATTGCCAAAAGTCAGATTTTTGCTGAAATTGTGACCCCGGGGCTTAGGGATTTTTTCAAAAAAACATTTTCTGCCGGTTACGTTTTTGAGGGCTGATTTCTTGTCCTGTGATAAAAAGCCTTCTGTTTCCATCGCCAAAGCTTACAGGGGACCATTTGCAAGCTTCTGGCACCATTTTTGAGTGAATTGCCAAAAGTCAGATTTTTGCTGAAATTGTGACCCCGGGGCTTAGAGATTTTTTCAAAAAAATATTTTCTGCCGGTTAAGTTTTTGAGGGCTGATTTCTTGTCCTGTGATAAAAAGCCTTCTGTTTCCATCGCCAAAGCTTTCAGGGGATCATTTGCAAGCTTCTGGCACCATTTTTGATTGAATTGTCAAAAGTCAGATTTTTGCTGAAATTGTGACCCCGGGGCTTAGGGATTTTTTCAAAAAACATTTTCTGCCGGTTACGTTTTTGAGGGCTGATTTCTTGTCCTGTGATAAAAAGCCTTCTGTTTCCATCGCCAAAGCTTACAGGGCATCATTTGCAAGCTTTTGGCACCATTTTTGAGTGAATTGCCAAAAGTCAGATTTTTGCTGAAATTGTGACCCCGGGGCTTAGGGATTTTTTCAAAAAAATATTTTCTGCCGGTTACGTTTTTGAGGGCTGATTTCTTGTCCTGTGATAAAAAGCCTTCTGTTTCCATCGCCAAAGCTTTCAGGGGATCATTTGCAAGCTTCTGGCACCATTTTTGTGTGAATTGCCAAAAGTCAGATTTTTGCTGAAATTGTGACCCCGGGGCTTAGGGATTTTTTCAAAAAAATATTTTCTGCCGGTTAAGTTTTTGAGGGCTGATTTCTTGTCCTGTGATAAATAGCCTTCTGTTTCCATCGCCACAGCTTTCAGGGGATCATTTGCAAGCTTCTGGCACCATTTTTGAGTGAATTGCCAAAAGTCAGATTTTTGCTGAAATTGTGACCCCGGGGCTTAGGGATTTTTTCAAAAAAATATTTTCTGCCGGTTACGTTTTAGAGGGCTGATTTCTTGTCCTGTGATAAAAAGCCTTCTGTTTCCATCGCCAAAGCTTTCAGGGGATCATTTGCAAGCTTCTGGCACCATTTTTGAGTGAATTGCCAAAAGTCAGATTTTGGCTGAAATTGTGACCCCGGGGCTTAGGGATTTTTTCAAAAAAATAGTTTCTGCCGGTTACGTTTTTGAGGGCTGATTTCTTGTCCTGTGATAAAAAGCCTTCTGTTTCCATCGCCAAAGCTTTCAGGGGATTATTTGCAAGCTTCTGGCACCATTTTTGAGTGAATTGCCAAAAGTCAGATTAGGGCTTAGGGATCATTTGCAAGCTTCTGGCACCATTTTTGAGTGAATTGCCAAAAGTAAAATTTTGGTGAAATTGTGACCCCGGTGCTTAGGGATTTTTTCAAAAAAATATTTTCTGCCGGTTACGTTTTTGAGGGCTGATTTCTTGTCCTGTGATAAAAAGCCTTCTGTTTCCATCGCCACAGCTTTCAGGGGATCATTTGCAAGCTTCTGGCACCATTTTTGAGTGAATTGCCAAAAGTCAGATTTTGGCTGAAATTGTGACCCCGGGGCTTAGGGATTTTTTCAAAAAAATATTTTCTGCCGGTTACGTTTTTGAGGGCTGATTTCTTGTCCTGTGATAAAAAGCCTTCTGTTTCCATCGCCAAAGCTTTCAGGGGAGCATTTGCAAGCTTCTGGCACCATTTTTGAGTGAATTGCCAAAAGTCAGATTTTGGCTGAAATTGTGACCCCGGGGCTTAGGGATTTTTTCAAAAAAATATTTTCTGCCGGTTACGTTTTTGAGGGCTGATTTCTTGTCCTGTGATAAAAAGCCTTCTGTTTCCATCGCCAAAGCTTTCAGGGGATCATTTGCAAGCTTCTGGCACCATTTTTGAGTAAATTGCCAAAAGTCAGATTTTGGCTGAAATTGTGACCCCGGGGCTTAGGGATTTTTTCAAAAAAATATTTTCTGCCGGTTAAGTTTTTGAGGGCTGATTTCTTGTCCTGTGATAAAAAGCCTTCTGTTTCCATCGCCAAAGCTTTCAGGGGATCATTTGCAAGCTTCTGGCACCATTTTTGATTGAATTGTCAAAAGTCAGATTTTTGCTGAAATTGTGACCCCGGGGCTTAGGGATTTTTTCAAAAAACATTTTCTGCCGGTTACGTTTTTGAGGGCTGATTTCTTGTCCTGTGATAAAAAGCCTTCTGTTTCCATCGCCAAAGCTTACAGGGCATCATTTGCAAGCTTTTGGCACCATTTTTGAGTGAATTGCCAAAAGTCAGATTTTTGCTGAAATTGTGACCCCGGGGCTTAGGGATTTTTTCAAAAAAATATTTTCTGCCGGTTACGTTTTTGAGGGCTGATTTCTTGTCCTGTGATAAAAAGCCTTCTGTTTCCATCGCCAAAGCTTTCAGGGGATCATTTGCAAGCTTCTGGCACCATTTTTGTGTGAATTGCCAAAAGTCAGATTTTTGCTGAAATTGTGACCCCGGGGCTTAGGGATTTTTTCAAAAAAATATTTTCTGCCGGTTAAGTTTTTGAGGGCTGATTTCTTGTCCTGTGATAAATAGCCTTCTGTTTCCATCGCCACAGCTTTCAGGGGATCATTTGCAAGCTTCTGGCACCATTTTTGAGTGAATTGCCAAAAGTCAGATTTTTGCTGAAATTGTGACCCCGGGGCTTAGGGATTTTTTCAAAAAAATATTTTCTGCCGGTTACGTTTTAGAGGGCTGATTTCTTGTCCTGTGATAAAAAGCCTTCTGTTTCCATCGCCAAAGCTTTCAGGGGATCATTTGCAAGCTTCTGGCACCATTTTTGAGTGAATTGCCAAAAGTCAGATTTTTGCTGAAATTGTGACCCCGGGGCTTAGGGATTTTTTCAAAAAAATAGTTTCTGCCGGTTACGTTTTTGAGGGCTGATTTCTTGTCCTGTGATAAAAAGCCTTCTGTTTCCATCGCCAAAGCTTTCAGGGGATTATTTGCAAGCTTCTGGCACCATTTTTGAGTGAATTGCCAAAAGTCAGATTAGGGCTTAGGGATCATTTGCAAGCTTCTGGCACCATTTTTGAGTGAATTGCCAAAAGTCAGATTTTTGCTGAAATTGTGACCCCGGGGCTTAGGGATTTTTTCAAAAAAATATTTTCTGCCGGTTACGTTTTTGAGGGCTGATTTCTTGTCCTGTGATAAAAAGCCTTCTGTTTCCATCGCCAAAGCTTTCAGGGGAGCATTTGCAAGCTTCTGGCACCATTTTTGAGTGAATTGCCAAAAGTCAGATTTTGGCTGAAATTGTGACCCCGGGGCTTAGGGATTTTTTCAAAAAAATAGTTTCTGCCGGTTACGTTTTTGAGGGCTGATTTCTTGTCCTGTGATAAAAAGCCTTCTGTTTCCATCGCCAAAGCTTTCAGGGGATTATTTGCAAGCTTCTGGCACCATTTTTGAGTGAATTGCCAAAAGTCAGATTAGGGCTTAGGGATCATTTGCAAGCTTCTGGCACCATTTTTGAGTGAATTGCCAAAAGTAAAATTTTGGTGAAATTGTGACCCCGGTGCTTAGGGATTTTTTCAAAAAAATATTTTCTGCCGGTTACGTTTTTGAGGGCTGATTTCTTGTCCTGTGATAAAAAGCCTTCTGTTTCCATCGCCACAGCTTTCAGGGGATCATTTGCAAGCTTCTGGCACCATTTTTGAGTGAATTGCCAAAAGTCAGATTTTGGCTGAAATTGTGACCCCGGGGCTTAGGGATTTTTTCAAAAAAATATTTTCTGCCGGTTACGTTTTTGAGGGCTGATTTCTTGTCCTGTGATAAAAAGCCTTCTGTTTCCATCGCCAAAGCTTTCAGGGGAGCATTTGCAAGCTTCTGGCACCATTTTTGAGTGAATTGCCAAAAGTCAGATTTTGGCTGAAATTGTGACCCCGGGGCTTAGGGATTTTTTCAAAAAAATATTTTCTGCCGGTTACGTTTTTGAGGGCTGATTTCTTGTCCTGTGATAAAAAGCCTTCTGTTTCCATCGCCAAAGCTTTCAGGGGATCATTTGCAAGCTTCTGGCACCATTTTTGAGTAAATTGCCAAAAGTCAGATTTTGGCTGAAATTGTGACCCCGGGGCTTAGGGATTTTTTCAAAAAAATATTTTCTGCCGGTTACGTTTTTGAGGGCTGATTTCTTGTCCTGTGATAAAAAGCCTTCTGTTTCCATCGCCACAGCTTTCAGGGGATCATTTGCAAGCTTCTGGCACCATTTTTGAGTGAATTGCCAAAAGTCAGATTTTTGCTGAAATTGTGACCCCGGGGCTTAGGGATTTTTTCAAAAAAATATTTTCTGCAGGTTACGTTTTTGAGGGCTGATTTCTTGTCCTGTGATAAAAAGCCTTCTGTTTCCATCGCCAAAGCTTTCAGGGGAGCATTTGCAAGCTTCTGGCACCATTTTTGAGTGAATTGCCAAAAGTCAGATTTTGGCTGAAATTGTGACCCCGGGGCTTAGGGATTTTTTCAAAAAAATATTTTCTGCCGGTTACGTTTTTGAGGGCTGATTTCTTGTCTTGTGATAAAAAGCCTTCTGTTTCCATCGCCAAAGCTTTCAGGGGATCATTTGCAAGCTTCTGGCACCATTTTTGAGTGAATTGCCAAAAGTCAGATTTTTGCTGAAATTGTGACCCCGGGGCTTAGGGATTTTTTCAAAAAAATAGTTTCTGCCGGTTACGTTTTTGAGGGCTGATTTCTTGTCCTGTGATAAAAAGCCTTCTGTTTCCATCGCCAAAGCTTTCAGGGGATTATTTGCAAGCTTCTGGCACCATTTTTGAGTGAATTGCCAAAAGTCAGATTAGGGCTTAGGGATCATTTGCAAGCTTCTGGCACCATTTTTGAGTGAATTGCCAAAAGTAAAATTTTGGTGAAATTGTGACCCCGGTGCTTAGGCATTTTTTCAAAAAAATATTTTCTGCCGGTTACGTTTTTGAGGGCTGATTTGTTGTCCTGTGATAAAAAGCCTTCTGTTTCCATCGCCAAAGCTTTCAGGGGATCATTTGCAAGCTTCTGGCACCATTTTTGAGTAAATTGCCAAAAGTCAGATTTTTGCTGAAATTGTGACCCCGGGGCTTAGGGATTTTTTCAAAAAAATATTTTCTGCCGGTTACGTTTTTGAGGGCTGATTTCTTGTCCTGTGATAAAAAGCCTTCTGTTTCCATGGCCAAAGCTTTCAGGGGATCATTTGCAAGCTTCTGGCACCATTTTTGAGTGAATTGCCAAAAGTCAGATTTTTGCTGAAATTGTGACCCCGGGGCTTAGGGATTTTTTCAAAAAAATATTTTCTGCCGGTTACGTTTTTGAGGGCTGATTTCTTGTCCTGTGATAAAAAGCCTTCTGTTTCCATCGCCAAAGCTTTCAGGGGATCATTTGCAAGCTTCTGGCACCATTTTTGAGTGAATTGCCAAAAGTCAGATTTTGGCTGAAATTGTGACCCCGGGGATTAGGGATTTTTTCAAAAAAATATTTTCTGCCGGTTACGTTTTTGAGGGCTGATTTCTTGTCCTGTGATAAAAAGCCTTCTGTTTCTATCGCCAAAGCTTTCAGGGGATCATTTGCAAGCTTCTGGCACCATTTTTGAGTGAATTGCCAAAAGTCAGATTTTTGCTGAAATTGTGACCCCGGGGCTTAGGGATTTTTTCAAAAAAATATTTTCTGCCGGTTACGTTTTTGAGGGCTGATTTCTTGTCCTGTGATAAAAAGCCTTCTGTTTCCATCGCCAAAGGTTTCAGGGGATCATTTGCAAGCTTCTGGCACCATTTTTGAGTGAATTGCCAAAAGTCAGATTTTGGCTGAAATTGTGACCCCGGGGCTTAGGGATTTTTTCAAAAAAATATTTTCTGCCGGTTACGTTTTTGAGGGCTGATTTCTTGTCCTGTGATAAAAAGCCTTCTGTTTCCATCGCCAAAGCTTTCAGGGGATCATTTGCAAGCTTCTGGCACCATTTTTGAGTGAATTGCCAAAAGTCAGATTTTTGCTGAAATTGTGACCCCGGGGCTTAGGGATTTTTTCAAAAAAATATTTTCTGCCGGTTACGTTTTTGAGGGCTGATTTCTTGTCCTGTGATAAAAAGCCTTCTGTTTCCATCGCCAAAGCTTTCAGGGGATCATTTTCAAGCTTCTGGCACCATTTTTGAGTGAATTGCCAAACGTCAGATTTTGGCTGAAATTGTGACCCCGGGGCTTAGGGATTTTTTCAAAAAAATATTTTCTGCCGGTTACGTTTTTGAGGGCTGATTTCTTGTCCTGTGATAAAAAGCCTTCTGTTTCCATCGCCAAAGCTTTCTGGGGATCATTTGCAAGCTTCTGGCACCATTTTTGAGTGAATTGCCAAAAGTCAGATTTTTGCTGAAATTGTGACCCCGGGGCTTAGAGATTTTTTTAAAAAAATATTTTCTGCCGGTTAAGTTTTTGAGGGCTGATTTCTTGTCCTGTGATAAAAAGCCTTCTGTTTCCATCGCCAAAGCTTTCAGGGGATCATTTGCAAGCTTCTGGCACCATTTTTGAGTGAATTGCCAAAAGTCAGATTTTTGCTGAAATTGTGACCCCGGGGCTTAGGGATTTTTTCAAAAAAATATTTTCTGCCGGTTAAGTTTTTGAGGGCTGATTTCTTGTCCTGTGATAAAAAGCCTTCTGTTTCCATCGCCAAAGCTTTCAGGGGATCATTTGCAAGCTTCTGGCACCATTTTTGAGTGAATTGCCAAAAGTCAGATTTTTGCTGAAATTGTGACCCCGGGGCTTAGGGATTTTTTCAAAAAAATATTTTCTGCCGGTTACGTTTTTGAGGGCTGATTTCTTGTCCTGTGATAAAAAGCCTTCTGTTTCCATCGCCACAGCTTTCAGGGGATCATTTGCAAGCTTCTGGCACCATTTTTGAGTGAATTGCCAAAAGTCAGATTTTTGCTGAAATTGTGACCCCGGGGCTTAGGGATTTTTTCAAAAAAATATTTTCTGCCGGTTACGTTTTTGAGGGCTGATTTCTCGTCCTGTGATAAAAAGCCTTCTGTTTCCATCGCCAAAGCTTTCTGGGGATCATTTGCAAGCTTCTGGCACCATTTTTGAGTGAATTGCCAAAAGTCAGATTTTTGCTGAAATTGTGACCCCGGGGCTTAGAGATTTTTTTAAAAAAATATTTTCTGCCGGTTAAGTTTTTGAGGGCTGATTTCTTGTCCTGTGATAAAAAGCCTTCTGTTTCCATCGCCAAAGCTTTCAGGGGATCATTTGCAAGCTTCTGGCACCATTTTTGAGTGAATTGCCAAAAGTCAGATTTTTGCTGAAATTGTGACCCCGGGGCTTAGGGATTTTTTCAAAAAAATATTTTCTGCCGGTTAAGTTTTTGAGGGCTGATTTCTTGTCCTGTGATAAAAAGCCTTCTGTTTCCATCGCCAAAGCTTTCAGGGGATCATTTGCAAGCTTCTGGCACCATTTTTGAGTGAATTGCCAAAAGTCAGATTTTTGCTGAAATTGTGACCCCGGGGCTTAGGGATTTTTTCAAAAAAATATTTTCTACCGGTTACGTTTTTGAGGGCTGATTTCTCGTCCTGTGATAAAAAGCCTTCTGTTTCCATCGCCAAAGCTTTCAGGGGATCATTTGCAAGCTTCTGGCACCATTTTTGAGTGAATTGCCAAAAGTCAGATTTTTGCTGAAATTTTGACCCCGGGGCTTAAGGGTTTTTTCAAAAAAATAGTTTCTGCCGGTTACGTTTTTGAGGGCTGATTTCTTGTCCTGTGATAAAAAGCCTTCTGTTTCCATCGCCAAAGCTTTCAGGGGATTATTTGCAAGCTTCTGGCACCATTTTTGAGTGAATTGCCAAAAGTCATATTAGGGCTTAGGGATCAATTGCAAGCTTCTGGCACCATTTTTGAGTGAATTGCCAAAAGTCAGATTTTTGCTGAAATTGTGACCCCGGGGCTTAGGGATTTTTTCAAAAAAATATTTTCTGCCGGTTACGTTTTTGAGGGCTGATTTCTTGTCCTGTGATAAAAAGCCTTCTGTTTCCATCGCCAAAGCTTTCAGGGGATCATTTGCAAGCTTCTGGCACCATTTTTGAGTGAATTGCCAAAAGTCAGATTTTTGCTGAAATTTTGACCCCGGGGCTTAAGGGTTTTTTCAAAAAAATAGTTTCTTCCGGTTACGTTTTTGAGGGCTGATTTCTTGTCCTGTGATAAAAAGCCTTCTGTTTCCATCGCCAAAGCTTTCAGGGGATTATTTGCAAGCTTCTGGCACCATTTTTGAGTGAATTGCCAAAAGTCATATTAGGGCTTAGGGATCAATTGCAAGCTTCTGGCACCATTTTTGAGTGAATTGCCAAAAGTCAGATTTTTGCTGAAATTGTGACCCCGGGGCTTAGGGATTTTTTCAAAAAAATATTTTCTGCCGGTTACGTTTTTGAGGGCTGATTTCTTGTCCTGTGATAAAAAGCCTTCTGTTTCCATCGCCAAAGCTTTCAGGGGATCATTTGCAAGCTTCTGGCACCATTTTTGAGTGAATTGCCAAAAGTCAGATTTTTGCTGAAATAGTGACCCCGGGGCTTAGGGATTTTTTCAAAAAAATATTTTCTGCCGGTTACGTTTTTGAGGGCTGATTTCTTGTCCTGTGATAAAAAGCCTTCTGTTTCCATCGCCAAAGCTTTCAGGGGATCATTTGCAAGCTTCTGGCACCATTTTTGAGTGAATTGCCAAAAGTCAGATTTTTGCTGAAATTGTGACCCCGGGGCTTAGGGATTTTTTCAAAAAAATATTTTCTGCCGGTTACGTTTTTGAGGGCTGATTTCTTGTCCTGTGATAAAAAGCCTTCTGTTTCCATCGCCAAAGGTTTCAGGGGATCATTTGCAAGCTTCTGGCACCATTTTTGAGTGAATTGCCAAAAGTCAGATTTTGGCTGAAATTGTGACCCCGGGGCTTAGGGATTTTTTCAAAAAAATATTTTCTGCCGGTTACGTTTTTGAGGGCTGATTTCTTGTCCTGTGATAAAAAGCCTTCTGTTTCCATCGCCAAAGCTTTCAGGGGATCATTTGCAAGCTTCTGGCACCATTTTTGAGTGAATTGCCAAAAGTCAGATTTTTGCTGAAATTGTGACCCCGGGGCTTAGGGATTTTTTCAAAAAAATATTTTCTGCCGGTTACGTTTTTGAGGGCTGATTTCTTGTCCTGTGATAAAAAGCCTTCTGTTTCCATCGCCACAGCTTTCAGGGGATCATTTGCAAGCTTCTGGCACCATTTTTGAGTGAATTGCCAAAAGTCAGATTTTTGCTGAAATTGTGACCCCGGGGCTTAGGGATTTTTTCAAAAAAATATTTTCTGCCGGTTACGTTTTTGAGGGCTGATTTCTCGTCCTGTGATAAAAAGCCTTCTGTTTCCATCGCCAAAGCTTTCTGGGGATCATTTGCAAGCTTCTGGCACCATTTTTGAGTGAATTGCCAAAAGTCAGATTTTGGCTGAAATTGTGACCCCGGGGCTTAGGGATTTTTTCAAAAAAATATTTTCTGCCGGTTAAGTTTTTGAGGGCTGATTTCTTGTCCTGTGATAAAAAGCCTTCTGTTTCCATCGCCAAAGCTTTCAGGGGATCATTTGCAAGCTTCTGGCACCATTTTTGAGTGAATTGCCAAAAGTCAGATTTTTGCTGAAATTGTGACCCCGGGGCTTAGGGATTTTTTCAAAAAAATATTTTCTGCCGGTTACGTTTTTGAGGGCTGATTTCTTGTCCTGTGATAAAAAGCCTTCTGTTTCCATCGCCACAGCTTTCAGGGGATCATTTGCAAGCTTCTGGCACCATTTTTGAGTGAATTGCCAAAAGTCAGATTTTTGCTGAAATTGTGACCCCGGGGCTTAGGGATTTTTTCAAAAAAATATTTTCTGCCGGTTACGTTTTTGAGGGCTGATTTCTCGTCCTGTGATAAAAAGCCTTCTGTTTCCATCGCCAAAGCTTTCTGGGGATCATTTGCAAGCTTCTGGCACCATTTTTGAGTGAATTGCCAAAAGTCAGATTTTTGCTGAAATTGTGACCCCGGGGCTTAGAGATTTTTTTAAAAAAATATTTTCTGCCGGTTAAGTTTTTGAGGGCTGATTTCTTGTCCTGTGATAAAAAGCCTTCTGTTTCCATCGCCAAAGCTTTCAGGGGATCATTTGCAAGCTTCTGGCACCATTTTTGAGTGAATTGCCAAAAGTCAGATTTTTGCTGAAATTGTGACCCCGGGGCTTAGGGATTTTTTCAAAAAAATATTTTCTGCCGGTTAAGTTTTTGAGGGCTGATTTCTTGTCCTGTGATAAAAAGCCTTCTGTTTCCATCGCCAAAGCTTTCAGGGGATCATTTGCAAGCTTCTGGCACCATTTTTGAGTGAATTGCCAAAAGTCAGATTTTTGCTGAAATTGTGACCCCGGGGCTTAGGGATTTTTTCAAAAAAATATTTTCTACCGGTTACGTTTTTGAGGGCTGATTTCTCGTCCTGTGATAAAAAGCCTTCTGTTTCCATCGCCAAAGCTTTCAGGGGATCATTTGCAAGCTTCTGGCACCATTTTTGAGTGAATTGCCAAAAGTCAGATTTTTGCTGAAATTTTGACCCCGGGGCTTAAGGGTTTTTTCAAAAAAATAGTTTCTGCCGGTTACGTTTTTGAGGGCTGATTTCTTGTCCTGTGATAAAAAGCCTTCTGTTTCCATCGCCAAAGCTTTCAGGGGATTATTTGCAAGCTTCTGGCACCATTTTTGAGTGAATTGCCAAAAGTCATATTAGGGCTTAGGGATCAATTGCAAGCTTCTGGCACCATTTTTGAGTGAATTGCCAAAAGTCAGATTTTTGCTGAAATTGTGACCCCGGGGCTTAGGGATTTTTTCAAAAAAATATTTTCTGCCGGTTACGTTTTTGAGGGCTGATTTCTTGTCCTGTGATAAAAAGCCTTCTGTTTCCATCGCCAAAGCTTTCAGGGGATCATTTGCAAGCTTCTGGCACCATTTTTGAGTGAATTGCCAAAAGTCAGATTTTTGCTGAAATTTTGACCCCGGGGCTTAAGGGTTTTTTCAAAAAAATAGTTTCTTCCGGTTACGTTTTTGAGGGCTGATTTCTTGTCCTGTGATAAAAAGCCTTCTGTTTCCATCGCCAAAGCTTTCAGGGGATTATTTGCAAGCTTCTGGCACCATTTTTGAGTGAATTGCCAAAAGTCATATTAGGGCTTAGGGATCAATTGCAAGCTTCTGGCACCATTTTTGAGTGAATTGCCAAAAGTCAGATTTTTGCTGAAATTGTGACCCCGGGGCTTAGGGATTTTTTCAAAAAAATATTTTCTGCCGGTTACGTTTTTGAGGGCTGATTTCTTGTCCTGTGATAAAAAGCCTTCTGTTTCCATCGCCAAAGCTTTCAGGGGATCATTTGCAAGCTTCTGGCACCATTTTTGAGTGAATTGCCAAAAGTCAGATTTTTGCTGAAATAGTGACCCCGGGGCTTAGGGATTTTTTCAAAAAAATATTTTCTGCCGGTTACGTTTTTGAGGGCTGATTTCTTGTCCTGTGATAAAAAGCCTTCTGTTTCCATCGCCAAAGCTTTCAGGGGATCATTTGCAAGCTTCTGGCACCATTTTTGAGTGAATTGCCAAAAGTCAGATTTTTGCTGAAATTGTGACCCCGGGGCTTAGGGATTTTTTCAAAAAAATATTTTCTGCCGGTTACGTTTTTGAGGGCTGATTTCTTGTCCTGTGATAAAAAGCCTTCTGTTTCCATCGCCAAAGGTTTCAGGGGATCATTTGCAAGCTTCTGGCACCATTTTTGAGTGAATTGCCAAAAGTCAGATTTTGGCTGAAATTGTGACCCCGGGGCTTAGGGATTTTTTCAAAAAAATATTTTCTGCCGGTTACGTTTTTGAGGGCTGATTTCTTGTCCTGTGATAAAAAGCCTTCTGTTTCCATCGCCAAAGCTTTCAGGGGATCATTTGCAAGCTTCTGGCACCATTTTTGAGTGAATTGCCAAAAGTCAGATTTTTGCTGAAATTGTGACCCCGGGGCTTAGGGATTTTTTCAAAAAAATAGTTTCTGCCGGTTACGTTTTTGAGGGCTGATTTCTTGTCCTGTGATAAAAAGCCTTCTGTTTCCATCGCCAAAGCTTTCAGGGGATTATTTGCAAGCTTCTGGCACCATTTTTGAGTGAATTGCCAAAAGTCAGATTTTTGCTGAAATTGTGACCCCGGGGCTTAGGGATTTTTTCAAAAAAATATTTTCTGCCGGTTAAGTTTTTGAGGGCTGATTTCTTGTCCTGTGATAAAAAGCCTTCTGTTTCCATCGCCAAAGCTTTCAGGGGATCATTTGCAAGCTTCTGGCACCATTTTTGAGTGAATTGCCAAAAGTCAGATTTTTGCTGAAATAGTGACCCCGGGGCTTAGGGATTTTTTCAAAAAAATATTTTCTGCCGGTTACGTTTTTGAGGGCTGATTTCTTGTCCTGTGATAAAAAGCCTTCTGTTTCCATCGCCAAAGCTTTCAGGGGATCATTTGCAAGCTTCTGGCACCATTTTTGAGTGAATTGCCAAAAGTCAGATTTTGGCTGAAATTGTGACCCCGGGGCTTAGGGATTTTTTCAAAAAAATATTTTCTGCCGGTTACGTTTTTGAGGGCTGATTTCTTGTCCTGTGATAAAAAGCCTTCTGTTTCTATCGCCAAAGCTTTCAGGGGATCATTTGCAAGCTTCTGGCACCATTTTTGAGTGAATTGCCAAAAGTCAGATTTTTGCTGAAATTGTGACCCCGGGGCTTAGGGATTTTTTCAAAAAAATATTTTCTGCCGGTTACGTTTTTGAGGGCTGATTTCTTGTCCTGTGATAAAAAGCCTTCTGTTTCCATCGCCAAAGGTTTCAGGGGATCATTTGCAAGCTTCTGGCACCATTTTTGAGTGAATTGCCAAAAGTCAGATTTTGGCTGAAATTGTGACCCCGGGGCTTAGGGATTTTTTCAAAAAAATATTTTCTGCCGGTTACGTTTTTGAGGGCTGATTTCTTGTCCTGTGATAAAAAGCCTTCTGTTTCCATCGCCAAAGCTTTCAGGGGATCATTTGCAAGCTTCTGGCACCATTTTTGAGTGAATTGCCAAAAGTCAGATTTTTGCTGAAATTGTGACCCCGGGGCTTAGGGATTTTTTCAAAAAAATATTTTCTGCCGGTTACGTTTTTGAGGGCTGATTTCTTGTCCTGTGATAAAAAGCCTTCTGTTTCCATCGCCAAAGCTTTCAGGGGATCATTTTCAAGCTTCTGGCACCATTTTTGAGTGAATTGCCAAAAGTCAGATTTTTGCTGAAATTGTGACCCCGGGGCTTAGGGATTTTTTCAAAAAAATATTTTCTGCCGGTTACATTTTTGAGGGCTGATTTCTTGTCCTGTGATAAAAAGCCTTCTGTTTCCATCGCCAAAACTTTCAGGAGATCATTTGCAAGTTTCTGGCACCATTTTTGAGTGAATTGCCAAAAGTCAGATTTTTGCTGAAATTGTGACCCCGGGGCTTAAGGATTTTTTCAAAAAAAAAATTCTGCCGGTTAAGTTTTTGAGGGCTGATTTCTTGTCCTGTGATAAAAAGCCTTCTGTTTCCATCGCCAAAGCTTTCAGGGGATCATTTGCAAGCTTCTGGCACCATTTTTGAGTGAATTGCCAAAAGTCAGATTTTTGCTGAAATTGTGACCCCGGGGCTTAGGGATTTTTTCAAAAAAATATTTTCTGTCGGTTACGTTTTTGAGGGCTGATTTCTTGTCCTGTGATAAAAAGCCTTCTGTTTCCATCGCCAAAGCTTTCAGGGGATCATTTGCAAGCTTCTGGCACCATTTTTGAGTGAATTACCAAAAGTCAGATTTTTGCTGAAATTGTGACCCCGGGGCTTAGGGATTTTTTCAAAAAAATATTTTCTGCCGGTTAAGTTTTTGAGGGCTGATTTCTTGTCCTGTGATAAAAAGCCTTCTGTTTCCATCGCCAAAGCTTTCAGGGGATCATTTGCAAGCTTCTGGCACCATTTTTGAGTGAATTGCCAAAAGTCAGATTTTTGCTGAAATTGTGACCCCGGGGCTTAGGGATTTTTTCAAAAAAATATTTTCCGCCGGTTACGTTTTTGAGGGCTGATTTCTTGTCCTGTGATAAAAAGCCTTCTGTTTCCATCGCCAAAGCTTTCAGGGGATCATTTGCAAGCTTCTGGCACCATTTTTGAGTGAATTGCCAAAAGTCAGATTTTTGCTGAAATTGTGACCCCGGGGCTTAGGGATTTTTTCAAAAAAACATTTTCTGCCGGTTACGTTTTTGAGGGCTGATTTCTTGTCCTGTGATAAAAAGCCTTCTCTTTCCATCGCCAAAGCTTTCAGGGGATCATTTGCAAGTTTCTGGCACCATTTTTGAGTGAATTGCCAAAAGTCAGATTTTTGCTGAAATTGTGACCCCGGGGCTTAGAGATTTTTTCAAAAAAATATTTTCTGCCGGTTAAGTTTTTGAGGGCTGATTTCTTGTCCTGTGATAAAAAGCCTTCTGTTTCCATCGCCAAAGCTTTCAGGGGATCATTTGCAAGCTTCTGGCACCATTTTTGAGTGAATTGCCAAAAGTCAGATTTTTGCTGAAATTGTGACCCCGGGGCTTAGGGATTTTTTCAAAAAAATATTTTCTGCCGGTTAAGTTTTTGAGGGCTGATTTCTTGTCCTGTGATAAAAAGCCTTCTGTTTCCATCGCCAAAGCTTTCAGGGGATCATTTGCAAGCTTCTGGCACCATTTTTGAGTGAATTGCCAAAAGTCAGATTTTTGCTGAAATTGTGACCCCGGGGCTTAGGGATTTTTTCAAAAAAATATTTTCTGTCGGTTACGTTTTTGAGGGCTGATTTCTTGTCCTGTGATAAAAAGCCTTCTGTTTCCATCGCCAAAGCTTTCAGGGGATCATGTGCAAGCTTCTGGCACCATTTTTGAGTGAATTGCCAAAAGTCAGATTTTTGCTGAAATTGTGACTCCGGGGCTTAGGGATTTTTTCAAAAAAATATTTTCTGCCGGTTAAGTTTTTGAGGGCTGATTTCTTGTCCTGTGATAAAAAGCCTTCTGTTTCCATGGCCAAAGCTTTCAGGGGATCATTTGCAAGCTTCTGGCACCATTTTTGAGTGAATTGCCAAAAGTCAGATTTTGGCTGAAATTGTGACCCCGGGGCTTAGGGATTTTTTCAAAAAAATATTTTCTGCCGGTTAAGTTTTTGAGGGCTGATTTCTTGTCCTGTGATAAAAAGCCTTCTGTTTCCATCGCCAAAGCTTTCAGGGGATCATTTGCAAGCTTCTGGCACCATTTTTGAGTGAATTGCCAAAAGTCAGATTTTTGCTGAAATTGTGACCCCGGGGCTTAGGGATTTTTTCAAAAAAATATTTTCCGCTGGTTACGTTTTTGAGGGCTGATTTCTTGTCCTGTGATAAAAAGCCTTCTGTTTCCATCGCCAAAGCTTTCAGGGGATCATTTGCAAGCTTCTGGCACCATTTTTGATTGAATTGCCAAAAGTCAGATTTTTGCTGAAATTGTGACCCCGGGGCTTAGGGATTTTTTCAAAAAAATATTTTCTGCCGGTTAGGTTTTTGAGGGCTGATTTCTTGTCCTGTGATAAAAAGCCTTCTGTTTCCATCGCCAAAGCTTTCAGGGGATCATTTGCAAGTTTCTGGCACCATTTTTGAGTGAATTGCCAAAAGTCAGATTTTTGCTGAAATTGTGACCCCGGGGCTTAGGGATTTTTTCAAAAAAACATTTTCTGCCGGTTACGTTTTTGAGGGCTGATTTCTTGTCCTGTGATAAAAAGCCTTCTGTTTCCATCGCCAAAGCTTTCAGGGGATCATTTGCAAGCTTCTGGCACCATTTTTGAGTGAATTGCCAAAAGTCAGATTTTTGCTGAAATTGTGACCCCGGGGCTTAGGGATTTTTTCAAAAAAATATTTTCTGCCGGTTAAGTTTTTGAGGGCTGATTTCTTGTCCTGTGATAAAAAGCCTTCTGTTTCCATCGCCAAAGCTTTCAGGGGATCATTTGCAAGCTTCTGCCACCATTTTTGAGTGAATTGCCAAAAGTCAGATTTTTGCTGAAATTGTGACCCCGGGGCTTAGGGATTTTTTCAAAAAAATATTTTCTGCCGGTTACGTTTTTGAGGGCTGATTTCTTGTCCTGTGATAAAAAGCCTTCTGTTTCCATGGCCAAAGCTTTCAGGGGATCATTTGCAAGCTTCTGTCACCATTTTTGAGTGAATTGCCAAAAGCCAGATTTTTGCTGAAATTGTGACCCCGGGGCTTAGGGATTTTTTCAAAAAAATATTTTCTGCCGGTTACGTTTTTGAGGGCTGGTTTCTTGTCCTGTGATAAAAAGCATTCTGTTTCCATCGCCAAAGCTTTCAGGGGATCATTTGCAAGCTTCTGGCACCATTTTTGAGTGAATTGCCAAAAGTCAGATTTTTGCTGAAATTGTGACCCCGGGGCTTAGGGATTTTTTCAAAAAAATATTTTCCGCTGGTTACGTTTTTGAGGGCTGATTTCTTGTCCTGTGATAAAAAGCCTTCTGTTTCCATCGCCAAAGCTTTCAGGGGATCATTTGCAAGCTTCTGGCACCATTTTTGATTGAATTGCCAAAAGTCAGATTTTTGCTGAAATTGTGACCCCGGGGCTTAGGGATTTTTTCAAAAAAATATTTTCTGCCGGTTAGGTTTTTGAGGGCTGATTTCTTGTCCTGTGATAAAAAGCCTTCTGTTTCCATCGCCAAAGCTTTCAGGGGATCATTTGCAAGTTTCTGGCACCATTTTTGAGTGAATTGCCAAAAGTCAGATTTTTGCTGAAATTGTGACCCCGGGGCTTAGGGATTTTTTCAAAAAAACATTTTCTGCCGGTTACGTTTTTGAGGGCTGATTTCTTGTCCTGTGATAAAAAGCCTTCTGTTTCCATCGCCAAAGCTTTCAGGGGATCATTTGCAAGCTTCTGGCACCATTTTTGAGTGAATTGCCAAAAGTCAGATTTTTGCTGAAATTGTGACCCCGGGGCTTAGGGATTTTTTCAAAAAAATATTTTCTGCCGGTTAAGTTTTTGAGGGCTGATTTCTTGTCCTGTGATAAAAAGCCTTCTGTTTCCATCGCCAAAGCTTTCAGGGGATCATTTGCAAGCTTCTGCCACCATTTTTGAGTGAATTGCCAAAAGTCAGATTTTTGCTGAAATTGTGACCCCGGGGCTTAGGGATTTTTTCAAAAAAATATTTTCTGCCGGTTACGTTTTTGAGGGCTGATTTCTTGTCCTGTGATAAAAAGCCTTCTGTTTCCATGGCCAAAGCTTTCAGGGGATCATTTGCAAGCTTCTGTCACCATTTTTGAGTGAATTGCCAAAAGCCAGATTTTTGCTGAAATTGTGACCCCGGGGCTTAGGGATTTTTTCAAAAAAATATTTTCTGCCGGTTACGTTTTTGAGGGCTGGTTTCTTGTCCTGTGATAAAAAGCATTCTGTTTCCATCGCCAAAGCTTTCAGGGGATCATTTGCAAGCTTCTGGCACCATTTTTGAGTGAATTGCCAAAAGTCAGATTTTTGCTGAAATTGTGACCCCGGGGCTTAGGGATTTTTTCAAAAAAATATTTTCCGCCGTTTACGTTTTTGAGGGCTGATTTCTTGTCCTGTGATAAAAAGCCTTCTGTTTCCATCGCCAAAGCTTTCAGGGGATCATTTGCAAGCTTCTGGCACCATTTTTGAGTGAATTGCCAAAAGTCAGATTTTTGCTGAAATTGTGACCCCAGGGCTTAGGGATTTTTTCAAAAAAACATTTTCTGCCGGTTACGTTTTTGAGGGCTGATTTCTTGTCCTGTGATAAAAAGCCTTCTGTTTCCATCGCCAAAGCTTTCAGGGGATCATTTGCAAGCTTCTGGCACCATTTTTGAGTGAATTGCCAAAAGTCAGATTTTTGCTGAAATTGTGACCCCGGGGCTTAGGGATTTTTTCAAAAAAATATTTTCTGCCGGTTACGTTTTTGAGGGCTGATTTCTTGTCCTGTGATAAAAAGCCTTTTGTTTCCATCGCCAAAGCTTTCAGGGGATCATTTGCAAGCTTCGGGCACCATTTTTGAGTGAATTGCCAAAAGTCAGATTTTTGCTGAAATTGTGACCCCGGGGCTTAGGGATTTTTTCAAAAAAATATTTTCTGCCGGTTAAGTTTTTGAGGGCTGATTTCTTGTCCTGTGATAAAAAGCCTTCTGTTTCCATCGCCAAAGCTTTCAGGGGATCATTTGCAAGCTTCTGCCACCATTTTTGAGTGAATTGCCAAAAGTCAGATTTTGGCTGAAATTGTGACCCCGGGGCTTAGGGATTTTTTCAAAAAAATATTTTCTGCCGGTTACGTTTTTGAGGGCTGATTTCTTGTCCTGTGATAAAAAGCCTTCTGTTTCCATGGCCAAAGCTTTCAGGGGATCATTTGCAAGCTTCTGTCACCATTTTTGAGTGAATTGCCAAAAGCCAGATTTTTGCTGAAATTGTGACCCCGGGGCTTAGGGATTTTTTCAAAAAAATATTTTCTGCCGGTTACGTTTTTGAGGGCTGATTTCTTGTCCTGTGATAAAAAGCCTTCTGTTTCCATGGCCAAAGCTTTCAGGGGATCATTTGCAAGCTTCTGTCACCATTTTTGAGTGAATTGCCAAAAGCCAGATTTTTGCTGAAATTGTGACCCCGGGGCTTAGGGATTTTTTCAAAAAAATATTTTCTGCCGGTTACGTTTTTGAGGGCTGGTTTCTTGTCCTGTGATAAAAAGCATTCTGTTTCCATCGCCAAAGCTTTCAGGGGATCATTTGCAAGCTTCTGGCACCATTTTTGAGTGAATTGCCAAAAGTCAGATTTTTGCTGAAATTGTGACCCCGGGGCTTAGGGATTTTTTCAAAAAAATATTTTCTGCCGGTTAAGTTTTTGAGGGCTGATTTCTTGTCCTGCGATAAAAAGCCTTCTGTTTCCATTGCCAAAGCTTTCAGGGGATCATTTGCAAGCTTCTGGCACCATTTTTGAGTGAATTGCCAAAAGTCAGATTTTTGCTGAAATTGTGACCCCGGGGCTTAGGGATTTTTTCAAAAAAATATTTTCCGCCGTTTACGTTTTTGAGGGCTGATTTCTTGTCCTGTGATAAAAAGCCTTCTGTTTCCATCGCCAAAGCTTTCAGGGGATCATTTGCAAGCTTCTGGCACCATTTTTGAGTGAATTGCCAAAAGTCAGATTTTTGCTGAAATTGTGACCCCAGGGCTTAGGGATTTTTTCAAAAAAACATTTTCTGCCGGTTACGTTTTTGAGGGCTGATTTCTTGTCCTGTGATAAAAAGCCTTCTGTTTCCATCGCCAAAGCTTTCAGGGGATCATTTGCAAGCTTCTGGCACCATTTTTGAGTGAATTGCCAAAAGTCAGATTTTTGCTGAAATTGTGACCCCGGGGCTTAGGGATTTTTTCAAAAAAATATTTTCTGCCGGTTACGTTTTTGAGGGCTGATTTCTTGTCCTGTGATAAAAAGCCTTTTGTTTCCATCGCCAAAGCTTTCAGGGGATCATTTGCAAGCTTCGGGCACCATTTTTGAGTGAATTGCCAAAAGTCAGATTTTTGCTGAAATTGTGACCCCGGGGCTTAGGGATTTTTTCAAAAAAATATTTTCTGCCGGTTAAGTTTTTGAGGGCTGATTTCTTGTCCTGTGATAAAAAGCCTTCTGTTTCCATCGCCAAAGCTTTCAGGGGATCATTTGCAAGCTTCTGCCACCATTTTTGAGTGAATTGCCAAAAGTCAGATTTTGGCTGAAATTGTGACCCCGGGGCTTAGGGATTTTTTCAAAAAAATATTTTCTGCCGGTTACGTTTTTGAGGGCTGATTTCTTGTCCTGTGATAAAAAGCCTTCTGTTTCCATGGCCAAAGCTTTCAGGGGATCATTTGCAAGCTTCTGTCACCATTTTTGAGTGAATTGCCAAAAGCCAGATTTTTGCTGAAATTGTGACCCCGGGGCTTAGGGATTTTTTCAAAAAAATATTTTCTGCCGGTTACGTTTTTGAGGGCTGGTTTCTTGTCCTGTGATAAAAAGCATTCTGTTTCCATCGCCAAAGCTTTCAGGGGATCATTTGCAAGCTTCTGGCACCATTTTTGAGTGAATTGCCAAAAGTCAGATTTTTGCTGAAATTGTGACCCCGGGGCTTAGGGATTTTTTCAAAAAAATATTTTCTGCCGGTTAAGTTTTTGAGGGCTGATTTCTTGTCCTGCGATAAAAAGCCTTCTGTTTCCATTGCCAAAGCTTTCAGGGGATCATTTGCAAGCTTCTGGCACCATTTTTGAGTGAATTGCCAAAAGTCAGATTTTTGCTGAAATTGTGACCCCGGGGCTTAGGGATTTTTTCAAAAAAATATTTTCCGCCGTTTACGTTTTTGAGGGCTGATTTCTTGTCCTGTGATAAAAAGCCTTCTGTTTCCATCGCCAAAGCTTTCAGGGGATCATTTGCAAGCTTCTGGCACCATTTTTGAGTGAATTGCCAAAAGTCAGATTTTTGCTGAAATTGTGACCCCGGGGCTTAGGGATTTTTTCAAAAAAACATTTTCTGCCGGTTACGTTTTTGAGGGCTGATTTCTTGTCCTGTGATAAAAAGCCTTCTGTTTCCATCGCCAAAGCTTTCAGGGGATCATTTGCAAGCTTCTGGCACCATTTTTGAGTGAATTGCCAAAAGTCAGATTTTTGATGAAATTGTGACCCCGGGGCTTAGGGATTTTTTCAAAAAAATATTTTCTGCCGGTTACGTTTTTGAGGGCTGATTTCTTGTCCTGTGATAAAAAGCCTTTTGTTTCCATCGCCAAAGCTTTCAGGGGATCATTTGCAAGCTTCGGGCACCATTTTTGAGTGAATTGCCAAAAGTCAGATTTTTGCTGAAATTGTGACCCCGGGGCTTAGGGATTTTTTCAAAAAAATATTTTCTGCCGTTTACGTTTTTGAGGGCTGATTTCTTGTCCTGTGATAAAAAGCCTTCTGTTTCCATCGCCAAAGCTTTCAGGGGATCATTTGCAAGCTTCTGGCAACATTTTTGAGTGAATTGCCAAAAGTCAGATTTTTGCTGAAATTGTGACCCCGGGGTTAGGGATTTTTTCAAAAAAACATTTTCTGCCGGTTACGTTTTTGAGGGCTGATTTCTTGTCCTGTGATAAAAAGCCTTCTGTTTCCATCGCCAAAGCTTACAGGGGATCATTTGCAAGCTTCTGGCACCATTTTTGAGTGAATTGCCAAAAGTCAGATTTTTGCTGAAATTGTGACCCCGGGGCTTAGAGATTTTTTCAAAAAAATATTTTCTGCCGGTTAAGTTTTTGAGGACTGATTTCTTGTCCTGTGATAAAAAGCCTTCTGTTTCCATCGCCAAAGCTTTCAGGGGATCATTTGCAAGCTTCTGGCACCATTTTTGATTGAATTGTCAAAAGTCAGATTTTTGCTGAAATTGTGACCCCGGGGCTTAGGGATTTTTTCAAAAAACATTTTCTGCCGGTTACGTTTTTGAGGGCTGATTTCTTGCCCTGTGATAAAAAGCCTTCTGTTTCCATCGCCAAAGCTTTCAGGGGATCATTTGCAAGCTTCTGGCACCATTTTTGAGTGAATTGCCAAAAGTCAGATTTTTGCTGAAATTGTGACCCCGGGGCTTAGGGATTTTTTCAAAAAAATATTTTCTGCCGGTTACGTTTTTGAGGGCTGATTTCTTGTCCTGTGATAAAAAGCCGTCTGTTCCATGGCCAAAGCTTTCAGGGGATCATTTGCAAGCTTCTGGCACCATTTTTGAGTGAATTGCCAAAAGTCAGATTTTTGCTGAAATTGTGACCCCGGGGCTAAGGGATTTTTTCAAAAAAATATTTTCTGCCGGTTACGTTTTTGAGGGCTGATTTCTTGTCCTGTGATAAAAAGCCTTCTGTTTGCATCGCCAAAGCTTTCAGGGGATCATTGGCAAGCTTCTGCCACCATTTTTGAGTGAATTGCCAAAAGTCAGATTAGGGCTTAGGGATCATTTGCAAGCTTCTGGCACCATTTTTGAGTGAATTGCCAAAAGTCAGATTTTTGCTGAAATTGTGACCCCGGGGCTTAGGGATTTTTTCAAAAAAATATTTTCTGCCGGTTAAGTTTTTGAGGGCTGATTTCTTGTCCTGTGATAAAAAGCCTTCTGTTTCCATGGCCAAAGCTTTCAGGGGATCATTTGCAAGCTTCTGGCACCATTTTTGAGTGAATTGCCAAAAGTCAGATTAGGGCTTAGGGATCATTTGCAAGCTTCTGGCACCATTTTTGAGTGAATTGCCAAAAGTCAGATTTTTGCTGAAATTGTGACCCCGGGGCTTAGGGATTTTTTCAAAAAAATATTTTCTGCCGGTTAAGTTTTTGAGGGCTGATTTCTTGTCCTGTGATAAAAAGCCTTCTGTTTCCATGGCCAAAGCTTTCAGGGGATCATTTGCAAGCTTCTGGCACCATTTTTGAGTGAATTGCCAAAAGTCAGATTTTGGCTGAAATTGTGACCCCGGGGCTTAGGGATTTTTTCAAAAAAATATTTTCTGTCGGTTACGTTTTTGAGGGCTGATTTCTTGTCCTGTGATAAAAAGCCTTCTGTTTCCATCGCCAAAGCTTTCAGGGGATCATTTGCAAGCTTCTGGCACCATTTTTGAGTGAATTGCCAAAAGTCAGATTTTTGCGGAAATTGTGACCCCGGGGCTTAGGGATTTTTTCAAAAAAATATTTTCTGCCGGTTAAGTTTTTGAGGGTTGATTTCTTGTCCTGTGATAAAAAGCCTTCTGTTTCCATCGCCAAAGCTTTCATGGGATCATTTGCAAGCTTCTGGCACCATTTTTGAGTGAATTGCCAAAAGTCAGATTTTTGCTGAAATTGTGACCCCGGGGCTTAGGGATTTTTTCAAAAAAATATTTTCTGCCGGTTACGTTTTTGAGGGCTGATTTCTTGTCCTGTGATAAAAAGCCTTCTGTTTCCATCGCCAAAGCTTTCAGGGGATCATTGGCAAGCTTCTGGCACTATTTTTGAGTGAATTGCCAAAAGTCAGATTTTTGCTGAAATTGTGACCCCGGGGCTTAGGGATTTTTTCAAAAAAATATTTTCTGCCGGTTACGTTTTTGAGGGCTGATTTCTTGTCCTGTGATAAAAAGCCTTCTGTTTCCATGGCCAAAGCTTTCAGGGGATCATTTGCAAGCTTCTGGCACCATTTTTGAGTGGATTGCCAAAAGTGAGATTTTTCCTGAAATTGTGACCCCGGGGCTTAGGGATTTTTTCAAAAAAATATTTTCTGCTGGTTACGTTTTTGAAGGCTGATTTCTTGTCCTGTGATAAAAAGCCTTCTGTTTCCATCGCCAAAGCTTTCAGGGGATCATTGGCAAGCTTCTGGCACTATTTTTGAGTGAATTGCCAAAAGTCAGATTTTTGCTGAAATTGTGACCCCGGGGCTTAGGGATTTTTTCAAAAAAATATTTTCTGCCGGTTACGTTTTTGAGGGCTGATTTCTTGTCCTGTGATAAAAAGCCTTCTGTTTCCATGGCCAAAGCTTTCAGGGGATCATTTGCAAGCTTCTGGCACCATTTTTGAGTGAATTGCCAAAAGTCAGATTTTTGCTGAAATTGTGACCCCGGGGCTTAGGGATTTTTTCAAAAAAATATTTTCTGCCGGTTAAGTTTTTGAGGGCTGATTTCTTGTCCTGTGATAAAAAGCCTTCTGTTCCATGGCTAAAGCTTTCAGGGGATCATTTGCAAGCTTCTGGCACCATTTTTGAGTGAATTGCCAAAAGTCAGATTTTTGCTGAAATTGTGACCCCGGGGCTAAGGGATTTTTTCAAAAAAATATTTTCTGCCGGTTACGTTTTTGAGGGCTGATTTCTTGTCCTGTGATAAAAAGCCTTCTGTTTGCATCGCCAAAGCTTTCAGGGGATCATTGGCAAGCTTCTGCCACCATTTTTGAGTGAATTGCCAAAAGTCAGATTAGGGTTTAGGGATCATTTGCAAGCTTCTGGCACCATTTTTGAGTGAATTGCCAAAAGTCAGATTTTTGCTGAAATTGTGACCCCGGGGCTTAGGGATTTTTTCAAAAAAATATTTTCTGTCGGTTACGTTTTTGAGGGCTGATTTCTTGTCCTGTGATAAAAAGCCTTCTGTTTCCATCGCCGCAGCTTTCAGGGGATCATTTGCAAGCTTCTGGCACCATTTTTGAGTGAATTGCCAAAAGTCAGATTAGGGCTTAGGGATCATTTGCAAGCTTCTGGCACCATTTTTGAGTGAATTGCCAAAAGTCAGATTTTTGCTGAAATTGTGACCCCGGGGCTTAGGGATTTTTTCAAAAAAATATTTTCTGCCGGTTAAGTTTTTGAGGGCTGATTTCTTGTCCTGTGATAAAAAGCCTTCTGTTTCCATCGCCAAAGCTTTCAGGGGATCATTTGCAAGCTTCTGGCACCATTTTTGAGTGAATTGCCAAAAGTCAGATTTTTGCTGAAATTGTGACCCCGGGGCTTAGGGATTTTTTCAAAAAAATATTTTCTGCCGGTTAAGTTTTTGAGGGCTGATTTCTTGTCCTGTGATAAAAAGCCTTCTGTTTCCATGGCCAAAGCTTTCAGGGGATCATTTGCAAGCTTCTGGCACCATTTTTGAGTGAATTGCCAAAAGTCAGATTTTTGCTGAAATTGTGACCCCGGGGCTTAGGGATTTTTTCAAAAAAATATTTTCTGCCGGTTAAGTTTTTGAGGGCTGATTTCTTGTCCTGTGATAAAAAGCCTTCTGTTTCCATGGCCAAAGCTTTCAGGGGATCATTTGCAAGCTTCTGGCACCATTTTTGAGTGAATTGCCAAAAGTCAGATTTTGGCTGAAATTGTGACCCCGGGGCTTAGGGATTTTTTCAAAAAAATATTTTCTGCCGGTTAAGTTTTTGAGGGCTGATTTCTTGTCCTGTGATAAAAAGCCTTCTGTTTCCATCGCCAAAGCTTTCAGGGGATCATTTGCAAGCTTCTGGCACCATTTTTGAGTGAATTGCCAAAAGTCAGATTTTTGCGGAAATTGTGACCCCGGGGCTTAGGGATTTTTTCAAAAAAATATTTTCTGCCGGTTAAGTTTTTGAGGGCTGATTTCTTGTCCTGTGATAAAAAGCCTTCTGTTCCATGGCCAAAGCTTTCAGGGGATCATTTGCAAGCTTCTGGCACCATTTTTGAGTGAATTGCCAAAAGTCAGATTTTTGCTGAAATTGTGACCCCGGGGCTTAGGGATTTTTTCAAAAAAATATTTTCTGCCGGTTACGTTTTTGAGGGCTGATTTCTTGTCCTGTGATAAAAAGCCTTCTGTTTCCATCGCCAAAGCTTTCAGGGGATCATTTGCAAGCTTCTGGCACCATTTTTGAGTGAATTGCCAAAAATCAGATTTTTGCTGAAATTGTGACCCCGGGGCTTAGGAATTTTTTCAAAAACATATTTTCTGCCGGTTAAGTTTTTGAGGGCTGATTTCTTGTCCTGTGATAAAAAGCCTTCTGTTTCCATCGCCAAAGCTTTCAGGGGATCATTTGCAACCTTCTGGCACCATTTTTGAGTGAATTGCCAAAAGTCAGATTTTTGCGGAAATTGTGACCCCGGGGCTTAGGGATTTTTTCAAAAAAATATTTTCTGCCGGTTAAGTTTTTGAGGGCTGATTTCTTGTCCTGTGATAAAAAGCCTTCTGTTCCATGGCCAAAGCTTTCAGGGGATCATTTGCAAGCTTCTGGCACCATTTTTGAGTGAATTGCCAAAAGTCAGATTTTTGCTGAAATTGTGACCCCGGGGCTTAGGGATTTTTTCAAAAAAATATTTTCTGCCGGTTACGTTTTTGAGGGCTGATTTCTTGTCCTGTGATAAAAAGCCTTCTGTTTCCATCGCCAAAGCTTTCAGGGGATCATTTGCAAGCTTCTGGCACCATTTTTGAGTGAATTGCCAAAAATCAGATTTTTGCTGAAATTGTGACCCCGGGGCTTAGGAATTTTTTCAAAAACATATTTTCTGCCGGTTAAGTTTTTGAGGGCTGATTTCTTGTCCTGTGATAAAAAGCCTTCTGTTTCCATCGCCAAAGCTTTCAGGGGATCATTTGCAAGCTTCTGACACCATTTTTGAGTGAATTGCCAAAAGTCAGATTTTTGCTGAAATTGTGACCCCGGGGCTTAGGGATTTTTTCAAAAAAACATTTTCTGCCGGTTAAGTTTTTGAGGGCTGATTTCTTGTCCTGTGATAAAAAGCCTTCTGTTTCCATTGCCAAAGCTTTCAGGGGATCATTTGCAAGCTTCTGGCACCATTTTTGAGTGAATTGCCAAAAGTCAGATTTTTGCTGAAATTGTGACCCCGGGGCTTAGGGATTTTTTCAAAAAAATATTTTCTGCCGGTTACGTTTTTGAGGGCTGATTTCTTGTCCTGTAATAAAAAGCCTTCTGTTTCCATCGCCAAAGCTTTCAGGGGATCATTTGCAACCTTCTGGCACCATTTTTGAGTGAATTGCCAAAAGTCAGATTTTTGCTGAAATTGTGACCCCGGGGCTTAGGGATTTTTTCAAAAAAAATATTTTTTGCCGGTTAAGTTTTTGAGGGCTGATTTCTTGTCCTGTGATAAAAAGCCTTCTGTTTCCATCGCCAAAGCTTTCAGGGGATCATTTGCAAGCTTCTGGCACCATTTTTGAGTGAATTGCCAAAAGTCAGATTTTTGCTGAAATTGTGACCCCGGGGCTTAGGGATTTTTTCAAAAAAATATTTTCTGCCGGTTACGTTTTTGAGGGCTGATTTCTTGTCCTGTGATAAAAAGCCTTTTGTTTCCATCGCCAAAGCTTTCAGGGGATCATTTGCAAGCTTCTGGCACCATTTTTGAGTGAATTGCCAAAAGTCAGATTTTTGCTGAAATTGTGACCCCGGGGCTTAGGGATTTTTTCAAAAAAATATTTCCTGCCGGTTAAGTTTTTGAGGGCTGATTTCTTGTCCTGTGATAAAAAGCCTTCTGTTTCCATCGCCAAAGCTTTCAGGGGATCATTTGCAAGCTTCTGGCACCATTTTTGAGTGAATTGCCAAAAGTCAGATTTTTGCTGAAATTGTGACCCCGGGGCTTAGGGGTTTTTTCAAAAAAATATTTTCTGTCGGTTAAGTTTTTGAGGGCTGATTTCTTGTCCTGTGATAAAAAGCCTTCTGTTTCCATCGCCAAAGCTTTCAGGGGATCATTTGCAAGCTTCTGGCACCATTTTTGAGTGAATTGTCAAAAGTCAGATTTTTGCTGAAATTGTGACCCCGGGGCTTAGGGATTTTTTCAAAAAAATATTTTCTGCCGGTTTAGTTTTTGAGGGCTGATTTCTTGTCCTGTGATAAAAAGCCTTCTGTTTCCATCGCCAAAGCTTTCAGGGGATCATTTGCAAGCTTCTGGCACCATTTTTGAGTGAATTGCCAAAAGTCAGATTTTTGCTGAAATTGTGACCCCGGGGCTTAGGGATTTTTTCAAAAAAATATTTTCTGTCGGTTAAGTTTTTGAGGGCTGATTTCTTGTCCTGTGATAAAAAGCCTTCTGTTTCCATCGCCAAAGCTTTCAGGGGATCATTTGCAAGCTTCTGGCACCATTTTTGAGTGAATTGTCAAAAGTCAGATTTTTGCTGAAATTGTGACCCCGGGGCTTAGGGATTTTTTCAAAAAAATATTTTCTGCCGGTTAAGTTTTTGAGGGCTGATTTCTTGTCCTGTGATAAAAAGCCTTCTGTTTCCATCGCCAAAGCTTTCAGGGGATCATTTGCAAGCTTCTGGCACCATTTTTGAGTGAATTGCCAAAAGTCAGATTTTTGCTGAAATTGTGACCCCGGAGCTTAGGGATTTTTTCAAAAAATATTTTCTGCCGGTTAAGTTTTTGAGGGCTGATTTCTTGTCCTGTGATAAAAAGCCTTCTGTTTCCATTGCCAAAGCTTTCAGGGGATCATTTGCAAGCCTCTGGCACCATTTTTGAGTGAATTGCCAAAAGTCAGATTTTTGCTGAAATTGTGACCCCGGGGCTTAGGGATTTTTTCAAAAAAATATTTTCTGCCGGTTACGTTTTTGAGGGCTGATTTCTTGTCCTGTGATAAAAAGCCTTCTGTTTCCATCGCCAAAGCTTTCAGGGGATCATTTGCAAGCTTCTGGCACCATTTTTGAGTGAATTGCCAAAAGTCAGATTTTTGCTGAAATTGTGACCCCGGGGCTTAGGGATTTTTTCAAAAAAATATTTTCTGCCGGTTACGTTTTTGAGGGCTGATTTCTTGTCCTGTGATAAAAAGCCTTCTGTTTCCATTGCCAAAGCTTTCAGGGGATCATTTGCAAGCTTCTGACACCATTTTTGAGTGAATTGCCAAAAGTCAGATTTTGGCTGAAATTGTGACCCCGGGGCTTAGGGATTTTTTCAAAAAAATATTTTCTGCCGGTTAAGTTTTTGAGGGCTGATCTCTTGTCCTGTGATAAAAAGCCTTCTGTTTCCATCGCCAAAGCTTTCAGGGGATCATTTGCAAGCTTCTGGCACCATTTTTGAGTGAATTGCCAAAAGTCAGATTTTGCTGAAATTGTGACCCCGGGGCTTAGGGATTTTTTTCAAAAAATATTTTCTGCCGGTTAAATTTTTGAGGGCTGATTTCTTGTCCTGTGATAAAAAGCCTTCTGTTTCCATGGCCAAAGCTTTCAGGGGATCATTTGCAAGCTTCTGGCACCATTTTTGAGTGAATTGCCAAAAGTCAGATTTTTGCTGAAATTGTGACCCCGGGGCTTAGGGATTTTTTCAAAAAAATATTTTCTGCCGGTTAAGTTTTTGAGGGCTGATTTCTTGTCCTGTGATAAAAAGCCTTCTGTTTCCATCGCCAAAGCTTTCAGGGGATCATTTGCAAGCTTCTGGCACCATTTTTGAGTGAATTGTCAAAAGTCAGATTTTTGCTGAAATTGTGACCCCGGGGCTTAGGGATTTTTTCAAAAAAATATTTTCTGCCGGTTAAGTTTTTGAGGGCTGATTTCTTGTCCTGTGATAAAAAGCCTTCTGTTTCCATCGCCAAAGCTTTCAGGGGATCATTTGCAAGCTTCTGGCACCATTTTTGAGTGAATTGCCAAAAGTTAGATTTTTGCTGAAATTGTGACCCCGGGGCTTAGGGATTTTTTCAAAAAATATTTTCTGCCAGTTAAGTTTTTGAGGGCTGATTTCTTGTCCTGTGATAAAAAGCCTTCTGTTTCCATCGCCAAAGCTTTCAGGGGATCATTTGCAAGCTTCTGGCACCATTTTTGAGTGAATTGCCAAAAGTCAGATTTTTGCTGAAATTTTGACCCCGGGGCTTAGGGATTTTTTCAAAAAAATATTTTCTGCCGGTTACGTTTTTGAGGGCTGATTTCTTGTCCTGTGATAAAAAGCCTTTTGTTTCCATCGCCAAAGCTTTCAGGGGATCATTTGCAAGCTTCTGGCACCATTTTTGAGTGAATTGCCAAAAGTCAGATTTTTGCTGAAATTGTGACCCCGGGGCTTAGGGATTTTTTCAAAAAAATATTTCCTGCCGGTTACGTTTTTGAGGGCTGATTTCTTGTCCTGTGATAAAAAGCCTTCTGTTTCCATTGCCAAAGCTTTCAGGGGATCATTTGCAAGCTTCTGACACCATTTTTGAGTGAATTGCCAAAAGTCAGATTTTGGCTGAAATTGTGACCCCGGGGCTTAGGGATTTTTTCAAAAAATATTTTCTGCCGGTTACGTTTTAGAGGGCTGATTTCTTGTCCTGTGATAAAAAGCCTTTTGTTTCCATCGCCAAAGCTTTCAGGGGATCATTTGCAAGCTTCTGGCACCATTTTTGAGTGAATTGCCAAAAGTCAGATTTTTGCTGAAATTGTGACCCCGGGGCTTAGGGATTTTTTCAAAAAAATATTTCCTGCCGGTTACGTTTTTGAGGGCTGATTTCTTGTCCTGTGATAAAAAGCCTTCTGTTTCCATTGCCAAAGCTTTCAGGGGATCATTTGCAAGCCTCTGGCACCATTTTTAAGTGAATTGCCAAAAGTCAGATTTTTGCTGAAATTGTGATCCCGGGGCTTAGGGATTTTTTCAAAAAAATATTTTCTGCCGGTTACGTTTTTGAGGGCTGATTTCTTGTCCTGTGATAAAAAGCCTTCTGTTTCCATCGCCAAAGCTTTCAGGGGATCATTTGCAAGCTTCTGGCACCATTTTTGAGTGAATTGCCAAAAGCCAGATTTTTGCTGAAATTGTGACCCCGGGGCTTAGGGATTTTTTCAAAAAAATATTTTCTGCCGGTTACGTTTTTGAGGGCTGATTTCTTGTCCTGTGATAAAAAGCCTTTTGTTTCCATCGCCAAAGCTTTCAGGGGATCATTTGCAAGCTTCTGGCACCATTTTTGAGTGAATTGCCAAAAGTCAGATTTTTGCTGAAATTGTGACCCCGGGGCTTAGGGATTTTTTCAAAAAAATATTTCCTGCCGGTTACGTTTTTGAGGGCTGATTTCTTGTCCTGTGATAAAAAGCCTTCTGTTTCCATTGCCAAAGCTTTCAGGGGATCATTTGCAAGCCTCTGGCACCATTTTTGAGTGAATTGCCAAAAGTCAGATTTTTGCTGAAATTGTGATCCCGGGGCTTAGGGATTTTTTCAAAAAAATATTTTCTGCCGGTTAAGTTTTTGAGGGCTGATTTCTTGTCCTGTGATAAAAAGCCTTCTGTTTCCATCGCCAAAGCTTTCAGGGGATCATTTGCAGGCTTCTGGCACCATTTTTGAGTGAATTGCCAAAAGTCAGATTTTTGCTGAAATTGTGTCCCCGGGGCTTAGGGATTTTTTCAAAAAATATTTTCTGCCGGTTAAGTTTTTGAGGGCTGATTTCTTGTCCTGTGATAAAAAGCCTTCTGTTTCCATCGCCAAAGCTTTCAGGGGATTATTTGCAAGCTTCTGGCACCATTTTTGAGTGAATTGCCAAAAGTCAGATTTTTGCTGAAATTGTGACCCCGGGGCTTAGGGATTTTTTCAAAAAAATATTTTCTGCCGGTTACGTTTTTGAGGGCTGATTTCTTGTCCTGTGATAAAAAGCCTTCTGTTTCCATCGCCAAAGGTTTCAGGGAATCATTTGCAAGCTTCTGGCACCATTTTTGAGTGAATTGCCAAAAGTCAGATTAGGGCTTAGGGATCATTTGCAAGCTTCTGGCACCATTTTTGAGTAAATTGCCAAAAGTCAGATTTTTGCTGAAATTGTGACCCCGGGGCTTAGGGATTTTTTCAAAAAAATATTTTCTGCCGGTTAAGTTTTTGAGGGCTGATTTCTTGTCCTGTGATAAAAAGCCTTCTGTTTCCATCGCCACAGCTTTCAGGGGATCATTTGCAAGCTTCTGGCACCATTTTTGAGTGAATTGCCAAAAGTCAGATTTTTGCTGAAATTGTGACCCCGGGGCTTAGGGATTTTTTCAAAAAAATATTTTCTGCCGGTTACGTTTTTGAGGGCTGATTTCTTGTCCTGTGATAAAAAGCCTTCTGTTTCCATGGCCAAAGCTTTCAGGGGATCATTTGCAAGCTTCTGGCACCATTTTTGAGTGAATTGCCAAAAGCCAGATTTTTGCTGAAATTGTGACCCCGGGGCTTAGGGATTTTTTCAAAAAAATATTTTCTGCCGGTTACGTTTTTGAGGGCTGATTTCTTGTCCTGTGATAAAAAGCCTTCTGTTTCCATCGTCAAAGCTTTCAGGGGATCATTTGCAAGCTTCTGGCACCATTTTTGAGTGAATTGCCAAAAGTCAGATTTTTGCTGAAATTGTGACCCCGGGGCTTAGGGATTTTTTCAAAAAAACATTTTCTGCCGGTTACGTTTTTGAGGGCTGATTTCTTGTCCTGTGATAAAAAGCCTTCTGTTTCCATCGCCAAAGGTTTCAGGGAATCATTTGCAAGCTTCTGGCACCATTTTTGAGTGAATTGCCAAAAGTCAGATTAGGGCTTAGGGATCATTTGCAAGCTTCTGGCACCATTTTTGAGTGAATTGCCAAAAGTCAGATTTTTGCTGAAATTGTGACCCCGGGGCTTAGGGATTTTTTCAAAAAAAAATTTCTGCCGGTTAAGTTTTTGAGGGCTGATTTCTTGTCCTGTGATAAAAAGCCTTCTGTTTCCATCGCCAAAGCTTTCAGGGGATCATTTGCAAGCTTTTGGCACCATTTTTGAGTGAATTGCCAAAAGTCAGATTTTTGCTGAAATAGTGACCCCGGGGCTTAGGGATTTTTTCAAAAACATATCTTCTGCCGGTTAAGTTTTTGAGGGCTGATTTCTTGTCCTGTGATAAAAAGCCATCTGTTTCCATCGCCAAAGCTTTAAGGGGATCATTTGCAAGCTTCTGGCACCATTTTTGAGTGAATTGCCAAAAGTCAGATTTTTGCTGAAATTGTGACCCCGGGGCTTAGGGAATTTTTCAGAAAAATATTTTCTGCCGTTTAAGTTTTTGAGGGCTGATTTCTTGTCCTGTGATAAAAAGCCTTCTGTTTCCATCGCCAAAGCTTTCCGGGGATCATTTGCAAGCTTCTGGCACCATTTTTGAGTGAATTGCCAAAAGTCAGATTTTGGCTGAAATTGTGACCCCGGGGCTTAGGGATTTTTTCAAAAAAATATTTTCTGCCGGTTAAGTTTTTGAGGGCTGATTTCTTGTCCTGTGATAAAAAGCCTTCTGTTTCCATCGCCAAAGCTTTAAGGGGATCATTTGCAAGCTTCTGGCACCATTTTTGAGTGAATTGCCAAAAGTCAGATTTTTGCTGAAATTGTGACCCCGGGGCTTAGGGATTTTTTCAAAAAAAAATTTCTGCCGGTTAAGTTTTTGAGGGCTGATTTCTTGTCCTGTGATAAAAAGCCTTCTGTTTCCATCGCCAAAGCTTTCAGGGGATCATTTGCAAGCTTCTGGCACCATTTTTGAGTGAATTGCCAAAAGTCAGATTTTTGCTGAAATTGTGACCCCGGGGCTTAGGGATTTTTTCAAAAAAATATTTTCTGCCGGTTACGTTTTTGAGGGCTGATTTCTTGTCCTGTGATAAAAAGCCTTCTGTTTCCATCGCCAAAGCTTTCAGGGGATCATTTGCAAGCTTCTGGCACCATTTTTGAGTGAATTGCCAAAAGTCAGATTTTTGCTGAAATTGTGACCCCGGGGCTTAGGGATTTTTTCAAAAAAATATTTTCTGCCGGTTACGTTTTTGAGGGCTGATTTCTTGTCCTGTGATAAAAAGCCTTCTGTTTCCATCGCCGCAGCTTTCAGGGGATCATTTGCAAGCTTCTGGCACCATTTTTGAGTGAATTGCCAAAAGTCAGATTTTTGCTGAAATTGTGACCCCGGGGCTTAGGGATTTTTTCAAAAAATATTTTCTGACGGTTAAGTTTTTGAGGGCTGATTTCTTGTCCTGTGATAAAAAGCCTTCTGTTTCCATCGCCAAAGCTTTCAGGGGATCATTTGCAAGCTTTTGGCACCATTTTTGAGTGAATTGCCAAAAGTCAGATTTTTGCTGAAATAGTGACCCCGGGGCTTAGGGATTTTTTCAAAAAAATATTTTCTGCCGGTTACGTTTTTGAGGGCTGATTTCTTGTCCTGTGATAAAAAGCCTTCTGTTTCCATGGCCGCAGCTTTCAGGGGATCATTTGCAAGCTTCTGGCACCATTTTTGAGTGAATTGCCAAAAGTCAGATTTTTGCTGAAATTGTGACCCCGGGGCTTAGGGATTTTTTTCAAAAAAATATTTTCTGCCGGTTAAGTTTTTGAGGGCTGATTTCTTGTCCTGTGATAAAAAGCCATCTGTTTCCATCGCCAAAGCTTTCAGGGGATCATTTTCAAGCTTCTGGCACCATTTTTGAGTGAATTGCCAAAAGTCAGATTTTTGCTGAAATTGTGACCCCGGGGCTTAGGGATTTTTTCAAAAAAATATTTTCTGCCGGTTACGTTTTTGAGGGCTGATTTCTTGTCCTGTGATAAAAAGCCTTCTGTTTCCATCGCCAAAGCTTTAAGGGGATCATTTGCAAGCTTCTGGCACCATTTTTGAGTGAATTGCCAAAAGTCAGATTTTTGCTGAAATTGTGACCCCGGGGCTTAGGGATTTTTTCAAAAAAATATTTTCTGTCGGTTACGTTTTTGAGGGCTGATTTCTTGTCCTGTGATAAAAAGCCTTCTGTTTCCATCGCCGCAGCTTTCAGGGGATCATTTGCAAGCTTCTGGCACCATTTTTGAGTGAATTGCCAAAAGTCAGATTTTTGCTGAAATTGTGACCCCGGGGCTTAGGGATTTTTTTCAAAAAAATATTTTCTGCCGGTTACGTTTTTGAGGGCTGATTTCTTGTCCTGTGATAAAAAGCCATCTGTTTCCATCGCCAAAGCTGTCAGGGGATCATTTGCAAGCTTCTGGCACCATTTTTGAGTGAATTGCCAAAAGTCAGATTTTTGCTGAAATTGTGACCCCGGGGCTTAGGGATTTTTTCAAAAAAATATTTTCTGCCGGTTAAGTTTTTGAGCGCTGATTTCTTGTCCTGTGATAAAAAGCCTTCTGTTTCCATCGCCAAAGCTTTCAGGGGATCATTTGCAAGCTTCTGGCTCCATTTTTGAGTGAATTGCCAAAAGTCAGATTTTTGCTGAAATTGTGACCCCGGGGCTTAGGGATTTTTTCAAAAAAATATTTTCTGCCGGTTAAGTTTTTGAGGGCTGATTTCTTGTCCTGTGATAAAAAGCCTTCTGCTTCCATCGCCAAAGCTTTCAGGGGATCATTTGCAAGCTTTTGGCACCATTTTTGAGTGAATTGCCAAAAGTCAGATTTTTGCTGAAATTGTGACCCCGGGGCTTAGGGATTTTTTCAAAAACATATTTTCTGCCGGTTAAGTTTTTGATGGCTGATTTCTTGTCCTGTGATAAAAAGCCTTCTGTTTCCATCGCCAAAGCTTTAAGGGGATCATTTGCAAGCTTCTGGCACCATTTTTGAGTGAATTGCCAAAAGTCAGATTTTTGCTGAAATTGTGACCCCGGGGCTTAGGGATTTTTTTCAAAAAAATATTTTCTGCCGGTTAAGTTTTTGAGGGCTGATTTCTTGTCCTGTGATAAAAAGCCATCTGTTTCCATCGCCAAAGCTTTCAGGGGATCATTTTCAAGCTTCTGGCACCATTTTTGAGTGAATTGCCAAAAGTCAGATTTTTGCTGAAATTGTGACCCCGGGGCTTAGGGATTTTTTCAAAAAAATATTTTCTGCCGGTTACGTTTTTGAGGGCTGATTTCTTGTCCTGTGATAAAAAGCCTTCTGTTTCCATCGCCAAAGCTTTAAGGGGATCATTTGCAAGCTTCTGGCACCATTTTTGAGTGAATTGCCAAAAGTCAGATTTTTGCTGAAATTGTGACCCCGGGGCTTAGGGATTTTTTCAGAAAAATATTTTCTGCCGTTTAAGTTTTTGAGCGCTGATTTCTTGTCCTGTGATAAAAAGCCTTCTGATTCCATCGCCAAAGCTTTCAGGGGATCATTTGCAAGCTTCTGGCACCATTTTTGAGTGAATTGCCAAAAGTCAGATTTTTGCTGAAATTGTGACCCCGGGGCTTAGGGATTTTTTTCAAAAAAATATTTTCTGCCGGTTAAGTTTTTGAGGGCTGATTTCTTGTCCTGTGATAAAAAGCCATCTGTTTCCATCGCCAAAGCTTTCAGGGGATCATTTGCAAGCTTCTGGCACCATTTTTGAGTGAATTGCCAAAAGTCAGATTTTTGCTGAAATTGTGACCCCGGGGCTTAGGGATTTTTTCAAAAAAATATTTTCTGCCGGTTAAGTTTTTGAGCGCTGATTTCTTGTCCTGTGTTAAAAAGCCTTCTGTTTCCATCGCCAAAGCTTTCAGGGGATCATTTGCAAGCTTCTGGCACCATTTTTGAGTGAATTGCCAAAAGTCAGATTTTTGCTGAAATTGTGACCCCGGGGCTTAGGGATTTTTTTCAAAAAAATATTTTCTGCCGGTTAAGTTTTTGAGGGCTGATTTCTTGTCCTGTGATAAAAAGCCATCTGTTTCCATCGCCAAAGCTTTCAGGGGATCATTTGCAAGCTTCTGGCACCATTTTTGAGTGAATTGCCAAAAGTCAGATTTTTGCTGAAATTGTGACCCCGGGGCTTAGGGATTTTTTCAAAAAAATATTTTCTGCCGGTTAAGTTTTTGAGGGCTGATTTCTTGTCCTGTGATAAAAAGCCTTCTGTTTCCATCGCCAAAGCTTTCAGGGGATCATTTGCAAGCTTCTGGCACCATTTTTGAGTGAATTGCCAAAAGTCAGATTTTTGCTGAAATTGTGACCCCGGGGCTTAGGGATTTTTTCAAAAACATATTTTCTGCCGGTTAAGTTTTTGATGGCTGATTTCTTGTCCTGTGATAAAAAGCCTTCTGTTTCCATCGCCAAAGCTTTCAGGGGATCATTTGCAAGCTTTTGGCACCATTTTTGAGTGAATTGCCAAAAGTCAGATTTTTGCTGAAATTGTGACCCCGGGGCTTAGGGATTTTTTCAAAAAAATATTTTCCTCCGGTTAAGTTTTTGAGGGCTGATTTCTTGTCCTGTGATAAAAAGCCTTCTGTTTCCATCGCCAAAGCATTCAGGGGATCATTTGCAAGCTTTTGGCACCATTTTTGAGTGAATTGCCAAAAGTCAGATTTTTGCTGAAATAGTGACCCCGGGGCTTAGGGATTTTTTCAAAAAAATATTTTCTGCCGGTTACGTTTTTGAGGGCTGATTTCTTGTCCTGTGATAAAAAGCCTTCTGTTTCCATCGCCGCAGCTTTCAGGGGATCATTTGCAAGCTTCTGGCACCATTTTTGAGTAAATTGCCAAAAGTCAGATTTTTGCTGAAATTGTGACCCCGGGGCTTAGGGATTTTTTTCAAAAAAATATTTTCTGCCGGTTACGTTTTTGAGGGCTGATTTCTTGTCCTGTGATAAAAAGCCTTCTGTTTCCATCGCCAAAGCTTTCAGGGGATCATTTGCAAGCTTCTGGCACCATTTTTGAGTGAATTGCCAAAAGTCAGATTTTTGCTGAAATTGTGACCCCGGGGCTTAGGGATTTTTTCAAAAAAATATTTTCTGTCGGTTACGTTTTTGAGGGCTGATTTCTTGTCCTGTGATAAAAAGCCTTCTGTTTCCATCGCCGCAGCTTTCAGGGGATCATTTGCAAGCTTCTGGCACCATTTTTGAGTGAATTGCCAAAAGTCAGATTTTTGCTGAAATTGTGACCCCGGGGCTTAGGGATTTTTTCAAAAAAATATTTTCTGACGGTTAAGTTTTTGAGGGCTGATTTCTTGTCCTGTGATAAAAAGCCTTCTGTTTTCATCGCCAAAGCTTTCAGGGGATCATTTGCAAGCTTTTGGCACCATTTTTGAGTGAATTGCCAAAAGTCAGATTTTTGCTGAAATAGTGACCCCGGGGCTTAGGGATTTTTTCAAAAACATATCTTCTGCCGGTTAAGTTTTTGAGGGCTGATTTCTTGTCCTGTGATAAAAAGCCTTCTGCTTCCATCGCCAAAGCTTTCAGGGGATCATTTGCAAGCTTTTGGCACCATTTTTGAGTGAATTGCCAAAAGTCAGATTTTTGCTGAAATTGTGACCCCGGGGCTTAGGGATTTTTTCAAAAACATATTTTCTGCCGGTTAAGTTTTTGATGGCTGATTTCTTGTCCTGTGATAAAAAGCCTTCTGTTTCCATCGCCAAAGCTTTAAGGGGATCATTTGCAAGCTTCTGGCACCATTTTTGAGTGAATTGCCAAAAGTCAGATTTTTGCTGAAATTGTGACCCCGGGGCTTAGGGATTTTTTTCAAAAAAATATTTTCTGCCGGTTAAGTTTTTGAGGGCTGATTTCTTGTCCTGTGATAAAAAGCCATCTGTTTCCATCGCCAAAGCTTTCAGGGGATCATTTTCAAGCTTCTGGCACCATTTTTGAGTGAATTGCCAAAAGTCAGATTTTTGCTGAAATTGTGACCCCGGGGCTTAGGGATTTTTTCAAAAAAATATTTTCTGCCGGTTACGTTTTTGAGGGCTGATTTCTTGTCCTGTGATAAAAAGCCTTCTGTTTCCATCGCCAAAGCTTTAAGGGGATCATTTGCAAGCTTCTGGCACCATTTTTGAGTGAATTGCCAAAAGTCAGATTTTTGCTGAAATTGTGACCCCGGGGCTTAGGGATTTTTTCAGAAAAATATTTTCTGCCGTTTAAGTTTTTGAGCGCTGATTTCTTGTCCTGTGATAAAAAGCCTTCTGATTCCATCGCCAAAGCTTTCAGGGGATCATTTGCAAGCTTCTGGCACCATTTTTGAGTGAATTGCCAAAAGTCAGATTTTTGCTGAAATTGTGACCCCGGGGCTTAGGGATTTTTTTCAAAAAAATATTTTCTGCCGGTTAAGTTTTTGAGGGCTGATTTCTTGTCCTGTGATAAAAAGCCATCTGTTTCCATCGCCAAAGCTTTCAGGGGATCATTTGCAAGCTTCTGGCACCATTTTTGAGTGAATTGCCAAAAGTCAGATTTTTGCTGAAATTGTGACCCCGGGGCTTAGGGATTTTTTCAAAAAAATATTTTCTGCCGGTTAAGTTTTTGAGCGCTGATTTCTTGTCCTGTGTTAAAAAGCCTTCTGTTTCCATCGCCAAAGCTTTCAGGGGATCATTTGCAAGCTTCTGGCACCATTTTTGAGTGAATTGCCAAAAGTCAGATTTTTGCTGAAATTGTGACCCCGGGGCTTAGGGATTTTTTTCAAAAAAATATTTTCTGCCGGTTAAGTTTTTGAGGGCTGATTTCTTGTCCTGTGATAAAAAGCCTTCTGTTTCCATCGCCAAAGCTTTCAGGGGATCATTTGCAAGCTTCTGGCACCATTTTTGAGTGAATTGCCAAAAGTCAGATTTTTGCTGAAATTGTGACCCCGGGGCTTAGGGATTTTTTCAAAAACATATTTTCTGCCGGTTAAGTTTTTGATGGCTGATTTCTTGTCCTGTGATAAAAAGCCTTCTGTTTCCATCGCCAAAGCTTTCAGGGGATCATTTGCAAGCTTTTGGCACCATTTTTGAGTGAATTGCCAAAAGTCAGATTTTTGCTGAAATTGTGACCCCGGGGCTTAGGGATTTTTTCAAAAAAATATTTTCCTCCGGTTAAGTTTTTGAGGGCTGATTTCTTGTCCTGTGATAAAAAGCCTTCTGTTTCCATCGCCAAAGCATTCAGGGGATCATTTGCAAGCTTTTGGCACCATTTTTGAGTGAATTGCCAAAAGTCAGATTTTTGCTGAAATAGTGACCCCGGGGCTTAGGGATTTTTTCAAAAAAATATTTTCTGCCGGTTACGTTTTTGAGGGCTGATTTCTTGTCCTGTGATAAAAAGCCTTCTGTTTCCATCGCCGCAGCTTTCAGGGGATCATTTGCAAGCTTCTGGCACCATTTTTGAGTAAATTGCCAAAAGTCAGATTTTTGCTGAAATTGTGACCCCGGGGCTTAGGGATTTTTTTCAAAAAAATATTTTCTGCCGGTTACGTTTTTGAGGGCTGATTTCTTGTCCTGTGATAAAAAGCCTTCTGTTTCCATCGCCAAAGCTTTCAGGGGATCATTTGCAAGCTTCTGGCACCATTTTTGAGTGAATTGCCAAAAGTCAGATTTTTGCTGAAATTGTGACCCCGGGGCTTAGGGATTTTTTCAAAAAAATATTTTCTGTCGGTTACGTTTTTGAGGGCTGATTTCTTGTCCTGTGATAAAAAGCCTTCTGTTTCCATCGCCGCAGCTTTCAGGGGATCATTTGCAAGCTTCTGGCACCATTTTTGAGTGAATTGCCAAAAGTCAGATTTTTGCTGAAATTGTGACCCCGGGGCTTAGGGATTTTTTCAAAAAAATATTTTCTGACGGTTAAGTTTTTGAGGGCTGATTTCTTGTCCTGTGATAAAAAGCCTTCTGTTTCCATCGCCAAAGCTTTCAGGGGATCATTTGCAAGCTTTTGGCACCATTTTTGAGTGAATTGCCAAAAGTCAGATTTTTGCTGAAATAGTGACCCCGGGGCTTAGGGATTTTTTCAAAAACATATCTTCTGCCGGTTAAGTTTTTGAGGGCTGATTTCTTGTCCTGTGATAAAAAGCCATCTGTTTCCATCGCCAAAGCTTTAAGGGGATCATTTGCAAGCTTCTGGCACCATTTTTGAGTGAATTGCCAAAAGTCAGATTTTTGCTGAAATTGTGACCCCGGGGCTTAGGGAATTTTTCAGAAAAATATTTTCTGCCGTTTAAGTTTTTGAGCGCTGATTTCTTGTCCTGTGATAAAAAGCCTTCTGTTTCCATCGCCAAAGCTTTCAGGGGATCATTTGCAAGCTTCTGGCACCATTTTTGAGTGAATTGCCAAAAGTCAGATTTTGGCTGAAATTGTGACCCCGGGGCTTAGGGATTTTTTCAAAAAAATATTTTCTGCCGGTTAAGTTTTTGAGGGCTGATTTCTTGTCCTGTGATAAAAAGCCTTCTGTTTCCATCGCCAAAGCTTTAAGGGGATCATTTGCAAGCTTCTGGCACCATTTTTGAGTGAATTGCCAAAAGTCAGATTTTTGCTGAAATTGTGACCCCGGGGCTTAGGGATTTTTTCAAAAAAAAATTTCTGCCGGTTAAGTTTTTGAGGGCTGATTTCTTGTCCTGTGATAAAAAGCCTTCTGTTTCCATCGCCAAAGCTTTCAGGGGATCATTTGCAAGCTTTTGGCACCATTTTTGAGTGAATTGCCAAAAGTCAGATTTTTGCTGAAATAGTGACCCCGGGGCTTAGGGATTTTTTCAAAAACATATCTTCTGCCGGTTAAGTTTTTGAGGGCTGATTTCTTGTCCTGTGATAAAAAGCCATCTGTTTCCATCGCCAAAGCTTTAAGGGGATCATTTGCAAGCTTCTGGCACCATTTTTGAGTGAATTGCCAAAAGTCAGATTTTTGCTGAAATTGTGACCCCGGGGCTTAGGGAATTTTTCAGAAAAATATTTTCTGCCGTTTTGAGCGCTGATTTCTTGTCCTGTGATAAAAAGCCTTCTGTTTCCATCGCCAAAGCTTTCAGGGGATCATTTGCAAGCTTCTGGCACCATTTTTGAGTGAATTGCCAAAAGTCAGATTTTGGCTGAAATTGTGACCCCGGGGCTTAGGGATTTTTTCAAAAAAATATTTTCTGCCGGTTAAGTTTTTGAGGGCTGATTTCTTGTCCTGTGATAAAAAGCCTTCTGTTTCCATCGCCAAAGCTTTAAGGGGATCATTTGCAAGCTTCTGGCACCATTTTTGAGTGAATTGCCAAAAGTCAGATTTTTGCTGAAATTGTGACCCCGGGGCTTAGGGATTTTTTCAAAAAAAAAATTCTGCCGGTTAAGTTTTTGAGGGCTGATTTCTTGTCCTGTGATAAAAAGCCTTCTGTTTCCATCGCCAAAGCTTTCAGGGGATCATTTGCAAGCTTCTGGCACCATTTTTGAGTGAATTGCCAAAAGTCAGATTTTTGCTGAAATTGTGACCCCGGGGCTTAGGGATTTTTTCAAAAAAATATTTTCTGCCGGTTACGTTTTTGAGGGCTGATTTCTTGTCCTGTGATAAAAAGCCTTCTGTTTCCATCGCCGCAGCTTTCAGGGGATCATTTGCAAGCTTCTGGCACCATTTTTGAGTGAATTGCCAAAAGTCAGATTTTTGCTGAAATTGTGACCCCGGGGCTTAGGGATTTTTTTCAAAAAAATATTTTCTGCCGGTTAAGTTATTGAGGGCTGATTTCTTGTCCTGTGATAAAAAGCCATCTGTTTCCATCGCCAAAGCTTTCAGGGGATCATTTTCAAGCTTCTGGCACCATTTTTGAGTGAATTGCCAAAAGTCAGATTTTTGCTGAAATTGTGACCCCGGGGCTTAGGGATTTTTTCAAAAAAATATTTTCTGCCGGTTACGTTTTTGAGGGCTGATTTCTTGTCCTGTGATAAAAAGCCTTCTGTTTCCATCGCCAAAGCTTTAAGGGGATCATTTGCAAGCTTCTGGCACCATTTTTGAGTGAATTGCCAAAAGTCAGATTTTTGCTGAAATTGTGACCCCGGGGCTTAGGGATTTTTTCAAAAAAATATTTTCTGTCGGTTACGTTTTTGAGGGCTGATTTCTTGTCCTGTGATAAAAAGCCTTCTGTTTCCATCGCCGCAGCTTTCAGGGGATCATTTGCAAGCTTCTGGCACCATTTTTGAGTGAATTGCCAAAAGTCAGATTTTTGCTGAAATTGTGACCCCGGGGCTTAGGGATTTTTTTCAAAAAAATATTTTCTGCCGGTTATGTTTTTGAGGGCTGATTTCTTGTCCTGTGATAAAAAGCCATCTGTTTCCATCGCCAAAGCTGTCAGGGGATCATTTGCAAGCTTTTGGCACCATTTTTGAGTGAATTGCCAAAAGTCAGATTTTTGCTGAAATAGTGACCCCGGGGCTTAGGGATTTTTTCAAAAAAATATTTTCTGCCGGTTACGTTTTTGAGCGCTGATTTCTTGTCCTGTGATAAAAAGCCTTCTGTTTCCATCGCCGCAGCTTTCAGGGGATCATTTGCAAGCTTCTGGCTCCATTTTTGAGTGAATTGCCAAAAGTCAGATTTTTGCTGAAATTGTGACCCCGGGGCTTAGGGATTTTTTTCAAAAAAATATTTTCTGCCGGTTAAGTTTTTGAGGGCTGATTTCTTGTCCTGTGATAAAAAGCCATCTGTTTCCATCGCCAAAGCTTTCAGGGGATCATTTTCAAGCTTCTGGCACCATTTTTGAGTGAATTGCCAAAAGTCAGATTTTTGCTGAAATTGTGACCCCGGGGCTTAGGGATTTTTTCAAAAACATATTTTCTGCCGGTTACGTTTTTGAGGGCTGATTTCTTGTCCTGTGATAAAAAGCCTTCTGTTTCCATCGCCAAAGCTTTCAGGGGATCATTTGCAAGCTTCTGGCACCATTTTTGAGTGAATTGCCAAAAGTCAGATTTTTGCTGAAATAGTGACCCCGGGGCTTAGGGATTTTTTTCAAAAAAATATTTTCTGCCGGTTAAGTTTTTGAGGGCTGATTTCTTGTCCTGTGATAAAAAGCCATCTGTTTCCATCGCCAAAGCTTTCAGGGGATCATTTGCAAGCTTCTGGCACCATTTTTGAGTGAATTGCCAAAAGTCAGATTTTTGCTGAAATTGTGACCCCGGGGCTTAGGGATTTTTTCAAAAAAATATTTTCTGCCGGTTAAGTTTTTGAGGGCTGATTTCTTGTCCTGTGATAAAAAGCCTTCTGTTTCCATCGCCAAAGCTTTCAGGGGATCATTTGCAAGCTTTTGGCACCATTTTTGAGTGAATTGCCAAAAGTCAGATTTTTGCTGAAATTGTGACCCCGGGGCTTAGGGATTTTTTCAAAAACATATTTTCTGCCGGTTAAGTTTTTGATGGCTGATTTCTTGTCCTGTGATAAAAAGCCTTCTGTTTCCATCGCCAAAGCTTTAAGGGGGTCATTTGCAAGCTTCTGGCACCATTTTTGAGTGAATTGCCAAAAGTCAGATTTTTGCTGAAATTGTGACCCCGGGGCTTAGGGATTTTTTCAAAAAAATATTTTCCTCCGGTTAAGTTTTTGAGGGCTGATTTCTTGTCCTGTGATAAAAAGCCTTCTGTTTCCATCGCCAAAGCTTTCAGGGGATCATTTGCAAGCTTTTGGCACCATTTTTGAGTGAATTGCCAAAAGTCAGATTTTTGCTGAAATAGTGACCCCGGGGCTTAGGGATTTTTTCAAAAAAATATTTTCTGCCGGTTACGTTTTTGAGGGCTGATTTCTTGTCCTGTGATAAAAAGCCTTCTGTTTCCATCGCCGCAGCTTTCAGGGGATCATTTGCAAGCTTCTGGCACCATTTTTGAGTGAATTGCCAAAAGTCAGATTTTTGCTGAAATTGTGACCCCGGGGCTTAGGGATTTTTTTCAAAAAAATATTTTCTGCCGGTTAAGTTTTTGAGGGCTGATTTCTTGTCCTGTGATAAAAAGCCATCTGTTTCCATCGCCAAAGCTTTCAGGGGATCATTTTCAAGCTTCTGGCACCATTTTTGAGTGAATTGCCAAAAGTCAGATTTTTGCTGAAATTGTGACCCCGGGGCTTAGGGATTTTTTCAAAAAAATATTTTCTGCCGGTTACGTTTTTGAGGGCTGATTTCTTGTCCTGTGATAAAAAGCCTTCTGTTTCCATCGCCAAAGCTTTCAGGGGATCATTTGCAAGCTTCTGGCACCATTTTTGAGTGAATTGCCAAAAGTCAGATTTTTGCTGAAATTGTGACCCCGGGGCTTAGGGATTTTTTCAGAAAAATATTTTCTGCCGTTTACGTTTTTGAGCGCTGATTTCTTGTCCTGTGATAAAAAGCCTTCTGTTTCCATCGCCAAAGCTTTCAGGGGATCATTTGCAAGCTTCTGGCACCATTTTTGAGTGAATTGCCAAAAGTCAGATTTTTGCTGAAATTGTGACTTAGGGATTTTTTTCAAAAAAATATTTTCTGCCGGTTAAGTTTTTGAGGGCTGATTTCTTGTCCTGTGATAAAAAGCCATCTGTTTCCATCGCCAAAGCTTTCAGGGGATCATTTGCAAGCTTCTGGCACCATTTTTGAGTGAATTGCCAAAAGTCAGATTTTTGCTGAAATTGTGACCCCGGGGCTTAGGGATTTTTTCAAAAAAATATTTTCTGCCGGTTAAGTTTTTGAGGGCTGATTTCTTGTCCTGTGATAAAAAGCCTTCTGTTTCCATCGCCAAAGCTTTCAGGGGATCATTTGCAAGCTTCTGGCACCATTTTTGAGTGAATTGCCAAAAGTCAGATTTTTGCTGAAATTGTGACCCCGGGGCTTAGGGATTTTTTCAAAAAAATATTTTTTGCCGGTTAAGTTTTTGAGGGCTGATTTCTTGTCCTGTGATAAAAAGCCTTCTGTTTCCATCGCCAAAGCTTTCAGGGGATCATTTGCAAGCTTCTGGCACCATTTTTGAGAGAATTGCCAAAAGTCAGATTTTTGCTGAAATTGTGACCCCGGGGCTTAGGGATTTTTTCAAAAAAATATTTTCTGCCGGTTACGTTTTTGAGGGCTGATTTCTTGTCCTGTGATAAAAAGCCTTTTGTTTCCATCGCCAAAGCTTTCAGGGGATCATTTGCAAGCTTTTGGCACCATTTTTGAGTGAATTGCCAAAAATCAGATTTTGGCTGAAATTGTGACCCCAGGGCTTAGGGATTTTTTCAAAAAAATATTTTTTGCCGGTTAAGTTTTTGAGGGCTGATTTCTTGTCCTGTGATAAAAAGACTTCTGTTTCCATTGCCAAAGCTTTCAGGGGATCATTTGCAAGCTTCTGGCACCATTTTTGAGTGAAATGCCAAAAGTCAGATTTTTGCTGAAATTGTGACCCCGGGGCTTAGGGATTTTTTCAAAAAAATATTTTCTGCCGGTTACGTTTTTGAGGGCTGATTTCTTGTCCTGTGATAAAAAGCCTTCTGTTTCCATCGCCAAAGCTTTCAGGGGATCATTTGCAAGCTTCTGGCACCATTTTTGAGTGAATTGCCAAAAATCAGATTTTTGCTGAAATTGTGACCCAGGGGCTCAGGGATTTTTTCAAAAAAATATTTTCTGCCGGTTAAGTTTTTGAGGGCTGATTTCTTCTCCTGTGATAAAAAGCCTTCTGTTTCCATCGCCAAAGCTTTCAGGGGATCATTTGCAAGCTTCTGGCACCATTTTTGAGTGAATTGCCAAAAGTCAGATTTTTGCTGAAATTGTGACCCCGGGGCTTAGGGATTTTTTCAGAAAAATATTTTCTGCCGGTTAAGTTTTTGAGGGCTGATTTCTTGTCCTGTGATAAAAAGCCTTCTGTTTCCATCGCCAAAGCTTTCAGGGGATCATTTGCAAGCTTCTGGCACCATTTTTGAGTGAATTGCCAAAAGTCAGATTTTTGCTGAAATTGTGACCCCGGGGCTTAGGGATTTTTTCAAAAAAATATTTTTTGCCGGTTAAGTTTTTGAGGGCTGATTTCTTGTCCTGTGATAAAAAGCCTTCTGTTTCCATGGCCAAAGCTTTCAGGGGATCATTTGCAAGCTTCTGGCACCATTTTTGAGTGAATTGCCAAAAGTCAGATTTTTGCTGAAATTGTGACCCCGGGGCTTAGGGATTTTTTCAAAAAAATATTTTCTGCCGGTTACGTTTTTGAGGGCTGATTTCTTGTCCTGTGATAAAAAGCCTTCTGTTTCCATCGCCAAAGCTTTCAGGGGATCATTTGCAAGCTTCTGGCACCATTTTTGAGTGAATTGCCAAAAATCAGATTTTTGCTGAAATTGTGACCCAGGGGCTTAGGGATTCTTTCAAAAAAATATTTTCTGCCGGTTAAGTTTTTGAGGGCTGATTTCTTCTCCTGTGATAAAAAGCCTTCTGTTTCCATCGCCAAAGCTTTCAGGGGATCATTTGCAAGCTTCTGGCACCATTTTTGAGTGAATTGCCAAAAGTCAGATTTTTGCTGAAATTGTGACCCCGGGGCTTAGGGATTCTGTCAAAAAAAATATTTTCTGCCGGTTAAGTTTTTGAGGGCTGATTTCTTGTCCTGTGATAAAAAGCCTTCTGTTTCCATCGCCAAAGCTTTCAGGGGTTCATTTGCAAGCTTCTGGCACCATTTTTGAGTGAATTGCCAAAAGTCAGATTTTTGCTGAAATTGTGACCCCGGGGCTTAGGGATTTTTTCAAAAAAATATTTTCTGCCGGTTAAGTTTTTGAGGGCTGATTTCTTGTCCTGTGATAAAAAGCCATCTGTTTCCATCGCCAAAGCTTTCAGGGGATCATTTGCAAGCTTCTGGCACCATTTTTGAGTGAATTGCCAAAAGTCAGATTTTTGCTGAAATTGTGACCCCGGGGCTTAGGGATTTTTTCAAAAAAATATTTTCTGCCGGTTAAGTTTTTGAGGGCTGATTTCTTGTCCTGTGATAAAAAGCCTTCTGTTTCCATCGCCAAAGCTTTCAGGGGATCATTTGCAAGCTTCTGGCACCATTTTTGAGTGAATTGCCAAAAGTCAGATTTTTGCTGAAATTGTGGCTTAGGGATTTTTTCAAAAAAATATTTTTTGCCGGTTAAGTTTTTGAGGGCTGATTTCTTGTCCTGTGATAAAAAGCCTTCTGTTTCCATCGCCAAAGCTTTCAGGGGATCATTTGCAAGCTTCTGGCACCATTTTTGAGAGAATTGCCAAAAATCAGATTTTTGCTGAAATTGTGACCCAGGGGCTCAGGGATTTTTTCAAAAAAATATTTTCTGCCGGTTAAGTTTTTGAGGGCTGATTTCTTCTCCTGTGATAAAAAGCCTTCTGTTTCCATCGCCAAAGCTTTCAGGGGATCATTTGCAAGCTTCTGGCACCATTTTTGAGTGAATTGCCAAAAGTCAGATTTTTGCTGAAATTGTGACCCCGGGGCTTAGGGATTTTTTCAGAAAAATATTTTCTGCCGGTTAAGTTTTTGAGGGCTGATTTCTTGTCCTGTGATAAAAAGCCTTCTGTTTCCATCGCCAAAGCTTTCCGGGGATCATTTGCAAGCTTCTGGCACCATTTTTGAGTGAATTGCCAAAAGTCAGATTTTTGCTGAAATTGTGACCCCGGGGCTTAGGGATTTTTTCAAAAAAATATTTTCTGCCGGTTACGTTTTTGAGGGCTGATTTCTTGTCCTGTGATAAAAAGCCTTCTGTTTCCATCGCCAAAGCTTTCAGGGGATCATTTGCAAGCTTCTGGCACCATTTTTGAGTGAATTGCCAAAAATCAGATTTTTGCTGAAATTGTGACCCAGGGGCTCAGGGATTTTTTCAAAAAAATATTTTCTGCCGGTTAAGTTTTTGAGGGCTGATTTCTTCTCCTGTGATAAAAAGCCTTCTGTTTCCATCGCCAAAGCTTTCAGGGGATCATTTGCAAGCTTCTGGCACCATTTTTGAGTGAATTGCCAAAAGTCAGATTTTTGCTGAAATTGTGACCCCGGGGCTTAGGGATTTTTTCAGAAAAATATTTTCTGCCGGTTAAGTTTTTGAGGGCTGATTTCTTGTCCTGTGATAAAAAGCCTTCTGTTTCCATCGCCAAAGCTTTCCGGGGATCATTTGCAAGCTTCTGGCACCATTTTTGAGTGAATTGCCAAAAGTCAGATTTTTGCTGAAATTGTGACCCCGGGGCTTAGGGATTTTTTCAAAAAAATATTTTTTGCCGGTTAAGTTTTTGAGGGCTGATTTCTTGTCCTGTGATAAAAAGCCTTCTGTTTCCATGGCCAAAGCTTTCAGGGGATCATTTGCAAGCTTCTGGCACCATTTTTGAGTGAATTGCCAAAAGTCAGATTTTTGCTGAAATTGTGACCCCGGGGCTTAGGGATTTTTTCAAAAAAATATTTTCTGCCGGTTACGTTTTTGAGGGCTGATTTCTTGTCCTGTGATAAAAAGCCTTCTGTTTCCATCGCCAAAGCTTTCAGGGGATCATTTGCAAGCTTCTGGCACCATTTTTGAGTGAATTGCCAAAAATCAGATTTTTGCTGAAATTGTGACCCAGGGGCTTAGGGATTCTTTCAAAAAAATATTTTCTGCCGGTTAAGTTTTTGAGGGCTGATTTCTTCTCCTGTGATAAAAAGCCTTCTGTTTCCATCGCCAAAGCTTTCAGGGGATCATTTGCAAGCTTCTGGCACCATTTTTGAGTGAATTGCCAAAAGTCAGATTTTTGCTGAAATTGTGACCCCGGGGCTTAGGGATTCTGTCAAAAAAAATATTTTCTGCCGGTTAAGTTTTTGAGGGCTGATTTCTTGTCCTGTGATAAAAAGCCTTCTGTTTCCATCGCCAAAGCTTTCAGGGGATCATTTGCAAGCTTCTGGCACCATTTTTGAGTGAATTGCCAAAAGTCAGATTTTTGCTGAAATTGTGACCCCGGGGCTTAGGGATTTTTTCAAAAAAATATTTTCTGCCGGTTAAGTTTTTGAGGGCTGATTTCTTGTCCTGTGATAAAAAGCCATCTGTTTCCATCGCCAAAGCTTTCAGGGGATCATTTGCAAGCTTCTGGCACCATTTTTGAGTGAATTGCCAAAAGTCAGATTTTTGCTGAAATTGTGACCCCGGGGCTTAGGGATTTTTTCAAAAAAATATTTTCTGCCGGTTAAGTTTTTGAGGGCTGATTTCTTGTCCTGTGATAAAAAGCCTTCTGTTTCCATCGCCAAAGCTTTCAGGGGATCATTTGCAAGCTTCTGGCACCATTTTTGAGTGAATTGCCAAAAGTCAGATTTTTGCTGAAATTGTGGCTTAGGGATTTTTTCAAAAAAATATTTTTTGCCGGTTAAGTTTTTGAGGGCTGATTTCTTGTCCTGTGATAAAAAGCCTTCTGTTTCCATCGCCAAAGCTTTCAGGGGATCATTTGCAAGCTTCTGGCACCATTTTTGAGAGAATTGCCAAAAATCAGATTTTTGCTGAAATTGTGACCCAGGGGCTCAGGGATTTTTTCAAAAAAATATTTTCTGCCGGTTAAGTTTTTGAGGGCTGATTTCTTGTCCTGTGATAAAAAGCCATCTGTTTCCATCGCCAAAGCTTTCAGGGGATCATTTGCAAGCTTCTGGCACCATTTTTGAGTGAATTGCCAAAAGTCAGATTTTTGCTGAAATTGTGACCCCGGGGCTTAGGGATTTTTTCAAAAAAATATTTTCTGCCGGTTAAGTTTTTGAGGGCTGATTTCTTGTCCTGTGATAAAAAGCCTTCTGTTTCCATCGCCAAAGCTTTCAGGGGATCATTTGCAAGCTTCTGGCACCATTTTTGAGTGAATTGCCAAAAGTCAGATTTTTGCTGAAATTGTGGCTTAGGGATTTTTTCAAAAAAATATTTTTTGCCGGTTAAGTTTTTGAGGGCTGATTTCTTGTCCTGTGATAAAAAGCCTTCTGTTTCCATCGCCAAAGCTTTCAGGGGATCATTTGCAAGCTTCTGGCACCATTTTTGAGAGAATTGCCAAAAATCAGATTTTTGCTGAAATTGTGACCCAGGGGCTCAGGGATTTTTTCAAAAAAATATTTTCTGCCGGTTAAGTTTTTGAGGGCTGATTTCTTCTCCTGTGATAAAAAGCCTTCTGTTTCCATCGCCAAAGCTTTCCGGGGATCATTTGCAAGCTTCTGGCACCATTTTTGAGTGAATTGCCAAAAGTCAGATTTTTGCTGAAATTGTGACCCCGGGGCTTAGGGATTTTTTCAAAAAAATATTTTCTGCCGGTTACGTTTTTGAGGGCTGATTTCTTGTCCTGTGATAAAAAGCCTTCTGTTTCCATCGCCAAAGCTTTCAGGGGATCATTTGCAAGCTTCTGGCACCATTTTTGAGTGAATTGCCAAAAATCAGATTTTTGCTGAAATTGTGACCCAGGGGCTTAGGGATTCTTTCAAAAAAATATTTTCTGCCGGTTAAGTTTTTGAGGGCTGATTTCTTCTCCTGTGATAAAAAGCCTTCTGTTTCCATCGCCAAAGCTTTCAGGGGATCATTTGCAAGCTTCTGGCACCATTTTTGAGTGAATTGCCAAAAGTCAGATTTTTGCTGAAATTGTGACCCCGGGGCTTAGGGATTCTGTCAAAAAAATATTTTCTGCCGGTTAAGTTTTTGAGGGCTGATTTCTTGTCCTGTGATAAAAAGCCTTCTGTTTCCATCGCCAAAGCTTTCAGGGGATCATTTGCAAGCTTCTGGCACCATTTTTGAGTGAATTGCCAAAAGTCAGATTTTTGCTGAAATTGTGACCCCGGGGCTTAGGGATTTTTTCAAAAAAATATTTTCTGCCGGTTACGTTTTTGAGGGCTGATTTCTTGTCCTGTGATAAAAAGCCTTCTGTTTCCATCACCAAAGCTTTCAGAGGATCATTTGCAAGCTTCTGGCACCATTTTTGAGTGAATTGCCAAAAGTCAGATTTTTGCTGAAATTGTGACCCCGGGGCTTAGGGATTTTTTCAAAAAAATATTTTCTGTCGGTTACGTTTTTGAGGGCTGATTTCTTGTCCTGTGATAAAAAGCCTTCTGTTTCCATCGCCAAAGCTTTCAGGGGATCATTTGCAAGCTTCTGGCACCATTTTTGAGTGAATTGCCAAAAGTCAGATTTTTGCTGAAATTGTGACCCCGGGGCTTAGGGATTTTTTCAAAAAAATATTTTCTGCCGGTTACGTTTTTGAGGGCTGATTTCTTGTCCTGTGATAAAAAGCCTTCTGTTTCCATCGCCAAAGCTTTCAGGGGATCATTTGCAAGCTTCTGGCACCATTTTTGAGTGAATTTCCAAAAGTCAGATTTTTGCTGAAATTGTGACCCAGGGGCTTAGGGATTCTGTCAAAAAAATATTTTCTGCCGGTTAAGTTTTTGAGGGCTGATTTCTTGTCCTGTGATAAAAAGCCTTCTGTTTCCATCGCCAAAGCTTTCAGGGGATCATTTGCAAGCTTCTGGCACCATTTTTGAGTGAATTGCCAAAAGTCAGATTTTTGCTGAAATTGTGACCCCGGGGCTTAGGGATTTTTTCAAAAAAATATTTTCTGCCGGTTACGTTTTTGAGGGCTGATTTCTTGTCCTGTGATAAAAAGCCTTCTGTTTCCATGGCCAAAGCTTTCAGGGGATCATTTGCAAGCTTCTAGCACCATTTTTGAGTGAATTGCCAAAAGTCAGATTTTTGCTGAAATTGTGACCCCGGGGCTAAGGGATTTTTTCAAAAAAAAATTTCTGCCGGTTAAGTTTTTGAGGGCTGATTTCTTGTCCTGTGATAAAAAGCCTTCTGTTTCCATCGCCAAAGCTTTCTGGGGATCATTTGCAAGCTTCTGGCACCATTTTTGAGTGAATTGCCAAAAGTCAGATTTTTGCTGAAATTGTGACCCCAGGGCTTACGGATTTTTTCAAAAAAAAATTTTCTGCCGGTTACGTTTTTGAGGGCTGATTTCTTGTCCTGTGATAAAAAGCCTTCTGTTTCCATCGCCAAAGCTTTCAGGGGATCATTTGCAAGCTTCTGGCACCATTTTTGAGTGAATTGCCAAAAGTCAGATTTTTGCTGAAATTGTGACCCCGGGGCTTAGGGATTTTTTCAAAAAAATATTTTCTGTCGGTTACGTTTTTGAGGGCTGATTTCTTGTCCTGTGATAAAAAGCCTTCTGTTTCCATGGCCAAAGCTTTCAGGGGATCATTTGCAAGCTTCTGGCACCATTTTTGAGTGAATTGCCAAAAGTCAGATTTTTGCTGAAATTGTGACCCCGGGGCTTAGGGATTTTTTCAAAAAAATATTTTCTGCCGGTTACGTTTTTGAGGGCTGATTTCTTGTCCTGTGATAAAAAGCCTTCTGTTTCCATCGCCAAAGCTTTCAGGGGATCATTTGCAAGCTTCTGGCACCATTTTTGAGTGAATTGCCAAAAGCCATATTTTTGCTGAAATTGTGACCCCGGGGCTTAGGGATTTTTTCAAAAAAATATTTTCTGCCGGTTACGTTTTTGAGGGCTGATTACTTGTCCTGTGATAAAAAGCCTTCTGTTTCCATCGCCAAAGCTTTCAGGGGATCATTTGCAAGCTTCTGGCACCATTTTTGAGTGAATTGCCAAAAGTCAGATTTTTGCTGAAATTGTGACCCCGGGGCTTAGGGATTTTTTCAAAAAAATATTTTCTGTCGGTTACGTTTTTGAGGGCTGATTTCTTGTCCTGTGATAAAAAGCCTTCTGTTTCCATCGCCAAAGCTTTCAGGGGATCATTTGCAAGCTTCTGGCACCATTTTTGAGTGAATTGCCAAAAGTCAGATTTTTGCTGAAATTGTGACCCCGGGGCTTAGGGATTTTTTCAAAAAAATATTTTCTGCCGGTTACGTTTTTGAGGGCTGATTTCTTGTCCTGTGATAAAAAGCCTTCTGTTTCCATCGCCAAAGCTTTCAGGGGATCATTTGCAAGCTTCTGGCACCATTTTTGAGTGAATTGCCAAAAGTCAGATTTTTGCTGAAATTGTGACCCCGGGGCTTAGGGATTTTTTCAAAAAAATATTTTCTGCCGGTTAAGTTTTTGAGGGCTGATTTCTTGTCCTGTGATAAAAAGCCTTCTGTTTCCATCGCCAAAGCTTTCAGGGGATCATTTGCAAGCTTCTGGCACCATTTTTGAGAGAATTGCCAAAAGTCAGATTTTTGCTGAAATTGTGACCCCGGGGCTTAGGGATTTTTTCAAAAAAATATTTTCTGCCGGTTACGTTTTTGAGGGCTGATTTCTTGTCCTGTGATAAAAAGCCTTCTGTTTCCATGGCCAAAGCTTTCAGGGGATCATTTGCAAGCTTCTGGCACCATTTTTGAGTGAATTGCCAAAAATCAGATTTTTGCTGAAATTGTGACCCAGGGGCTCAGGGATTTTTTCAAAAAAATATTTTCTGCCGGTTAAGTTTTTGAGGGCTGATTTCTTGTCCTGTGATAAAAAGCCTTCTGTTTCCATCGCCAAAGCTTTCAGGGGATCATTTGCAAGCTTCTGGCACCATTTTTGAGTGAATTGCCAAAAGTCAGATTTTTGCTGAAATTGTGACCCCGGGGCTTAGGGATTTTTTCAAAAAAATATTTACTGCCGGTTACGTTTTTGAGGGCTGATTTCTTGTCCTGTGATAAAAAGCCTTCTGTTTCCATCGCCAAAGCTTTCCGGGGATCATTTGCAAGCTTCTGTCACCATTTTTGAGTGAATTGCCAAAAGTCAGATTTTGGCTGAAATTGTGACCCCGGGGCTTAGGGATTTTTGCAAAAAAATATTTTTTGCCGGTTAAGTTTTTGAGGGCTGATTTCTTGTCCTGTGATAAAAAGCCTTCTGTTTCCATCACCAAAGCTTTCAGGGGATCATTTTCAAGCTTCTGGCACCATTTTTGAGTGAATTGCCAAAAGTCAGATTTTTGCTGAAATTGTGACCCCGGGGCTTAGGGATTTTTTCAAAAAAATATTTTCTGCCGGTTAAGTTTTTGAGGGCTGATTTCTTGTCCTGTGATAAAAAGCCTTCTGTTTCCATCGCCAAAGCTTTCAGGGGATCATTTGCAAGCTTCTGGCACCATTTTTGAGTGAATTGCCAAAAGTCAGATTTTTGCTGAAATTGTGACCCCGGGGCTTAGGGATTTTTTCAAAAAAATATTTTCTGTCGGTTACGTTTTTGAGGGCTGATTTCTTGTCCTGTGATAAAAAGCCTTCTGTTTCCATCGCCAAAGCTTTCAGGGGATCATTTGCAAGCTTCTGGCACCATTTTTGAGTGAATTGCCAAAAGTCAGATTTTTGCTGAAATTGTGACCCCGGGGCTTAGGGATTTTTTCAAAAAAATATTTTCTGCCGGTTACGTTTTTGAGGGCTGATTTCTTGTCCTGTGATAAAAAGCCTTCTGTTTCCATGGCCAAAGCTTTCAGGGGATCATTTGCAAGCTTCTAGCACCATTTTTGAGTGAATTGCCAAAAGTCAGATTTTTGCTGAAATTGTGACCCCGGGGCTAAGGGATTTTTTAAAAAAAAATTTCTGCCGGTTAAGTTTTTGAGGGCTGATTTCTTGTCCTGTGATAAAAAGCCTTCTGTTTCCATCGCCAAAGCTTTCTGGGGATCATTTGCAAGCTTCTGGCACCATTTTTGAGTGAATTGCCAAAAGTCAGATTTTTGCTGAAATTGTGACCCCAGGGCTTACGGATTTTTTCAAAAAAAAATTTTCTGCCGGTTACGTTTTTGAGGGCTGATTTCTTGTCCTGTGATAAAAAGCCTTCTGTTTCCATCGCCAAAGCTTTCAGGGGATCATTTGCAAGCTTCTGGCACCATTTTTGAGTGAATTGCCAAAAGTCAGATTTTTGCTGAAATTGTGACCCCGGGGCTTAGGGATTTTTTCAAAAAAATATTTTCTGCCGGTTACGTTTTTGAGGGCTGATTTCTTGTCCTGTGATAAAAAGCCTTCTGTTTCCATCGCCAAAGCTTTCAGGGGATCATTTGCAAGCTTCTGGCACCATTTTTGAGTGACTGCCAAAAATCAGATTTTTGCTGAAATTGTAACCCTGGGGTTTAAGGATTTTTTCAAAAACATATTTTCTGCCGGTTAAGTTTTTGAGGGCTGATTTCTTGTCCTGTGATAAAAAGCCTTCTGTTTCCATCGCCAAAGCTTTAAGGGGATCATTTGCAAGTTTCTGGCACCATTTTTGAGTGAATTGCCAAAAGTCAGATTTTTGCTGAAATTGTGACCCCGGGGCTTAGGGATTTTTTCAAAAAAATATTTTCTGCCGGTTAAGTTTTTGAGGGCTGATTTCTTGTCCTGTGATAAAAAGCCATCTGTTTCCATCGCCAAAGCTTTCAGGGGATCATTTCCAAGCTTCTGGGACCATTTTTGAGTGAATTGCCAAAAGTCAGATTTTTGCTGAAATTGTGACCCCGGGGCTTAGGGATTTTTGCAAAAAAATATTTTCTGCCGGTTAAGTTTTTGAGGGCTGATTTCTTGTCCTGTGATAAAAAGCCTTCTGTTTCCATCGCCAAAGCTTTCAGGGGATCATTTGCAAGCTTCTGGCACCATTTTTGAGTGAATTGCCAAAAGTCAGATTTTTGCTGAAATTGTGACCCCGGGGCTTAGGGATTTTTTCAAAAAAATATTTTCTGCCGGTTACGTTTTTGAGGGCTGATTTCTTGTCCTGTGATAAAAAGCCTTCTGTTTCCATCGCCAAAGCTTTCGGGGGATCATTTGCAAGCTTCTGGCACCATTTTTGAGTGAATTGCCAAAAGTCAGATTTTTGCTGAAGTTGTGACCCCGGGGCTTAGGGATTTTTTCAAAAAAATATTTTCTGCCGGTTAAGTTTTTGAGGGCTGATTTCTTGTCCTGTGATAAAAAGCCATCTGTTTCCATCGCCAAAGCTTTCAGGGGATCATTTCCAAGCTTCTGGGACCATTTTTGAGTGAATTGCCAAAAGTCAGATTTTTGCTGAAATTGTGACCCCGGGGCTTAGGGATTTTTTCAAAAAAATATTTTCTGCCGGTTACGTTTTTGAGGGCTGATTTCTTGTCCTGTGATAAAAAGCCTTCTGTTTCCATCGCCAAAGCTTTCGGGGGATCATTTGCAAGCTTCTGGCACCATTTTTGAGTGAATTGCCAAAAGTCAGATTTTTGCTGAAGTTGTGACCCCGGGGCTTAGGGATTTTTTCAAAAAAATATTTTCTGCCGGTTACGTTTTTGAGGGCTGATTTCTTGTCCTGTGATAAAAAGCCTTCTGTTTCCATGGCCAAAGCTTTCAGGGGATCATTTGCAAGCTTCTGCCACCATTTTTGAGTGAATTGCCAAAAGTCAGATTTTTGCTGAAATTGTGACCCCGGGGCTTAGGGATTTTTTCAAAAAAATATTTTCTGCCGGTTACGTTTTTGAGGGCTGATTTCTTGTCCTGTGATAAAAAGCCTTCTGTTTCCATCGCCAAAGCTTTCAGGGGATCATTTGCAAGCTTCTGGCACCATTTTTGAGTGAATTGCCAAAAGTCATATTTTTGCTGAAATTGTGACCCCGGGGCTTAGGGATTTTTTCAAAAAAATATTTTCTGCCGGTTACGTTTTTGAGGGCTGATTTCTTGTCCTGTGATAAAAAGCCTTCTGTTTCCATCGCCAAAGCTTTCAGGGGATCATTTGCAAGCTTCTGGCACCATTTTTGAGTGAATTGCCAAAAGTCAGATTTTTGCTGAAATTGTGACCCCGGGGCTTAGGGATTTTTTCAAAAAAATATTTTCTGTCGGTTACGTTTTTGAGGGCTGATTTCTTGTCCTGTGATAAAATGCCTTCTGTTTCCATCGCCAAAGCTTTCAGGGGATCATTTGCAAGCTTCTGGTACCATTTTTGAGTGAATTGCCAAAAGTCAGATTTTTGCTGAAATTGTGACCCCGGGGCTTAGGGACTTTTTCAAAAAAATATTTTCTGCCGGTTACGTTTTTGAGGGCTGATTTCTTGTCCTGTGATAAAAAGCCTTCTGTTTCCATCGCCAAAGCTTTCAGGGGATCATTTGCAAGCTTCTGGCACCATTTTTGAGTGAATTGCCAAAAGTCAGATTTTTGCTGAAATTGTGACCCCGGGGCTTAGGGATTTTTGCAAAAAAATATTTTCTGCCGGTTAAGTTTTTGAGGGCTGATTTCTTGTCCTGTGATAAAAAGCCTTCTGTTTCCATCGCCAAAGCTTTCAGGGGATCATTTGCAAGCTTTTGGCACCATTTTTGAGTGAATTGCCAAAAGTCAGATTTTTGCTGAAATTGTGACCCCGGGGCTTAGGGATTTTTTCAAAAAAATATTTTCTGCCGGTTAAGTTTTTGAGGGCTGATTTCTTGTCCTGTGATAAAAAGCCTTCTGTTTCCATCGCCAAAGCTTTAAGGGGATCATTTGCAAGCTTCTGGCACCATTTTTGAGTGAATTGCCAAAAGTCAGATTTTTGCTGAAATTGTGACCCCGGGGCTTAGGGATTTTTTCAGAAAAATATTTTCTGCCGGTTAAGTTTTTGAGCGCTGATTTCTTGTCCTGTGATAAAAAGCCTTCTGTTTCCATGGCCAAAGCTTTCAGGGGATCATTTGCAAGCTTCTGGCACCATTTTTGAGTGAATTGCCAAAAGTCAGATTTTTGCTGAAATTGTGACCCCGGGGCTTAGGGATTTTTTCAAAAAAATATTTTCTGCCGGTTACGTTTTTGAGGGCTGATTTCTTGTCCTTTGATAAAAAGCCTTTTGTTTCCATCGCCAAAGCTTTCAGGGGATCATTTGCAAGCTTCTGGCACCATTTTTGAGTGAATTGCCAAAAATCAGATTTTGGCTGAAATTGTGACCCCAGGGCTTAGGGATTTTTTCAAAAAAATATTTTTTGCCGGTTAAGTTTTTGAGGGCTGATTTCTTGTCCTGTGATAAAAAGCCTTCTGTTTCCATTGCCAAAGCTTTTAGGGGATCATTTGCAAGCTTCTGGCACCATTTTTGAGTGAATTGCCAAAAGTCAGATTTTTGCTGAAATTGTGACCCCGGGGCTTAGGGATTTTTTCAAAAAAATATTTTCTGCCGGTTAAGTTTTTGAGGGCTGATTTCTTGTCCTGTGATAAAAAGCCTTCTGTTTCCATTGCCAAAGCTTTCAGGGGATCATTTGCAAGCTTCTGGCACCATTTTTGAGTGAATTGCCAAAAGTCAGATTTTGGCTGAAATTGTGACCCAGGGGCTTAGGGATTCTTTCAAAAAAATATTTTCTGCCGGTTAAGTTTTTGAGGGCTGATTTCTTGTCCTGTGATAAAAAGCCTTCTGTTTCCATCGCCAAAGCTTTCAGGGGATCATTTGCAAGCTTCTGGCACCATTTTTGAGTGAATTGCCAAAAGTCAGATTTTTGCTGAAATTGTGACCCTGGGGCTTAGGGATTTTTTCAAAAAAATATTTTCTGCCGGTTACGTTTTTGAGGGCTGATTTCTTGTCCTGTGATAAAAAGCCTTCTGTTTCCATGGCCAAAGCTTTCAGGGGATCATGTGCAAGCTTCTGGCACCATTTTTGAGTGAATTGCCAAAAATCAGATTTTTGCTGAAATTGTGACCCCGGGGCTTAGGGATCTTTTCAAAAAAATATTTTCTGCCGGTTAAGTTTTTGAGGGCTGATTTCTTGTCCTGTGATAAAAAGCCTTCTGTTTCCATCGCCAAAGCTTTCAGGGGATCATTTGCAAGCTTCTGGCACCATTTTTGAGTGAATTGCCAAAAATCAGATTTTTGCTGAAATTGTGACCCCGGGGCTTAGGGATTTTTTCAAAAACATATTTTCTGCCGGTTAAGTTTTTGAGGGCTGATTTCTTGTCCTGTGATAAAAAGCCTTCTGTTTCCATGGCCAAAGCTTTCAGGGGATCATTTGCAAGCTTCTGGCACCATTTTTGAGTGAATTGCCAAAAATCAGATTTTTGCTGAAATTGTGACCCCGGGGCTTAGGGATTTTTTCAAAAAAATATTTCCTGCCGGTTACGTTTTTGAGGGCTGATTTCTTGTCCTGTGATAAAAAGCCTTCTGTTTCCATCGCCAAAGCTTTCAGGGGATCATTTGCAAGCTTCTGGCACCATTTTTGAGTGAATTGCCAAAAGTAAGATTTTTGCTGAAATTGTGACCCCGGGGCTTAGGGATTTTTTCAAAAAATATTTTCTGCCTGTTACGTTTTTGAGGGCTGATTTCTTGTCCTGTGATAAAAAGCCTTTTGTTTCCATCGCCAAAGCTTTCAGGGGATCATTTGCAAGCTTCTGGCACCATTTTTGAGTGAATTGCCAAAAGTCAGATTTTTGCTGAAATTGTGACCCCGGGGCTTAGGGATTTTTTCAAAAAAATATTTTCTGCCGGTTAAGTTTTTGAGGGCTGATTTCTTGTCCTGTGATAAAAAGCCTTCTGTTTCCATCGCCAAAGCTTTCAGGGGATCATTTGCAAGCTTCTGGCACCATTTTTGAGTGAATTGCCAAAAGTCAGATTTTTGCTGAAATTGTGACCCCGGGGCTTAGGGATTTTTTCAAAAAATATTTTCTGCCAGTTAAGTTTTTGAGGGCTGATTTCTTGTCCTGTGATAAAAAGCCTTCTGTTTCCATCGCCAAAGCTTTCAGGGGATCATTTGCAAGCTTCTGGCACCACTTTTGAGTGAATTGCCAAAAGTCAGATTTTTGCTGAAATTGTGACCCCGGGGCTTAGGGATTTTTTCAGAAAAATATTTTCTGCCGGTTACGTTTTTGAGGGCTGATTTCTTGTCCTGTGATAAAAAGCCTTCTGTTTCCATCGCCAAAGCTTTCAGGGGATCATTTGCAAGCTTCTGGCACCATTTTTGAGTGAATTGCCAAAAGTCAGATTTTTGCTGAAATTGTGACCCCGGGGCTTAGGGATTTTTTCAAAAAAATTTTTTCTGCCGGTTACGTTTTTGAGGGCTGATTTCTTGTCCTTTGATAAAAAGCCTTTTGTTTCCATCGCCAAAGCTTTCAGGGGATCATTTGCAAGCTTCTGGCACCATTTTTGAGTGAATTGCCAAAAATCAGATTTTGGCTGAAATTGTGACCCCAGGGCTTAGGGATTTTTTCAAAAAAATATTTTTTGCCGGTTAAGTTTTTGAGGGCTGATTTCTTGTCCTGTGATAAAAAGCCTTCTGTTTCCATTGCCAAAGCTTTTAGGGGATCATTTGCAAGCTTCTGGCACCATTTTTGAGTGAATTGCCAAAAGTCAGATTTTTGCTGAAATTGTGACCCCGGGGCTTAGGGATTTTTTCAAAAAAATATTTTCTGCCGGTTACGTTTTTGAGGGCTGATTTCTTGTCCTGTGATAAAAAGCCTTCTGTTTCCATGGCCAAAGCTTTCAGGGGATCATTTGCAAGCTTCTGGCACCATTTTTGAGTGAATTGCCAAAAATCAGATTTTTGCTTAAATTGTGACCCCGGGGCTTAGGGATTTTTTCAAAAAAATATTTTCTGCCGGTTAAGTTTTTGAGGGATGATTTCTTGTCCTGTGATAAAAAGCCTTCTGTTTCCATCGCCAAAGCTTTCAGGGGATCATTTGCAAGCTTCTGGCACCATTTTTGAGTGAATTGCCAAAAGTAAGATTTTTGCTGAAATTGTGACCCCGGGGCTTAGGGATTTTTTCAAAAAATATTTTCTGCCTGTTACGTTTTTGAGGGCTGATTTCTTGTCCTGTGATAAAAAGCCTTTTGTTTCCATCGCCAAAGCTTTCAGGGGATCATTTGCAAGCTTCTCGCACCATTTTTGAGTGAATTGCCAAAAGTCAGATTTTTGCTGAAATTGTGACCCTGGGGCTTAGGGATTTTTTCAAAAAAATATTTTCTGCCGGTTACGTTTTTGAGGGCTGATTTCTTGTCCTGTGATAAAAAGCCTTCTGTTTCCATCGCCAAAGCTTTCAGGGGATCATTTGCAAGCTTCTGGCACCATTTTTGAGTGAATTGCCAAAAGTCAGATTTTTGCTGAAATTGTGACCCCGGGGCTTAGGGATTTTTTCAAAAAAATATTTTCTGCCGGTTAAGTTTTTGAGGGCTGATTTCTTGTCCTGTGATAAAAAGCCTTCTGTTTCCATCGCCAAAGCTTTCAGGGGATCATTTGCAAGCTTCTGGCACCATTTTTGAGTGAATTGCCAAAAGTCAGATTTTTCCTGAAATTGTGACCCTGGGGCTTAGGGATTTTTTCAAAAAAAAATTTTCTGCCGGTTAAGTTTTTGAGGGCTGATTTCTTGTCCTGTGATAAAAAGCCTTTTGTTTCCATCGCCAAAGCTTTCAGGGGATCATTTGCAAGCTTCTGGCACCATTTTTGAGTGAATTTCCAAAAGTCAGATTTTTGCTGAAATTGTGACCCCGAGGCTTAGGGATTTTTTCAAAAAAATATTTTCTGCCGGTTACGTTTTTGAGGGCTGATTTCTTGTCCTGTGATAAAAAGCCTTCTGTTTCCATCGCCAAAGCTTTCAGGGGATCATTTGCAAGCTTCTGGCACCATTTTTGAGTGAATTGCCAAAAGTCAGATTTTGGCTGAAATTGTGACCCAGGGGCTTAGGGATTCTTTCAAAAAAATATTTTCTGCCGGTTACGTTTTTGAGGGCTGATTTCTTGTCCTGTGATAAAAAGCCTTCTGTTTCCATGGCCAAAGCTTTCAGGGGATCATTTGCAAGCTTCTGGCACCATTTTTGAGTGAATTGCCAAAAATCAGATTTTTGCTGAAATTGTGACCCCGGGGCTTAGGGATCTTTTCAAAAAAATATTTTCTGCCGGTTAAGTTTTTGAGGGCTGATTTCTTGTCCTGTGATAAAAAGCCTTTTGTTTCCATCGCCAAAGCTTTCAGGGGATCATTTGCAAGCTTCTGGCACCATTTTTGAGTGAATTTCCAAAAGTCAGATTTTTGCTGAAATTGTGACCCCGAGGCTTAGGGATTTTTTCAAAAAAATATTTTCTGCCGGTTACGTTTTTGAGGGCTGATTTCTTGTCCTGTGATAAAAAGCCTTCTGTTTCCATTGCCAAAGCTTTCAGGGGATCATTTGCAAGCTTCTGGCACCATTTTTGAGTGAATTGCCAAAAGTCAGATTTTGGCTGAAATTGTGACCCAGGGGCTTAGGGATTCTTTCAAAAAAATATTTTCTGCCGGTTAAGTTTTTGAGGGCTGATTTCTTGTCCTGTGATAAAAAGCCTTCTGTTTCCATCGCCAAAGCTTTCAGGGGATCATTTGCAAGCTTCTGGCACCATTTTTGAGTGAATTGCCAAAAGTCAGATTTTTGCTGAAATTGTGACCCTGGGGCTTAGGGATTTTTTCAAAAAAATATTTTCTGCCGGTTACGTTTTTGAGGGCTGATTTCTTGTCCTGTGATAAAAAGCCTTCTGTTTCCATGGCCAAAGCTTTCAGGGGATCATTTGCAAGCTTCTGGCACCATTTTTGAGTGAATTGCCAAAAATCAGATTTTTGCTGAAATTGTGACCCCGGGGCTTAGGGATCTTTTCAAAAAAATATTTTCTGCCGGTTAAGTTTTTGAGGGCTGATTTCTTGTCCTGTGATAAAAAGCCTTCTGTTTCCATCGCCAAAGCTTTCAGGGGATCATTTGCAAGCTTCTGGCACCATTTTTGAGTGAATTGCCAAAAATCAGATTTTTGCTGAAATTGTGACCCCGGGGCTTAGGGATTTTTTCAAAAAAATATTTCCTGCCGGTTACGTTTTTGAGGGCTGATTTCTTGTCCTGTGATAAAAAGCCTTCTGTTTCCATCGCCAAAGCTTTCAGGGGATCATTTGCAAGCTTCTGGCACCATTTTTGAGTGAATTGCCAAAAGTCAGATTTTTGCTGAAATTGTGACCCCGGGGCTTAGGGATTTTTTCAAAAAATATTTTCTGCCTGTTACGTTTTTGAGGGCAGATTTCTTGTCCTGTGATAAAAAGCCTTTTGTTTCCATCGCCAAAGCTTTCAGGGGATCATTTGCAAGCTTCTGGCACCATTTTTGAGTGAATTGCCAAAAGTCAGATTTTTGCTGAAATTGTGACCCCGGGGCTTAGGGATTTTTTCAAAAAATATTTTCTGCCAGTTAAGTTTTTGAGGGCTGATTTCTTGTCCTGTGATAAAAAGCCTTCTGTTTCCATCGCCAAAGCTTTCAGGGGATCATTTGCAAGCTTCTGGCACCACTTTTGAGTGAATTGCCAAAAGTCAGATTTTTGCTGAAATTGTGACCCCGGGGCTTAGGGATTCTTTCAAAAAAATATTTTCTGCCGGTTACGTTTTTGAGGGCTGATTTCTTGTCCTGTGATAAAAAGCCTTCTGTTTCCATCGCCAAAGCTTTCAGGGGATCATTTGCAAGCTTCTGGCACCATTTTTGAGTGAATTGCCAAAAGTCAGATTTTTGCTGAAATTGTGACCCCAGGGCTTAGGGATTTTTTCAAAAAAATATTTTCTGCCGGTTAAGTTTTTGAGGGCTGATTTCTTGTCCTGTGATAAAAAGCCTTCTGTTTCCATCGCCAAAGCTTTTAGGGGATCATTTGCAAGCTTCTGGCACCATTTTTGAGTGAATTGCCAAAAGTCAGATTTTTGCTGAAATTGTGACCCCGGGGCTTAGGGATTCTTTCAAAAAAATATTTTCTGCCGGTTACGTTTTTGAGGGCTGATTTCTTGTCCTGTGATAAAAAGCCTTCTGTTTCCATCGCCAAAGCTTTCAGGGGATCATTTGCAAGCTTCTGGCACCATTTTTGAGTGAATTGCCAAAAGTCAGATTTTTGCTGAAATTGTAACCCCAGGGCTTAGGGATTTTTTCAAAAAAATATTTTCTGCCGGTTACGTTTTTGAGGGCTGATTTCTTGTCCTGTGATAAAAAGCCTTCTGTTTCCATGGCCAAAGCTTTCAGGGGATCATTTGCAAGCTTCTAGCACCATTTTTGAGTGAATTTCCAAAAGTCAGATTTTTGCTGAAATTGTGACTCCGGGGCTTAGGGATTTTTTCAAAAAGATATTTTCTGCCGGTTACGTTTTTGAGGGCTGATTTCTTGTCCTGTGATAAAAAGCCTTCTGTTTCCATCGCCAAAGCTTTCGGGGGATCATTTGCAAGCTTCTGGCACCATTTTTGAGTGAATTGCCAAAAGTCAGATTTTTGCTGAAATTGTGACCCCGGGGCTTAGGGATTTTTTCAAAAAAATATTTTCTGCCGGTTACGTTTTTGAGGGCTGATTTCTTGTCCTGTGATAAAAAGCCTTTTTTTTCCATCGCCAAAGCTTTCAAGGGATCATCTGCAAGCTTCTGGCACCATTTTTGAGTGAATTGCCAAAAGTCAGATTTTTGCTGAAATTGTGACCCCGGGGCTTAGGGATTTTTTCAAAAACATATTTTCTGCCGGTTAAGTTTTTGAGGGCTGATTTCTTGTCCTGTGATAAAAAGCCTTCTGTTTCCATGGCCAAAGCTTTCAGGGGATCATTTGCAAGCTTCTGGCACCATTTTTGAGTGAATTGCCAAAAGTCAGATTTTTGCTGAAATTGTGACCCCGGGGCTTAGGGATTTTTTCAAAAAAATATTTTCTGCCGGTTACGTTTTTGAGGGCTGATTTCTTGTCCTGTGATAAAAAGCCTTCTGTTTCCATCGCCAAAGCTTTCGGGGGATCATTTGCAAGCTTCTGGCACCATTTTTGAGTGAATTGCCAAAAGTCAGATTTTTCCTGAAATTGTGACCCTGGGGCTTAGGGATTTTTTCAAAAAAAAATTTTCTGCCGGTTAAGTTTTTGAGGGCTGATTTCTTGTCCTGTGATAAAAAGCCTTTTGTTTCCATCGCCAAAGCTTTCAGGGGATCATTTGCAAGCTTCTGGCACCATTTTTGAGTGAATTTCCAAAAGTCAGATTTTTGCTGAAATTGTGACCCCGGGGCTTAGGGATTTTTTCAAAAAAATATTTTCTGCCGGTTACGTTTTTGAGGGCTGATTTCTTGTCCTGTGATAAAAAGCCTTCTGTTTCCATTGCCAAAGCTTTCAGGGGATCATTTGCAAGCTTCTGGCACCATTTTTGAGTGAATTGCCAAAAGTCAGATTTTGGATGAAATTGTGACCCAGGGGCTTAGGGATTCTTTCAAAAAAATATTTTCTGCCGGTTAAGTTTTTGAGGGCTGATTTCTTGTCCTGTGATAAAAAGCCTTCTGTTTCCATCGACAAAGCTTTCAGGGGATCATTTGCAAGCTTCTGGCACCATTTTTGAGTGAATTGCCAAAAGTCAGATTTTTGCTGAAATTGTGACCCTGGGGCTTAGGGATTTTTTCAAAAAAATATTTTCTGCCGGTTACGTTTTTGAGGGCTGATTTCTTGTCCTGTGATAAAAAGCCTTCTGTTTCCATGGCCAAAGCTTTCAGGGGATCATTTGCAAGCTTCTGGCACCATTTTTGAGTGAATTGCCAAAAATCAGATTTTTGCTGAAATTGTGACCCCGGGGCTTAGGGATCTTTTCAAAAAAATATTTTCTGCCGGTTAAGTTTTTGAGGGCTGATTTCTTGTCCTGTGATAAAAAGCCTTCTGTTTCCATCGCCAAAGCTTTCAGGGGATCATTTGCAAGCTTCTGGCACCATTTTTGAGTGAATTGCCAAAAATCAGATTTTTGCTGAAATTGTGACCCCGGGGCTTAGGGATTTTTTCAAAAACATATTTTCTGCCGGTTAAGTTTTTGAGGGCTGATTTCTTGTCCTGTGATAAAAAGCCTTCTGTTTCCATGGCCAAAGCTTTCAGGGGATCATTTGCAAGCTTCTGGCACCATTTTTGAGTGAATTGCCAAAAATCAGATTTTTGCTGAAATTGTGACCCCGGGGCTTAGGGATTTTTTCAAAAAAATATTTCCTGCCGGTTACGTTTTTGAGGGCTGATTTCTTGTCCTGTGATAAAAAGCCTTCTGTTTCCATCGCCAAAGCTTTCAGGGGATCATTTGCAAGCTTCTGGCACCATTTTTGAGTGAATTGCCAAAAGTCAGATTTTTGCTGAAATTGTGACCCCGGGGCTTAGGGATTTTTTCAAAAAATATTTTCTGCCTGTTACGTTTTTGAGGGCTGATTTCTTGTCCTGTGATAAAAAGCCTTTTGTTTCCATCGCCAAAGCTTTCAGGGGATCATTTGCAAGCTTCTGGCACCATTTTTGAGTGAATTGCCAAAAGTCAGATTTTTGCTGAAATTGTGACCCCGGGGCTTAGGGATTTTTTCAAAAAAATATTTTCTGCCGGTTACGTTTTTGAGGGCTGATTTCTTGTCCTGTGATAAAAAGCCTTCTGTTTCCATCGCCAAAGCTTTAAGGGGATCATTTGCAAGCTTCTGGCACCATTTTTGAGTGAATTGCCAAAAGTCAGATTTTTCCTGAAATTGTGACCCTGGGGCTTAGGGATTTTTTCAAAAAAATATTTTCTGCCGGTTACGTTTTTGAGGGCTGATTTCTTGTCCTGTGATAAAAAGCCTTCTGTTTCCATTGCCAAAGCTTTCAGGGGATCATTTGCAAGCTTCTGGCACCATTTTTGAGTGAATTGCCAAAAGTCAGATTTTGGCTGAAATTGTGACCCAGGGGCTTAGGGATTCTTTCAAAAAAATATTTTCTGCCGGTTAAGTTTTTGAGGGCTGATTTCTTGTCCTGTGATAAAAAGCCTTCTGTTTCCATCGCCAAAGCTTTCAGGGGATCATTTGCAAGCTTCTGGCACCATTTTTGAGTGAATTGCCAAAAGTCAGATTTTTGCTGAAATTGTGACCCTGGGGCTTAGGGATTTTTTCAAAAAAATATTTTCTGCCGGTTACGTTTTTGAGGGCTGATTTCTTGTCCTGTGATAAAAAGCCTTCTGTTTCCATGGCCAAAGCTTTCAGGGGATCATTTGCAAGCTTCTGGCACCATTTTTGAGTGAATTGCCAAAAATCAGATTTTTGCTGAAATTGTGACCCCGGGGCTTAGGGATCTTTTCAAAAAAATATTTTCTGCCGGTTAAGTTTTTGAGGGCTGATTTCTTGTCCTGTGATAAAAAGCCTTCTGTTTCCATCGCCAAAGCTTTCAGGGGATCATTTGCAAGCTTCTGGCACCATTTTTGAGTGAATTGCCAAAAATCAGATTTTTGCTGAAATTGTGACCCCGGGGCTTAGGGATTTTTTCAAAAACATATTTTCTGCCGGTTAAGTTTTTGAGGGCTGATTTCTTGTCCTGTGATAAAAAGCCTTCTGTTTCCATGGCCAAAGCTTTCAGGGGATCATTTGCAAGCTTCTGGCACCATTTTTGAGTGAATTGCCAAAAATCAGATTTTTGCTGAAATTGTGACCCCGGGGCTTAGGGATTTTTTCAAAAAAATATTTTCTGCCGGTTACGTTTTTGAGGGCTGATTTCTTGTCCTGTGATAAAAAGCCTTCTGTTTCCATCGCCAAAGCTTTCGGGGGATCATTTGCAAGCTTCTGGCACCATTTTTGAGTGAATTGCCAAAAGTCAGATTTTTGCTGAAATTGTGACCCCGGGGCTTAGGGATTTTTTCAAAAAATATTTTCTGCCTGTTACGTTTTTGAGGGCTGATTTCTTGTCCTGTGATAAAAAGCCTTTTGTTTCCATCGCCAAAGCTTTCAGGGGATCATTTGCAAGCTTCTGGCACCATTTTTGAGTGAATTGCCAAAAGTCAGATTTTTGCTGAAATTGTGACCCCGGGGCTTAGGGATTTTTTCAAAAAAATATTTTCTGCCGGTTAAGTTTTTGAGGGCTGATTTCTTGTCCTGTGATAAAAAGCCTTCTGTTTCCATCGCCAAAGCTTTCAGGGGATCATTTGCAAGCTTCTGGCACCACTTTTGAGTGAATTGCCAAAAGTCAGATTTTTGCTGAAATTGTGACCCCGGGGCTTAGGGATTCTTTCAAAAAAATATTTTCTGCCGGTTACGTTTTTGAGGGCTGATTTCTTGTCCTGTGATAAAAAGCCTTCTGTTTCCATCGCCAAAGCTTTCAGGGGATCATTTCCAAGCTTCTGGCACCATTTTTGAGTGAATTGCCAAAAGTCAGATTTTTGCTGAAATTGTGACCCCAGGGCTTAGGGATTTTTTCAAAAAAATATTTTCTGCCGGTTAAGTTTTTGAGGGCTGATTTCTTGTCCTGTGATAAAAAGCCTTCTGTTTCCATCGCCAAAGCTTTCAGGGGATCATTTGCAAGCTTCTGGCACCATTTTTGAGTGAATTGCCAAAAGTCAGATTTTTGCTGAAATTGTGACCCCGGGGCTTAGGGATTTTTTCAAAAAATATTTTCTGCCAGTTAAGTTTTTGAGGGCTGATTTCTTGTCCTGTGATAAAAAAGCCTTCTGTTTCCATCGCCAAAGCTTTCAGGGGATCATTTGCAAGCTTCTGGCACCACTTTTGAGTGAATTGCCAAAAGTCAGATTTTTGCTGAAATTGTGACCCCGGGGCTTAGGGATTCTTTCAAAAAAATATTTTCTGCCGGTTACGTTTTTGAGGGCTGATTTCTTGTCCTGTGATAAAAAGCCTTCTGTTTCCATCGCCAAAGCTTTCAGGGGATCATTTGCAAGCTTCTGGCACCATTTTTGAGTGAATTGCCAAAAGTCAGATTTTTGCTGAAATTGTGACCCCGGGGCTTAGGGATTTTTTCAAAAAAATATTTTCTGCCGGTTACGTTTTTGAGGGCTGATTTCTTGTCCTGTGATAAAAAGCCTTTTTTTTCCATCGCCAAAGCTTTCAAGGGATCATCTGCAAGCTTCTGGCACCATTTTTGAGTGAATTGCCAAAAGTCAGATTTTTGCTGAAATTGTGACCCCGGGGCTTAGGGATTTTTTCAAAAACATATTTTCTGCCGGTTAAGTTTTTGAGGGCTGATTTCTTGTCCTGTGATAAAAAGCCTTCTGTTTCCATGGCCAAAGCTTTCAGGGGATCATTTGCAAGCTTCTGGCACCATTTTTGAGTGAATTGCCAAAAGTCAGATTTTTGCTGAAATTGTGACCCCGGGGCTTAGGGATTTTTTCAAAAAAATATTTTCTGCCGGTTACGTTTTTGAGGGCTGATTTCTTGTCCTGTGATAAAAAGCCTTCTGTTTCCATCGCCAAAGCTTTCGGGGGATCATTTGCAAGCTTCTGGCACCATTTTTGAGTGAATTGCCAAAAGTCAGATTTTTCCTGAAATTGTGACCCTGGGGCTTAGGGATTTTTTCAAAAAAAAATTTTCTGCCGGTTAAGTTTTTGAGGGCTGATTTCTTGTCCTGTGATAAAAAGCCTTTTGTTTCCATCGCCAAAGCTTTCAGGGGATCATTTGCAAGCTTCTGGCACCATTTTTGAGTGAATTTCCAAAAGTCAGATTTTTGCTGAAATTGTGACCCCAGGGCTTAGGGATTTTTTCAAAAAAATATTTTCTGCCGGTTACGTTTTTGAGGGCTGATTTCTTGTCCTGTGATAAAAAGCCTTCTGTTTCCATTGCCAAAGCTTTCAGGGGATCATTTGCAAGCTTCTGGCACCATTTTTGAGTGAATTGCCAAAAGTCAGATTTTGGATGAAATTGTGACCCAGGGGCTTAGGGATTCTTTCAAAAAAATATTTTCTGCCGGTTAAGTTTTTGAGGGCTGATTTCTTGTCCTGTGATAAAAAGCCTTCTGTTTCCATCGACAAAGCTTTCAGGGGATCATTTGCAAGCTTCTGGCACCATTTTTGAGTGAATTGCCAAAAGTCAGATTTTTGCTGAAATTGTGACCCTGGGGCTTAGGGATTTTTTCAAAAAAATATTTTCTGCCGGTTACGTTTTTGAGGGCTGATTTCTTGTCCTGTGATAAAAAGCCTTCTGTTTCCATGGCCAAAGCTTTCAGGGGATCATTTGCAAGCTTCTGGCACCATTTTTGAGTGAATTGCCAAAAATCAGATTTTTGCTGAAATTGTGACCCCGGGGCTTAGGGATCTTTTCAAAAAAATATTTTCTGCCGGTTAAGTTTTTGAGGGCTGATTTCTTGTCCTGTGATAAAAAGCCTTCTGTTTCCATCGCCAAAGCTTTCAGGGGATCATTTGCAAGCTTCTGGCACCATTTTTGAGTGAATTGCCAAAAATCAGATTTTTGCTGAAATTGTGACCCCGGGGCTTAGGGATTTTTTCAAAAACATATTTTCTGCCGGTTACGTTTTTGAGGGCTGATTTCTTGTCCTGTGATAAAAAGCCTTCTGTTTCCATCGCCAAAGCTTTCAGGGGATCATTTGCAAGCTTCTGGCACCATTTTTGAGTGAATTGCCAAAAGTCAGATTTTTGCTGAAATTGTGACCCCGGGGCTTAGGGATTTTTTCAAAAAATATTTTCTGCCTGTTACGTTTTTGAGGGCTGATTTCTTGTCCTGTGATAAAAAGCCTTTTGTTTCCATCGCCAAAGCTTTCAGGGGATCATTTGCAAGCTTCTGGCACCATTTTTGAGTGAATTGCCAAAAGTCAGATTTTTGCTGAAATTGTGACCCCGGGGCTTAGGGATTTTTTCATAAAAATATTTTCTGCCGGTTACGTTTTTGAGGGCTGATTTCTTGTCCTGTGATAAAAAGCCTTCTGTTTCCATCGCCAAAGCTTTAAGGGGATCATTTGCAAGCTTCTGGCACCATTTTTGAGTGAATTGCCAAAAGTCAGATTTTTCCTGAAATTGTGACCCTGGGGCTTAGGGATTTTTTCAAAAAAAAAATTTCTGCCGGTTAAGTTTTTGAGGGCTGATTTCTTGTCCTGTGATAAAAAGCCTTTTGTTTCCATCGCCAAAGCTTTCAGGGGATCATTTGTAAGCTTCTGGCACCATTTTTGAGTGAATTTCCAAAAGTCAGATTTTTGCTGAAATTGTGACCCCGAGGCTTAGGGATTTTTTCAAAAAAATATTTTCTGCCGGTTACGTTTTTGAGGGCTGATTTCTTGTCCTGTGATAAAAAGCCTTCTGTTTCCATTGCCAAAGCTTTCAGGGGATCATTTGCAAGCTTCTGGCACCATTTTTGAGTGAATTGCCAAAAGTCAGATTTTGGCTGAAATTGTGACCCAGGGGCTTAGGGATTCTTTCAAAAAAATATTTTCTGCCGGTTAAGTTTTTGAGGGCTGATTTCTTGTCCTGTGATAAAAAGCCTTCTGTTTCCATCGCCAAAGCTTTCAGGGGATCATTTGCAAGCTTCTGGCACCATTTTTGAGTGAATTGCCAAAAGTCAGATTTTTGCTGAAATTGTGACCCTGGGGCTTAGGGATTTTTTCAAAAAAATATTTTCTGCCGGTTACGTTTTTGAGGGCTGATTTCTTGTCCTGTGATAAAAAGCCTTCTGTTTCCATGGCCAAAGCTTTCAGGGGATCATTTGCAAGCTTCTGGCACCATTTTTGAGTGAATTGCCAAAAATCAGATTTTTGCTGAAATTGTGACCCCGGGGCTTAGGGATCTTTTCAAAAAAATATTTTCTGCCGGTTAAGTTTTTGAGGGCTGATTTCTTGTCCTGTGATAAAAAGCCTTCTGTTTCCATCGCCAAAGCTTTCAGGGGATCATTTGCAAGCTTCTGGCACCATTTTTGAGTGAATTGCCAAAAATCAGATTTTTGCTGAAATTGTGACCCCGGGGCTTAGGGATTTTTTCAAAAACATATTTTCTGCCGGTTAAGTTTTTGAGGGCTGATTTCTTGTCCTGTGATAAAAAGCCTTCTGTTTCCATGGCCAAAGCTTTCAGGGGATCATTTGCAAGCTTCTGGCACCATTTTTGAGTGAATTGCCAAAAATCAGATTTTTGCTGAAATTGTGACCCCGGGGCTTAGGGATTTTTTCAAAAAAATATTTTCTGCCGGTTACGTTTTTGAGGGCTGATTTCTTGTCCTGTGATAAAAAGCCTTCTGTTTCCATCGCCAAAGCTTTCGGGGGATCATTTGCAAGCTTCTGGCACCATTTTTGAGTGAATTGCCAAAAGTCAGATTTTTGCTGAAATTGTGACCCCGGGGCTTAGGGATTTTTTCAAAAAATATTTTCTGCCTGTTACGTTTTTGAGGGCTGATTTCTTGTCCTGTGATAAAAAGCCTTTTGTTTCCATCGCCAAAGCTTTCAGGGGATCATTTGCAAGCTTCTGGCACCATTTTTGAGTGAATTGCCAAAAGTCAGATTTTTGCTGAAATTGTGACCCCGGGGCTTAGGGATTTTTTCAAAAAAATATTTTCTGCCGGTTAAGTTTTTGAGGGCTGATTTCTTGTCCTGTGATAAAAAGCCTTCTGTTTCCATCGCCAAAGCTTTCAGGGGATCATTTGCAAGCTTCTGGCACCATTTTTGAGTGAATTGCCAAAAGTCAGATTTTTGCTGAAATTGTGACCCCGGGGCTTAGGGATTTTTTCAAAAAATATTTTCTGCCAGTTAAGTTTTTGAGGGCTGATTTCTTGTCCTGTGATAAAAAGCCTTCTGTTTCCATCGCCAAAGCTTTCAGGGGATCATTTGCAAGCTTCTGGCACCACTTTTGAGTGAATTGCCAAAAGTCAGATTTTTGCTGAAATTGTGACCCCGGGGCTTAGGGATTCTTTCAAAAAAATATTTTCTGCCGGTTACGTTTTTGAGGGCTGATTTCTTGTCCTGTGATAAAAAGCCTTCTGTTTCCATCGCCAAAGCTTTCAGGGGATCATTTGCAAGCTTCTGGCACCATTTTTGAGTGAATTGCCAAAAGTCAGATTTTTGCTGAAATTGTGACCCCAGGGCTTAGGGATTTTTTCAAAAAAATATTTTCTGCCGGTTAAGTTTTTGAGGGCTGATTTCTTGTCCTGTGATAAAAAGCCTTCTGTTTCCATCGCCAAAGCTTTCAGGGGATCATTTGCAAGCTTCTGGCACCATTTTTGAGTGAATTGCCAAAAGTCAGATTTTTGCTGAAATTGTGACCCCGGGGCTTAGGGATTTTTTCAAAAAATATTTTCTGCCAGTTAAGTTTTTGAGGGCTGATTTCTTGTCCTGTGATAAAAAAGCCTTCTGTTTCCATCGCCAAAGCTTTCAGGGGATCATTTGCAAGCTTCTGGCACCACTTTTGAGTGAATTGCCAAAAGTCAGATTTTTGCTGAAATTGTGACCCCGGGGCTTAGGGATTCTTTCAAAAAAATATTTTCTGCCGGTTACGTTTTTGAGGGCTGATTTCTTGTCCTGTGATAAAAAGCCTTCTGTTTCCATCGCCAAAGCTTTCAGGGGATCATTTGCAAGCTTCTGGCACCATTTTTGAGTGAATTGCCAAAAGTCAGATTTTTGCTGAAATTGTGACCCCAGGGCTTAGGGATTTTTTCAAAAAAATATTTTCTGCCGGTTACGTTTTTGAGGGCTGATTTCTTGTCCTGTGATAAAAAGCCTTCTGTTTCCATGGCCAAAGCTTTCAGGGGATCATTTGCAAGCTTCTAGCACCATTTTTGAGTGAATTTCCAAAAGTCAGATTTTTGCTGAAATTGTGACCCCGGGGCTTAGGGATTTTTTCAAAAAAATATTTTCTGCCGGTTACGTTTTTGAGGGCTGATTTCTTGGCCTTGGATAAAAAGCCTTTTTTTTCCATCGCCAAAGCTTTCAAGGGATCATCTGCAAGCTTCTGGCACCATTTTTGAGTGAATTGCCAAAAGTCAGATTTTTGCTGAAATTGTGACCCCGGGGCTTAGGGATTTTTTCAAAAACATATTTTCTGCCGGTTAAGTTTTTGAGGGCTGATTTCTTGTCCTGTGATAAAAAGCCTTCTGTTTCCATGGCCAAAGCTTTCAGGGGATCATTTGCAAGCTTCTGGCACCATTTTTGAGTGAATTGCCAAAAGTCAGATTTTTGCTGAAATTGTGACCCCGGGGCTTAGGGATTTTTTCAAAAAAATATTTTCTGCCGGTTACGTTTTTGAGGGCTGATTTCTTGTCCTGTGATAAAAAGCCTTCTGTTTCCATGGCCAAAGCTTTCAGGGGATCATTTGCAAGCTTCTGGCACCATTTTTGAGTGAATTGCCAAAAGTCAGATTTTTGCTGAAATTGTGACCCCGGGGCTTAGGGATTTTTTCAAAAACATATTTTCTGCCGGTTAAGTTTTTGAGGGCTGATTTCTTGTCCTGTGATAAAAAGCCTTCTGTTTCCATGGCCAAAGCTTTCAGGGGATCATTTGCAAGCTTCTGGCACCATTTTTGAGTGAATTGCCAAAAGTCAGATTTTTGCTGAAATTGTGACCCCGGGGCTTAGGGATTTTTTCAAAAAAATATTTTCTGCCGGTTACGTTTTTGAGGGCTGATTTCTTGTCCTGTGATAAAAAGCCTTCTGTTTCCATGGCCAAAGCTTTCAGGGGATCATTTGCAAGCTTCTGGCACCATTTTTGAGTGAATTGCCAAAAGTCAGATTTTTGCTGAAATTGTGACCCCGGGGCTTAGGGATTTTTTCAAAAACATATTTTCTGCCGGTTAAGTTTTTGAGGGCTGATTTCTTGTCCTGTGATAAAAAGCCTTCTGTTTCCATGGCCAAAGCTTTCAGGGGATCATTTGCAAGCTTCTGGCACCATTTTTGAGTGAATTGCCAAAAGTCAGATTTTTGCTGAAATTGTGACCCCGGGGCTTAGGGATTTTTTCAAAAACATATTTTCTGCCGGTTACGTTTTTGAGGGCTGATTTCTTGTCCTGTGATAAAAAAGCCTTCTGTTTCCATGGCCAAAGCTTTCAGGGGATCATTTGCAAGCTTCTGGCACCATTTTTGAGTGAATTGCCAAAAGTCAGATTTTTGCTGAAATTGTGACCCCGGGGCTTAGGGATTTTTTCAAAAAAATATTTTCTGCCGGTTACGTTTTTGAGGGCTGATTTCTTGTCCTGTGATAAAAAGCCTTCTGTTTCCATCGCCAAAGCTTTCAGGGGATCATTGGCAAACTTCTGGGACCCTTTTTGAGTGAATTGCCAAAAGTCAGATTTTTGCTGAAATTGTGACCCCGGGGCTTAGGGATTTTTTCAAAAAAATATTTTCTGCCGGTTACGTTTTTGAGGGCTGATTTCTTGTCCTGTGATAAAAAGCCTTCTGTTTCCATGGCCAAAGCTTTCAGGGGATCATTTGCAAGCTTCTGGCACCATTTTTGAGTGAATTGCCAAAAGTCAGATTTTTGCTGAAATTGTGACCCCGGGGCTTAGGGATTTTTTCAAAAACATATTTTCTGCCGGTTAAGTTTTTGAGGGCTGATTTCTTGTCCTGTGATAAAAAGCCTTCTGTTTCCATGGCCAAAGCTTTCAGGGGATCATTTGCAAGCTTCTGGCACCATTTTTGAGTGAATTGCCAAAAGTCAGATTTTTGCTGAAATTGTGACCCCGGGGCTTAGGGATTTTTTCAAAAAAATATTTTCTGCCGGTTACGTTTTTGAGGGCTGATTTCTTGTCCTGTGATAAAAAGCCTTCTGTTTCCATGGCCAAAGCTTTCAGGGGATCATTTGCAAGCTTCTGGCACCATTTTTGAGTGAATTGCCAAAAGTCAGATTTTTGCTGAAATTGTGACCCCGGGGCTTAGGGATTTTTTCAAAAACATATTTTCTGCCGGTTAAGTTTTTGAGGGCTGATTTCTTGTCCTGTGATAAAAAGCCTTCTGTTTCCATGGCCAAAGCTTTCAGGGGATCATTTGCAAGCTTCTGGCACCATTTTTGAGTGAATTGCCAAAAGTCAGATTTTTGCTGAAATTGTGACCCCGGGGCTTAGGGATTTTTTCAAAAACATATTTTCTGCCGGTTACGTTTTTGAGGGCTGATTTCTTGTCCTGTGATAAAAAAGCCTTCTGTTTCCATGGCCAAAGCTTTCAGGGGATCATTTGCAAGCTTCTGGCACCATTTTTGAGTGAATTGCCAAAAGTCAGATTTTTGCTGAAATTGTGACCCCGGGGCTTAGGGATTTTTTCAAAAAAATATTTTCTGCCGGTTACGTTTTTGAGGGCTGATTTCTTGTCCTGTGATAAAAAGCCTTCTGTTTCCATCGCCAAAGCTTTCAGGGGATCATTGGCAAACTTCTGGGACCCTTTTTGAGTGAATTGCCAAAAGTCAGATTTTTGCTGAAATTGTGACCCCGGGGCTTAGGGATTTTTTCAAAAAAATATTTTCTGCCGGTTACGTTTTTGAGGGCTGATTTCTTGTCCTGTGATAAAAAGCCTTCTGTTTCCATCGCCAAAGCTTTCAGGGGATCATTTGCAAGCTTCTGGCACCATTTTTGAGTGAATTGCCAAAAGTCAGATTTTTGCTGAAATTGTGACCCCGGGGCTTAGGGATTTTTTCAAAAAAATATTTTCTGCCGGTTACGTTTTTGAGGGCTGATTTCTTGTCCTGTGATAAAAAGCCTTCTGTTTCCATCGCCAAAGCTTTCAGGGGATCATTTGCAAGCTTCTGTCACCATTTTTGAGTGAATTGCCAAAAGTCATATTTTTGCTGAAATTGTGACCCCGGGGCTTAGGGATTTTTTCAAAAAAATATTTTCTGCCGGTTACGTTTTTGAGGGCTGATTTCTTGTCCTGTGATAAAAAGCCTTCTGTTTCCATCGCCAAAGCTTTCAGGGGATCATTTGCAAGCTTCTGGCACCATTTTTGAGTGAATTGCCAAAAGTCAGATTTTTGCTGAAATTGTGACCCCGGGGCTTAGGGATTTTTTCAAAAAAATATTTTCTGCCGGTTACGTTTTTGAGGGCTGATTTCTTGTCCTGTGATAAAAAGCCTTCTGTTTCCATCGCCAAAGCTTTCAGGGGATCATTTGCAAGCTTCTGGCACCATTTTTGAGTGAATTGCCAAAAGTCATATTTTGGCTGAAATTGTGACCCCGGGGCTTAGGGATTTTTTCAAAAAAATATTTTCTGCCGGTTACGTTTTTGAGGGCTGATTTCTTGTCCTGTGATAAAAAGCCTTCTGTTTCCATCGCCAAAGCTTTCACGGGATCATTTGCAAGCTTCTGGCACCATTTTTGAGTGAATTGCCAAAAGTCAGATTTTGGCTGAGATTGTGACCCTGGGGCTTAGGGATTTTTTCAAAAAAATATTTTCTGCCGGTTACGTTTTTGAGGGCTGATTTCTTGTTCTATGATAAAAAGCCTTCTGTTTCCATCGCCAAAGCTTTCAGGGGATCATTTGCAAGCTTCTGGCACCATTTTTGAGTGAATTGCCAAAAGTCAGATTTTTGCTGAAATTGTGACCACGGGGCTTAGGGATTTTTTCAAAAAAATATTTTCTGCCGGTTACGTTTTTGAGGGCTGATTTCTTGTCCTGTGATAAAAAGCCTTCTGTTTCCATCGCCAAAGCTTTCAGGGGATCATTTGCAAGCTTCTGGGACCCTTTTTGAGTGAATTGCCAAAAGTCAGATTTTTGCTGAAATTGTGACCCCGGGGCTTAGGGATTTTTTCAAAAAAATATTTTCTGCCGGTTACGTTTTTGAGGGCTGATTTCTTGTCCTGTGATAAAAAAGCCTTCTGTTTCCATGGCCAAAGCTTTCAGGGGATCATTTGCAAGCTTCTGGCACCTTTTTTGAGTGAATTGCCAAAAGTCAGATTTTTGCTGAAATTGTGACCCCGGGGCTTAGGGATTTTTTCAAAAAAATATTTTCTGCCGGTTACGTTTTTGAGGGCTGATTACTTGTCCTGTGATAAAAAAGCCTTCTGTTTCCATGGCCAAAGCTTTCAGGGGATCATTTGCAAGCTTCTGGCACCTTTTTTGAGTGAATTGCCAAAAGTCAGATTTTTGCTGAAATTGTGACCCCGGGGCTTAGGGATTTTTTCAAAAAAATATTTTCTGCCGGTTACGTTTTTGAGGGCTGATTTCTTGTCCTGTGATAAAAAGCCTTCTGTTTCCATCGCCAAAGCTTTCAGGGGATCATTTGCAAGCTTCTGGGACCCTTTTTGAGTGAATTGCCAAAAGTCAGATTTTTGCTGAAATTGTGACCCCGGGGCTTAGGGATTTTTTCAAAAAAATATTTTCTGCCGATTACGTTTTTGAGGGCTGATTTCTTGTCCTGTGATAAAAAGCCTTCTGTTTCCATCGCCACAGCTTTCAGGGGATCATTTGCAAGCTTCTGGCACCTTTTTTGAGTGAATTGGCAAAAGTCAGATTTTTGCTGAAATTGTGACCCCGGGGCTTACGGATTTTTTCAAAAAAATATCTTCTGCCGGTTACGTTTTTGAGGGCTGATTTCTTGTCCTGTGATAAAAAGCCTTCTGTTTCCATCGCCAAAGCTTTCAGGGGATCATTTGCAAGCTTCTGGGACCCTTTTTGAGTGAATTGCCAAAAGTCATATTTTTGCTGAAATTGTGACCCCGGGGCTTAGGGATTTTTTCAAAAAAATATTTTCTGCCGGTTACGTTTTTGAGGGCTGATTTCTTGTCCTGTGATAAAAAGCCTTCTGTTTCCATGGCCAAAGCTTTCAGGGGATCATTTGCAAGCTTCTGGCACCATTTTTGAGTGAATTGCCAAAAATCAGATTTTTGCTGAAATTGTGACCCCGGGGCTTAGGGATTTTTTCAAAAAAATATTTTCTGCCGGTTACGTTTTTGAGGGCTGATTTCTTGTCCTGTGATAAAAAAGCCTTCTGTTTCCATGGCCAAAGCTTTCAGGGGATCATTTGCAAGCTTCTGGCACCATTTTTGAGTGAATTGCCAAAAGTCAGTTTTTTGCTGAAATTGTGACCCCGGGGCTTAGGGATTTTTTCAAAAAAATATTTTCTGCCGGTTACGTTTTTGAGGGCTGATTTCTTGTCCTGTGATAAAAAGCCTTCTGTTTCCATCGCCAAAGCTTTCAGGGGATCATTTGCAAGCTTCTGGCACCATTTTTGAGTGAATTGCCAAAAGTCATATTTTGGCTGAAATTGTGACCCCGGGGCTTAGGGATTTTTTCAAAAAAATATTTTCTGCCGGTTACGTTTTTGAGGGCTGATTTCTTGTCCTGTGATAAAAAGCCTTCTGTTTCCATCGCCAAAGCTTTCACGGGATCATTTGCAAGCTTCTGGCACCATTTTTGAGTGAATTGCCAAAAGTCAGATTTTGGCTGAGATTGTGACCCTGGGGCTTAGGGATTTTTTCAAAAAAATATTTTCTGCCGGTTACGTTTTTGAGGGCTGATTTCTTGTTCTATGATAAAAAGCCTTCTGTTTCCATCGCCAAAGCTTTCAGGGGATCATTTGCAAGCTTCTGGCACCATTTTTGAGTGAATTGCCAAAAGTCAGATTTTTGCTGAAATTGTGACCACGGGGCTTAGGGATTTTTTCAAAAAAATATTTTCTGCCGGTTACGTTTTTGAGGGCTGATTTCTTGTCCTGTGATAAAAAGCCTTCTGTTTCCATCGCCAAAGCTTTCAGGGGATCATTTGCAAGCTTCTGGGACCCTTTTTGAGTGAATTGCCAAAAGTCAGATTTTTGCTGAAATTGTGACCCCGGGGCTTAGGGATTTTTTCAAAAAAATATTTTCTGCCGGTTACGTTTTTGAGGGCTGATTTCTTGTCCTGTGATAAAAAAGCCTTCTGTTTCCATGGCCAAAGCTTTCAGGGGATCATTTGCAAGCTTCTGGCACCTTTTTTGAGTGAATTGCCAAAAGTCAGATTTTTGCTGAAATTGTGACCCCGGGGCTTAGGGATTTTTTCAAAAAAATATTTTCTGCCGGTTACGTTTTTGAGGGCTGATTACTTGTCCTGTGATAAAAAAGCCTTCTGTTTCCATGGCCAAAGCTTTCAGGGGATCATTTGCAAGCTTCTGGCACCTTTTTTGAGTGAATTGCCAAAAGTCAGATTTTTGCTGAAATTGTGACCCCGGGGCTTAGGGATTTTTTCAAAAAAATATTTTCTGCCGGTTACGTTTTTGAGGGCTGATTTCTTGTCCTGTGATAAAAAGCCTTCTGTTTCCATCGCCAAAGCTTTCAGGGGATCATTTGCAAGCTTCTGGGACCCTTTTTGAGTGAATTGCCAAAAGTCAGATTTTTGCTGAAATTGTGACCCCGGGGCTTAGGGATTTTTTCAAAAAAATATTTTCTGCCGATTACGTTTTTGAGGGCTGATTTCTTGTCCTGTGATAAAAAGCCTTCTGTTTCCATCGCCACAGCTTTCAGGGGATCATTTGCAAGCTTCTGGCACCTTTTTTGAGTGAATTGCCAAAAGTCAGATTTTTGCTGAAATTGTGACCCCGGGGCTTACGGATTTTTTCAAAAAAATATCTTCTGCCGGTTACGTTTTTGAGGGCTGATTTCTTGTCCTGTGATAAAAAGCCTTCTGTTTCCATCGCCAAAGCTTTCAGGGGATCATTTGCAAGCTTCTGGGACCCTTTTTGAGTGAATTGCCAAAAGTCATATTTTTGCTGAAATTGTGACCCCGGGGCTTAGGGATTTTTTCAAAAAAATATTTTCTGCCGGTTACGTTTTTGAGGGCTGATTTCTTGTCCTGTGATAAAAAGCCTTCTGTTTCCATCGCCAAAGCTTTCAGGGGATCATTTGCAAGCTTCTGGCACCATTTTTGAGTGAATTGCCAAAAATCAGATTTTTGCTGAAATTGTGACCCCGGGGCTTAGGGATTTTTTCAAAAAAATATTTTCTGCCGGTTACGTTTTTGAGGGCTGATTTCTTGTCCTGTGATAAAAAAGCCTTCTGTTTCCATGGCCAAAGCTTTCAGGGGATCATTTGCAAGCTTCTGGCACCATTTTTGAGTGAATTGCCAAAAGTCAGTTTTTTGCTGAAATTGTGACCCCGGGGCTTAGGGATTTTTTCAAAAAAATATTTTCTGCCGGTTACGTTTTTGAGGGCTGATTTCTTGTCCTGTGATAAAAAGCCTTCTGTTTCCATCGCCACAGCTTTCAGGGGATCATTTGCAAGCTTCTGGCAGAATTTTTGATTGAATTGCCAAAAGTCAGATTTTTGCTGAAATTGTGACCCCGGGGCTTAGGGATTTTTTCAAAAAAATATTTTCTGCCGGTTACATTTTTGAGGGCTGATTTCTTGTCCTGTGATAAAAAAAGCCTTCTGTTTCCATCGCCAAAGCTTTCAGGGGATCATTTGCAAGCTTCTGGCACCATTTTTGAGTGAATTGCCAAAAGTCAGATTTTTGCTGAAATTGTGACCCCGGGGCTTACGGATTTTTTCAAAAAAATATCTTCTGCCGGTTACGTTTTTGAGGGCTGATTTCTTGTCCTGTGATAAAAAGCCTTCTGTTTCCATCGCCAAAGCTTTCAGGGGATCATTTGCAAGCTTCTGGGACCCTTTTTGAGTGAATTGCCAAAAGTCAGATTTTTGCTGAAATTGTGACCCTGGGGCTTAGGGATTTTTTCAAAAAAATATTTTCTACCGGTTACGTTTTTGAGGGCTGATTTCTTGTCCTGTGATAAAAAGCCTTCTGTTTCCATCACCAAAGCTTTCAGGGGATCATTTGCAAGCTTCTGGCACCATTTTTGAGTGAATTGCCAAAAGTCAGATTTTTGCTGAAATTGTGACCCCGGGGCTTAGGGATTTTTTCAAAAAAATATTTTCTGCCGGTTACGTTTTTGAGGGCTGATTTCTTGTCCTGTGATAAAAAGCCTTCTGTTTCCATCGCCAAAGCTTTCAGGGGATCATTTGCAAGCTTCTGGCACCATTTTTGAGTGAATTGCCAAAAGTCATATTTTGGCTGAAATTGTGACCCCGGGGCTTAGGGATTTTTTCAAAAAAATATTTTCTGCCGGTTACGTTTTTGAGGGCTGATTTCTTGTCCTGTGATAAAAAGCCTTCTGTTTCCATCGCCAAAGCTTTCAGGGGATCATTTGCAAGCTTCTGGCACCATTTTTGAGTGAATTGCCAAAAGTCATATTTTGGCTGAAATTGTGACCCCGGGGCTTAGGGATTTTTTCAAAAAAATATTTTCTGCCGGTTAAGTTTTTGAGGGCTGATTTCTTGTCCTGTGATAAAAAGCCTTCTGTTTCCATCGCCAAAGCTTTCAGGGGATCATTTGCAAGCTTCTGGCACCATTTTTGAGTGAATTGCCAAAAGTCATATTTTGGCTGAAATTGTGACCCCGGGGCTTAGGGATTTTTTCAAAAAAATATTTTCTGCCGGTTACGTTTTTGAGGGCTGATTTCTTGTCCTGTGATAAAAAGCCTTCTGTTTCCATCGCCAAAGCTTTCAGGGGATCATTTGCAAGCTTCTGGGACCCTTTTTGAGTGAATTGCCAAAAGTCAGATTTTTGCTGAAATTGTGACCCCGGGGCTTAGGGATTTTTTCAAAAAAATATTTTCTGCCGGTTACGTTTTTGAGGGCTGATTTCTTGTCCTGTGATAAAAAGCCTTCTGTTTCCATCGCCAAAGCTTTCAGGGGATCATTTGCAAGCTTCTGGCACCATTTTTGAGTGAATTGCCAAAAGTCAGATTTTTGCTGAAATTGTGACCCCGGGGCTTAGGGATTTTTTCAAAAAAATATTTTCTGCCGGTTACGTTTTTGAGGGCTGATTTCTTGTCCTGTGATAAAAAAGCCTTCTGTTTCCATGGCCAAAGCTTTCAGGGGATCATTTGCAAGCTTCTGGCACCATTTTTGAGTGAATTGCCAAAAGTCAGATTTTTGCTGAAATTGTGACCCCGGGGCTTACGGATTTTTTCAAAAAAATATTTTCTGCCGGTTACGTTTTTGAGGGCTGATTTCTTGTCCTGTGATAAAAAGCCTTCTGTTTCCATCGCCACAGCTTTCAGGGGATCATTTGCAAGCTTCTGGCACCATTTTTGAGTGAATTGCCAAAAGTCAGATTTTTGCTGAAATTGTGACCCCGGGGCTTAGGGATTTTTTCAAAAAAATATTTTTTGCCGGTTAAGTTTTTGAGGGCTGATTTCTTGTCCTGTGATAAAAAGCCTTCTGTTTCCATCGCCAAAGCTTTCAGGGGATCATTTGCAAGCTTCTGGCACCATTTTTGAGTGAATTGCCAAAAGTCAGATTTTTGCTGAAATTGTGACCCCGGGGCTTAGGGATTTTTTCAAAAAAATATTTTCTGCCGGTTACGTTTTTGAGGGCTGATTTCTTGTCCTGTGATAAAAAGCCTTCTGTTTCCATCGCCAAAGCTTTCAGGGGATCATTTGCAAGCTTCTGGCACCATTTTTGAGTGAATTGCCAAAAGTCAGATTTTTGCTGAAATTGTGACCCCGGGGCTTAGGGATTTTTTCAAAAAAATATTTTCTGCCGGTTAAGTTTTTGAGGGCTGATTTCTTGTCCTGTGATAAAAAGCCTTCTGTTTCCATCGCCAAAGCTTTCAGGGGATCATTTGCAAGCTTCTGGCACCATTTTTGAGTGAATTGCCAAAAGTCAGATTTTTGCTGAAATTGTGACCCCGGGGCTTACGGTTTTTTTCAAAAAAATATTTTCTGCCGGTTAAGTTTTTGAGGGCTGATTTCTTGTCCTGTGATAAAAAGCCTTCTGTTTCCATCGCCAAAGCTTTCAGGGGATCATTTGCAAGCTTCTGGCACCATTTTTGAGTGAATTGCCGGGGCTTAGGGATTTTTTCAAAAAAATATTTTTTGTTGGTTACGTTTTTGAGGGCTGATTTCTTGTCCTGTGATAAAAAGCCTTCTGTTTCCATCACCAAAGCTTTCAGGGGATCATTTGCAAGCTTCTGGGACCATTTTTGAGTGAATTTCCAAAAGTCAGATTTTTGCTGAAATTGTGACCCCGGGGCTTAGGGATTTTTTCAAAAAAATATTTTCTGTCGGTTACGTTTTTGAGGGCTGATTTCTTGTCCTGTGATAAAAAGCCTTCTGTTTCCATCACCAAAGCTTTCAGGGGATCATTTGCAAGCTTCTGGGACCCTTTTTGAGTGAATTGCCAAAAGTCATATTTTGGCTGAAATTGTGACCCCGGGGCTTAGGGATTTTTTCAAAAAAATATTTTCTGCCGGTTACGTTTTTGAGGGCTGATTTCTTGTCCTGTGATAAAAAGCCTTCTGTTTCCATCGCCAAAGCTTTCAGGGGATCATTTGCAAGCTTCTGGCACCATTTTTGAGTGAATTGCCAAAAGTCAGATTTTGGCTGAGATTGTGACTCCGGGGCTTAGGGATTTTTTCAAAAAAATATTTTCTGCCGGTTACGTTTTTGAGGGCTGATTTCTTGTCCTGTGATAAAAAGCCTTCTGTTTCCATCGCCAAAGCTTTCAGGGGATCATTTGCAAGCTTCTGGGACCCTTTTTGAGTGAATTGCCAAAAGTCAGATTTTTGCTGAAATTGTGACCCCGGGGCTTAGGGATTTTTTCAAAAAAATATTTTCTGCCAGTTACGTTTTTGAGGGCTGATTTCTTGTCCTGTGATAAAAAGCCTTCTGTTTCCATCACCAAAGCTTTCAGGGGATCATTTGCAAGCTTCTGGGACCCTTTTTGAGTGAATTGCCAAAAGTCATATTTTGGCTGAAATTGTGACCCCGGGGCTTAGGGATTTTTTCAAAAAAATATTTTCTGCCGGTTACGTTTTTGAGGGCTGATTTCTTGTCCTGTGATAAAAAGCCTTCTGTTTCCATCGCCAAAGCTTTCAGGGGATCATTTGCAAGCTTCTGGGACCCTTTTTGAGTGAATTGCCAAAAGTCAGATTTTTGCTGAAATTGTGACCCCGGGGCTTAGGGATTTTTTCAAAAAAATATTTTCTGCCAGTTACGTTTTTGAGGGCTGATTTCTTGTCCTGTGATAAAAAGCCTTCTGTTTCCATCGCCAAAGCTTTCAGGGGATCATTTGCAAGCTTCTGGCACCATTTTTGAGTGAATTGCCAAAAGTCAGATTTTTGCTGAAATTGTGACCCCGGGGCTTAGGGATTTTTTCAAAAAAATATTTTCTGCCGGTTACGTTTTTGAGGGCTGATTTCTTGTCCTGTGATAAAAAGCCTTCTGTTTCCATCGCCAAAGCTTTCAGGGGATCATTTGCAAGCTTCTGGCACCATTTTTGAGTGAATTGCCAAAAGTCAGATTTTTGCTGAAATTGTGACCCCGGGGCTTAGGGATTTTTTCAAAAAAATATTTTCTGCCGGTTACGTTTTTGAGGGCTGATTTCTTGTCCTGTGATAAAAAGCCTTCTGTTTCCATGGCCAAAGCTTTCAGGGGATCATTTGCAAGCTTCTGGCACCATTTTTGAGTGAATTGCCAAAAGTCAGATTTTTGCTGAAATTGTGACCCCGGGGCTTAGGGATTTTTTCAAAAAAATATTTTTTGCCGGTTAAGTTTTTGAGGGCTGATTTCTTGTCCTGTGATAAAAAGCCTTCTGTTTCCATCGCCAAAGCTTTCAGGGGATCATTTGCAAGCTTCTGGCACCATTTTTGAGTGAATTGCCAAAAGTCAGATTTTTGCTGAAATTGTGACCCCGGGGCTTAGGGATTTTTTCAAAAAAATATTTTCTGCCGGTTACGTTTTTGAGGGCTGATTTCTTGTCCTGTGATAAAAAGCCTTCGGTTTCCATCGCCAAAGCTTTCTGGGGATCATTTGCAAGCTTCTTGCACCATTTTTGAGTGAATTTCCAAAAGTCAGATTTTTGCTGAAATTGTGACCCCGGGGCTTAGGGATTTTTTCAAAAAAAAAATTTCTGTCGGTTACTGTCAGGGAACTGACATCAGAGGAAAGGGAGGTGGTAGGGCTCCCAAAGACTGGGAGAGAGTCAGCAGCTAAAGCAGGGACAAGGAGGGGGAGCGAGGGGTCTCTGGAGGAGGATCTCAGTAATGCTGAGAGAGAAGCAGCAGCCCAGGCAGGAAACAGCAGGGGAGAGAAAGGGGTGAGAGACACTTCCAGCGAAAATAGCGGGGAGGTGTCAGAAGCAACTGCAGGGAGACCCTTGCTTCGCCGGAAGCTGCCACGTCGTGAGTCCAGGAGACGCGTTTCCATTAAGGAACTTCTTTGCTGGAAGCGCTTCCGCAGGCAGCCACTGTCAGACTCTACTAGTGACTAGAGCAGACATGTCTGAGGAGCTCTGTCACACACAGAGGTTTGTGGGGCCGCACAAACTCTGAAGGGGCACTATTTTAAGCACAAGCAGCTAATCATCCCCTGACAGCAGTCTGACAGTCTCTGTACGCTGCCTGTGCAGGAGAAAGCATCATGAGCGACCCAGCCGGAGACGGAGCCGGAGGAGCAGGGGGTGGAGCTGGTCCAAGCTTGGAAGAAAGATACCGAGCGTTGGAGGTCCAACTTGCGCTGCAGACGGCGAGGCTCGAGGAGAGAAGGGCTCAGGATGCTGACAAAAAGGGGAGAACCACTCAGTTCCCCAGAAAGGTACCAGGATTGGTGCAGAAGTTTGGGGGGGACCCCAAGGATTACCATGCCTTTAGGACTGAGATGCAATATGCCCTGAATGTGCAGTTTGATGAGTTCCCTGATGAGGAATCGCGAGTTGCTTTCGTAATTGGGCATCTTGAGAAGGGGGCGCGGGACTGGGTTCGACCCCTGATGGCAACGCACAACGATATCCTAAAGGACACTATGAAATTCTTTCGTGCAATGGATATCATGTTTTCCAGCGATATTGAGGAAGGGGTGGTGCGCAGACAGCTAATGGCTTGCAAGCAGGGAAGCAGATCTGTCCGTGAGTACTGGACTGAATTTACCATGCTGATTCACAGATTGGGGTGGGATTTATCGGCAGCACCAATTCAGATGCTATTTGAAGAAGGTCTTTCTTCAGCTGTGAAGGACGAGCTGGCCAGGAGCCCCAGGGCGGTGTCTATGGATCAGCTGACCAAATCTGCGCTGACCATTGGAGCGCGCCAGGAGGCAAGAGCCTTGGAGAGGCGGGAAGGGAGAGGGGAACGTTGGAAGGAGTTACGCATTCCAGACATTCCTGAGCCAGCTTTCCCGCCGGCAGAGCCGATGGAAATCGGAACAGCCCGCGCGCGCGCAGTTTCAAAGCCCAGTGAGGGGGCGAAGAAGGAGGGAAAGGGAGCCCGGAAATGCTATCTCTGCCAACAGCCAGGCCACTTTGCCCGAGTCTGCCCCCAGAGGAAGGAATGGCAAGGGATGGTGGGAGCAGTTGAGGGGGAAGAGCAGGGAGAAACGGAGCAGGTAAAAGCCAACGCCTGGTTGCCAGAGTCAGGGCACTGCAGCCAGGCCAAAGAGCAGTGAAAGTGCCCGTGCCAGAAGCTCCTCGACCTGCTCTAGTGATTGAAGTGTCGCTAGAGCTGCAAAATGGACACCCCCTAAAAATAAAGGCGCTGTTGGACTCAGGCAGCTCCTGCAATTTTATGAGCAAGGAGTTTGCTGCTGAACATCAGATACAGACTATCCCTTTAAGCAACCCCCTGCAGGTGACCACGATCGATGGCAGGGAACTGTTGGGAGGAGGAGTCAGCTTGCAGACCGTCCCAATGATAATGAGGGTGGCAAGGCACACAGAACTGATAGCGTTTAATGTGGCCACCTTGGGAGGCGCTCCCATTATTTTGGGAATGAGCTGGCTAGCCTTACATGATCCGCTGGTGGGCTGGCATCAAAGAGTGGTTTCCTTCGGTTCAGCACATTGCTTAGAACACTGCAGGGGGGAAAAGGGGTCAGCAGGGGCCCAAGCCACCCTAGCAGGGACTGAAGTAATGGAGAAGGGGAAGGTGCCACCACAGTATGCTGATCTCAGTGACGTGTTCAGCGAGAAGGAAGCTGACCAACTACCCCCACATAGGCCCTTTGATTGCCAGATCAATTTACTCCCTGGAGCACAGCTTCCTGTAGGCAAGTTGTATGCCATGTCAGACAGGGAAATGCAGGAGTTGCGAGCGTTCATTGACAAGAACCTGAAGAGAGGCTTCATCAGAGAGTCCAAGGCAGCGGGGGGTAGCCCAGTGTTTTTTGTGGATAAAAAAAACACGGACAAGCCGAGGCTGGTATGTGACTTTCGGCGCCTAAATGCAGTGACAGAGCCGGCGGCTTTTCCTATGCCCAGGATTGATGATATTTTGACCAGGGTGCGAAAAGGAAAGATTTTTACAAAGCTGGACCTAAGGGGGGCGTACAACCTGATACGTATAAGGAAAGGGGATGAATGGAAGACCACCATGTTCACCCCTTTGGGGGCATTTGAATACCTCGTTATGCCTTTTGGATTACAAACAGGCTCCGCGTGTTTTCAAGCCTTCATGAACCACGTACTGGGGCCTTTGCTCTACAAGAATTGCGTGGCCTTCTTAGATGACGTGTTGGTGTATTCGGAGAATGAGGAGCAACATGTGAGAGACGTCAGAGAAGTGTTGAGCAGGCTGCAAGCCAACAGACTGTGGGTGAAACTGGAGAAGTGTCAGTTTCATACCAAGGAGGTGGAATTCCTGGGGTACCGCTTGTCAGACAAGGGGTTGGCCATGGACCCCGGCAAGGTTCAAGCGGTGCTGGAATGGAAAACACCCAAGACCAAGAAGGATGTGCAGAGGTTCCTAGGGTTTGGAAACTTTTATCGTAAGTTCATCCGAAACTTCGCCCACCTGACGGCGCCCATCACGGACTGTCTCAGCAGTAAAAAGAAGTTTGTTTGGACGGGGGAGGCGGAGCGAGCGTTTGAGGAACTGAAAAGGGCCTTCGCCTCGGATGAACAACTTCTACATGTGGATTTACAAAAAAAGCTGAGGGTCGAAACAGACGCTTCTGACAGAGCCATAGGGGCGGTGCTTCTTCTGCAGCCAGGGAAGGAGGGGTCAGAGTGGCGACCGTGTGCCTTCTTTTCGCGAAAGCTGAACAAATCTGAGAGGAACTACACGGTGTACGACCGGGAACTTCTTGCGATTCATGAGGCCTTCCGGAGATGGAGGCACCTGCTAATTGGTGCACAACAGAAGGTGCAAGTGTGCACGGACCATAAGAATCTAGAGTATTGGAGAACTGCGCGAGTGCTCAACCAACGGCAGTTGAGATGGGCCCAGGAGTTCTCCAAATTTAACTTTGAGATTTGTTACGTACCAGGCCCGGAGAACGTTAGGGCGGACGCTCTCTCACGCAAACCTGAATATTTGGAGGGAGAGGGTGCACCCGAAGAGACCCATGTCATTCCCGAGGACCGCTGGGTGTGTGGGGCGGCATTGGTGGGGCAAAGGGAACTGGTAGAGGGAACGGTGCAGGATGAATACGCCCAGGACAAACTCAGGGGTATCAGGAGGGAGGGAGACAAACCCGGGGGTTTTGAGGAGAGAGATGGGGCGTTGTACTACAAGGGAGCGTTATACATACCTGAAGGGGAATTGAGGGAAAAGGTACTCAAGCAACTGCACGATAGCCCCACAGCAGGGCATTTTGGGCAACACAAAACCATGTGGCTGGTTACCAGGGAATTCTGGTGGCCCAAGGTCAGGGAAGATGTGCGGGAGTATGTGAGAGGGTGTGACCGATGTCAACGAGCCAAGGGGGAGAGGCGGGCACCGGCAGGTTTATTAGAACCACTACCCACGCCGGAAAGACCATGGGAGGCAGTGGCAATAGATTTCATGACTGATCTGCCCAGGTCCAAAGGGAAAACAGCCATCATGGTTGTGGTAGACCTGTTAACCAAGATGGCCCACTTTATAGCCTGCTCACATGCGGTCACAGCGGAAGAAACCGCTAAATTGTTTGTGGAAAATGTGTTTAGGCTGCATGGCGCCCCCTTGAGGGTGGTTTCGGACCGAGGGAAACAATTTACTTCCAGGTTCTGGAGGAAGCTCATGAGCTTATTGCATGTAGAGGTGAATTTCTCTACTGCCCGTCATCCAGAAACCAACGGGCAGGCGGAAAGAGCTAATGGTGTCCTCCAGCAATATTTGAGGTGTTATGTGAATGACAGAGAGAATGATTGGGTGGAGAAGCTGGCGTTGGCAGAATTTGCCTACAACAATGCAGAGAACGTGTCCACGGGGATGAGCCCTTTTTTGGCTAATCACGGGTGTCATCCCCGAGCCTTCCCAGGGGGGGAAGGGGAGAACTGGAGCGTTCCAGCCGCAGAACAGTTCGTTGAAGAAATGGAAGCGATCCATCGCCAGCTCCAACTTAATTTAAACAGGGCGAAGGAGGAATATAAGAGGCAGGCAGACAAAACCAGAAGGGAAGGGGAAAGCATTAGGGTGGGGGACCAGGTGTGGCTGTCCACCCAAGGGTTACCATTCAAAGGAGGTTGTAAGAAGTTAAGACCCAAAAGGCTGGGCCCATTTGAAGTCACGCAACAGGTCAACCCAGTGGCTTTCAGACTCCGGTTACCGAACCACATGAAGTTGCACCCAGTGTTCCACAGGTCGTTGCTGTCACCGTATATAGGGGACAGAGAGGGGAGGGTCAATAGGGGACCAGCTATGGAGGAAAAAGAACACAGCTACCATGTAGCGGAGATTCTCGATTCCAGGTGGAAGGGAGAGCAAGTAGAGTATTTGGTAATGTGGGAAGGGGAGCCGGAGTCGGAAAACACCTGGGTCAGGGCAGAGGATGTAGATGACGAGGTTTTGATTGAAACTTTTCATCAGAGATTCCCTCGTAAACCCCAGCCAGTGGCGAGGTTCCGGAGGGAATACTTCGCCACCACCGACGAAGAAGAAGAGTTGGAGGGGTTCTCTGATTCCGAGGTGGAGGAGGATTCAGCGAGTCGGAACGAAGACCGATGGAGGGAAATGTTCGAGACGTCTGAAGATGAAGAGGATTCTTTTCGGGGTTTCAGCTCCTCACCGCCCAGAGGAGAGAGTAGGGGCGGGGGAGAAGGGGGCCCTGGAGGGGAGGTGGATGTCAGGGAACTGACATCAGAGGAAAGGGAGGTGGTAGGGCTCCCAAAGACTGGGAGAGAGTCAGCAGCTAAAGCAGGGACAAGGAGGGGGAGCGAGGGGTCTCTGGAGGAGGATCTCAGTAATGCTGAGAGAGAAGCAGCAGCCCAGGCAGGAAACAGCAGGGGAGAGAAAGGGGTGAGAGACACTTCCAGCGAAAATAGCGGGGAGGTGTCAGAAGCAACTGCAGGGAGACCCTTGCTTCGCCGGAAGCTGCCACGTCGTGAGTCCAGGAGACGCGTTTCCGTTAAGGAACTTCTTTGCTGGAAGCGCTTCCGCAGGCAGCCACTGTCAGACTCTACTAGTGACTAGAGCAGACATGTCTGAGGAGCTCTGTCACACACAGAGGTTTGTGGGGCCGCACAAACTCTGAAGGGGCACTATTTTAAGCACAAGCAGCTAATCATCCCCTGACAGTTACGTTTTTGAGGGCTGATTTCTTGTCCTGTGATAAAAAGCCTTCTGTTTCCATCGCCAAAGCTTTCAGGGGATCATTTGCAAGCTTCTGGCACCATTTTTGAGTGAATTGCCGGGGCTTAGGGATTTTTTCAAAAAAATATTTTCTGTCGGTTACGTTTTTGAGGGCTGATTTCTTGTCCTGTGATAAAAAGCCTTCTGTTTCCATGGCCAAAGCTTTCAGGGGATCATTTGCAAGCTTCTGGCACCATTTTTGAGTGAATTGCCAAAAGTCAGATTTTTGCTGAAATTGTGACCCCGGGGCTTAGGGATTTTTTCAAAAAAATATTTTCTGCCGGTTAAGTTTTTGAGGGCTGATTTCTTGTCCTGTGATAAAAAGCCTTCTGTTTCCATTGCCAAAGCTTTCAGGGGATCATTTGCAAGCTTCTGGCACCATTTTTGAGTGAATTGCCAAAAGTCAGATTTTTGCTGAAATTGTGACCCCGGGGCTTAGGGATTTTTTCAAAAAAATATTTTCTGCCGGTTACGTTTTTGAGGGCTGATTTCTTGTCCTGTGATAAAAAGCCTTCGGTTTCCATCGCCAAAGCTTTCTGGGGATCATTTGGAAGCTTCTGGCACCATTTTTGAGTGAATTGCCAAAAGTCAGATTTTTGCTGAAATTGTGACCCCGGGGCTTAGGGATTTTTTCAAAAAAAAAATTTCTGTCGGTTACGTTTTTGAGGGCTGATTTCTTGTCCTGTGATAAAAAGCCTTCTGTTTCCATCGCCAAAGCTTTCAGGGGATCATTTGCAAGCTTCTGGCACCATTTTTGAGTGAATTGCCAAAAGTCAGATTTTTGCTGAAATTGTGACCCCGGGGCTTAGGGATTTTTTCAAAAAAATATTTTCTGCCGGTTAAGTTTTTGAGGGCTGATTTCTTGTCCTGTGATAAAAAGCCTTCTGTTTCCATCGCCAAAGCTTTCAGGGGATCATTTGCAAGCTTCTGGCACCATTTTTGAGTGAATTGCCAAAAGTCAGATTTTTGCTGAAATTGTGACCCCGGGGCTTAGGGTTTTTTTCAAAAAAATATTTTCTGCCGGTTAAGTTTTTGAGGGCTGATTTCTTGTCCTGTGATAAAAAGCCTTCTGTTTCCATCGCCAAAGCTTTCTGGGGATCATTTGCAAGCTTCTGGCACCATTTTTGAGTGAATTGCCGGGGCTTAGGGATTTTTTCAAAAAAATATTTTGTGTCGGTTACGTTTTTGAGGGCTGATTTCTTGTCCTGTGATAAAAAGCCTTCTGTTTCCATCACCAAAGCTTTCAGGGGATCATTTGCAAGCTTCTGGGACCCTTTTTGAGTGAATTGCCAAAAGTCATATTTTGGCTGAAATTGTGACCCCGGGGCTTAGGGATTTTTTCAAAAAAATATTTTCTGCCGGTTACGTTTTTGAGGGCTGATTTCTTGTCCTGTGATAAAAAGCCTTCTGTTTCCATCGCCAAAGCTTTCAGGGGATCATTTGCAAGCTTCTGGCACCATTTTTGAGTGAATTGCCAAAAGTCAGATTTTGGCTGAGATTGTGACTCCGGGGCTTAGGGATTTTTTCAAAAAAATATTTTCTGCCGGTTACGTTTTTGAGGGCTGATTTCTTGTCCTGTGATAAAAAGCCTTCTGTTTCCATCGCCAAAGCTTTCAGGGGATCATTTGCAAGCTTCTGGGACCCTTTTTGAGTGAATTGCCAAAAGTCAGATTTTTGCTGAAATTGTGACCCCGGGGCTTAGGGATTTTTTCAAAAAAATATTTTCTGCCGGTTACGTTTTTGAGGGCTGATTTCTTGTCCTGTGATAAAAAGCCTTCTGTTTCCATCGCCAAAGCTTTCAGGGGATCATTTGCAAGCTTCTGGCACCATTTTTGAGTGAATTGCCAAAAGTCAGATTTTTGCTGAAATTGTGACCCCGGGGCTTAGGGATTTTTTCAAAAAAATATTTTCTGCCGGTTACGTTTTTGAGGGCTGATTTCTTGTCCTGTGATAAAAAGCCTTCGGTTTCCATCGCCAAAGCTTTCTGGGGATCATTTGCAAGCTTCTGGCACCATTTTTGAGTGAATTGCCAAAAGTCAGATTTTTGCTGAAATTGTGACCCCGGGGCTTAGGGATTTTTTCAAAAAAAAAATTTCTGTCGGTTACGTTTTTGAGGGCTGATTTCTTGTCCTGTGATAAAAAGCCTTCTGTTTCCATCGCCAAAGCTTTCAGGGGATCATTTGCAAGCTTCTGGCACCATTTTTGAGTGAATTGCCAAAAGTCAGATTTTTACTGAAATCGTGACCGCGGGGCTTAGGGATTTTTTCAAAAAAATATTTTCTGCCGGTTAAGTTTTTGAGGGCTGATTTCTTGTCCTGTGATAAAAAGCCTTCTGTTTCCATCGCCAAAGCTTTCAGGGGATCATTTGCAAGCTTCTGGCACCATTTTTGAGTGAATTGCCAAAAGTCAGATTTTTGCTGAAATTGTGACCCCGGGGCTTAGGGTTTTTTTCAAAAAAATATTTTCTGCCGGTTAAGTTTTTGAGGGCTGATTTCTTGTCCTGTGATAAAAAGCCTTCTGTTTCCATCGCCAAAGCTTTCAGGGGATCATTTGCAAGCTTCTGGCACCATTTTTGAGTGAATTGCCGGGGCTTAGGGATTTTTTCAAAAAAATATTTTCTGTCGTTTACGTTTTTGAGGGCTGATTTCTTGTCCTGTGATAAAAAGCCTTCTGTTTCCATCGCCAAAGCTTTCAGGGGATCATTTGCAAGCTTCTGGCACCATTTTTGAATGAATTGCCAAAAGTCAGATTTTTGCTGAAATTGTGACCCCGGGGCTTAGGGATTTTTTCAAAAAAATATTTTCTGCCGGTTAAGTTTTTGAGGGCTGATTTCTTGTCCTGTGATAAAAAGCCTTCTGTTTCCATTGCCAAAGCTTTCAGGGGATCATTTGCAAGCTTCTGGCACCATTTTTGAGTGAATTGCCAAAAGTCAGATTTTTGCTGAAATTGTGACCCCGGGGCTTAGGGTTTTTTTCAAAAAAATATTTTCTGCCGGTTAAGTTTTTGAGGGCTGATTTCTTGTCCTGTGATAAAAAGCCTTCTGTTTCCATCGCCAAAGCTTTCAGGGGATCATTTGCAAGCTTCTGGCACCATTTTTGAGTGAATTGCCGGGGCTTAGGGATTTTTTCAAAAAAATATTTTCTGTCGGTTACGTTTTTGAGGGCTGATTTCTTGTCCTGTGATAAAAAGCCTTCTGTTTCCATCACCAAAGCTTTCAGGGGATCATTTGCAAGCTTCTGGGACCATTTTTGAGTGAATTGCCAAAAGTCAGATTTTTGCTGAAATTGTGACCCCGGGGCTTAGGGATTTTTTCAAAAAAATATTTTCGGTCGGTTACGTTTTTGAGGGCTGATTTCTTGTCCTGTGATAAAAAGCCTTCTGTTTCCATCGCCAAAGCTTTCAGGGGATCATTTGCAAGCTTCTTGCACCATTTTTGAGTGAATCGCCAAAAGTCAGATTTTTGATGAAATTGTGACCCCGGGGCTTACGGATTTTTTCAAAAAAATATTTTCTGCCGGTTAAGTTTTTGAGGGCTGATTTCTTGTCCTGTAATAAAAAGCCTTCTGTTTCCATCGCCAAAGCTTTCATGGGATCATTTGCAAGCTTCTAACACCATTTTTGAGTGAATTGCCAAAAGTCAGATTTTTGCTGAAATTGTGACCCCGGGGCTTAGGGATTTTTTCAAAAAAACATTTTCTGCCGGTTACGTTTTTGAGGGCTGATTTCTTGTCCTGTGATAAAAAGCCTTCTGTTTCCATCGCTAAAGCTTTCAGGGGATCATTTGCAAGCTTCTGGGACCATTTTTGAGTGAATTGCCAAAAGTCAGATTTTTGCTGAAATTGTGACCCCGGGGCTTAGAGATTTTTTCAAAAAAATATTTTCTGCCGGTTAAGTTTTTGAGGGCTGATTTCTTGTCCTGTAATAAAAAGCCTTCTGTTTCCATCGCCAAAGCTTTCAGGGGATCATTTGCAAGCTTCTAACACCATTTTTGAGTGAATTGCCAAAAGTCAGATTTTTGCTGAAATTGTGACCCCGGGGCTTAGGGATTTTTTCAAAAAAACATTTTCTGCCGGTTACGTTTTTGAGGGCTGATTTCTTGTCCTGTGATAAAAAGCCTTCTGTTTCCATCGCCAAAGCTTTCAGGGGATCATTTGCAAGCTTCTGGCACCATTTTTGAGTGAATTGCGAAAAGTCAGATTTTTGCTGAAATTGTGACCCCGGGGCTTAGAGATTTTTTCAAAAAAATATTTTCTGCCGGTTAAGTTTTTGAGGGCTGATTTCTTGTCCTGTGATAAAAAGCCTTCTGTTTCCATCGCCAAAGCTTTCAGGGGATCATTTGCAAGCTTCTGGCACCATTTTTGAGTGAATTGCCAAAAGTCAGATTTTTGCTGAAATTGTGACCCCGGGGCTTAGGGATTTTTTCAAAAAAACATTTTCTGCCGGTTACGTTTTTGAGGGCTGATTTCTTGTCCTGTGATAAAAAGCCTTCTGTTTCCATCGCCAAAGCTTTCAGGGGATCATTTGCAAGCTTCTGGCACCATTTTTGAGTGAATTGCGAAAAGTCAGATTTTTGCTGAAATTGTGACCCCGGGGCTTAGAGATTTTTTCAAAAAAATATTTTCTGCCGGTTAAGTTTTTGAGGGCTGATTTCTTGTCCTGTGATAAAAAGCCTTCTGTTTCCATCGCCAAAGCTTTCAGGGGATCATTTGCAAGCTTCTGGCACCATTTTTGAGTGAATTGCCAAAAGTCAGATTTTTGCTGAAATTGTGACCCCGGGGCTTAGGGATTTTTTCAAAAAAATATTTTCTGCCGGTTACGTTTTTGAGGGCTGATTTCTTGTCCTGTGATAAAAAGCCTTCTGTTTCCATCGCCAAAGCTTTCAGGGGATCATTTGCAAGCTTCTGGCACCATTTTTGATTGAATTGCCAAAAGTCAGATTTTTGCTGAAATTGTGACCCCGGGGCTTAGGGATTTTTTCAAAAAAATATTTTCTGCCGGTTACGTTTTTGAGGGCTGATTTCTTGTCCTGTGATAAAAAGCCTTCTGTTTCCATCGCCAAAGCTTTCAGGGGATCATTTGCAAGCTTCTGGCACCATTTTTGAGTGAATTGCCAAAAGTCAGATTTTTGCTGAAATTGTGACCCCGGGGCTTAGGGATTTTTTCAAAAAAAAAATTTCTGTCGGTTACGTTTTTGAGGGCTGATTTCTTGTCCTGTGATAAAAAGCCTTCTGTTTCCATCGCCAAAGCTTTCAGGGGATCATTTGCAAGCTTCTGGCACCATTTTTGAGTGAATTGCCGGGGCTTAGGGATTTTTTCAAAAAAATATTTTCTGTCGGTTACGTTTTTGAGGGCTGATTTCTTGTCCTGTGATAAAAAGCCTTCTGTTTCCATCGCCAAAGCTTTCAGGGGATCATTTGCAAGCTTCTGGCACCATTTTTGAGTGAATTGCCAAAAGTCAGATTTTTGCTGAAATTGTGACCCCGGGGCTTAGGGATTTTTTCAAAAAAAAAATTTCTGTCGGTTACGTTTTTGAGGGCTGATTTCTTGTCCTGTGATAAAAAGCCTTCTGTTTCCATCGCCAAAGCTTTCAGGGGATCATTTGCAAGCTTCTGGCACCATTTTTGAGTGAATTGCCGGGGCTTAGGGATTTTTTCAAAAAAATATTTTCTGTCGGTTACGTTTTTGAGGGCTGATTTCTTGTCCTGTGATAAAAAGCCTTCTGTTTCCATCGCCAAAGCTTTCAGGGGATCATTTGCAAGCTTCTGGCACCATTTTTGAGTGAATTGCCAAAAGTCAGATTTTTGCTGAAATTGTGACCCCGGGGCTTAGGGATTTTTTCAAAAAAATATTTTCTGCCGGTTAAGTTTTTGAGGGCTGATTTCTTGTCCTGTGATAAAAAGCCTTCTGTTTCCATCGCCAAAGCTTTCAGGGGATCATTTGCAAGCTTCTGGCACCATTTTTGAGTGAATTGCCGGGGCTTAGGGATTTTTTCAAAAAAATATTTTCTGTCGGTTACGTTTTTGAGGGTTGATTTCTTGTCCTGTGATAAAAAGCCTTCTGTTTCCATCACCAAAGCTTTCAGGGGATCATTTGCAAGCTTCTGGGACCATTTTTGAGAGAATTGCCAAAAGTCAGATTTTTGCTGAAATTGTGACCCCGGGGCTTAGGGATTTTTTCAAAAAAATATTTTCGGTCGGTTACGTTTTTGAGGGCTGATTTCTTGTCCTGTGATAAAAAGCCTTCTGTTTCCATCGCCAAAGCTTTCAGGGGATCATTTGCAAGCTTCTTGCACCATTTTTGAGTGAATCGCCAAAAGTCAGATTTTTGCTGAAATTGTGACCCCGGGGCTTAGGGATTTTTTCAAAAAAATATTTTCTGCCGGTTAAGTTTTTGAGGGCTGATTTCTTGTCCTGTGATAAAAAGCCTTCTGTTTCCATCGCCAAAGCTTTCAGGGGATCATTTGCAAGCTTCTGGCACCATTTTTGAGTGAATTGCCAAAAGTCAGATTTTTGCTGAAATTGTGACCCCGGGGCTTAGGGATTTTTTCAAAAAAATATTTTCTGCCGGTTACATTTTTGAGGGCTGATTTCTTGTCCTGTGATAAAAAGCCTTCTGTTTCCATCGCCAAAGCTGTCAAGGGATCATTAGCAAGCTTCTGGCACCATTTTTGATTGAATTGCCAAAAGTCAGATTTTTGCTGAAATTGTGACCCCGGGGCTTAGGGATTTTTTCAAAAAAATATTTTCTGCCGGTTAAGTTTTTGAGGGCTGATTTCTTGTCCTGTGATAAAAAGCCTTCTGTTTCCATCGCCAAAGCTTTCAGGGGATCAATTGCAAGCTTCTGGCACCATTTTTGATTGAATTGCCAAAAGTCAGATTTTTGCTGAAATTGTGACCCCGGGGCTTAGGGATTTTTTCAAAAAAATATTTTCTGCCGGTTACGTTTTTGAGGGCTGATTTCTTGTCCTGTGATAAAAAGCCTTCTGTTTCCATCGCCAAAGCTTTCAGGGGATCATTTGCAAGCTTCTGGCACCATTTTTGAGTGAATTGCCAAAAGTCAGATTTTTGCTGAAATTGTGACCCCGGGGCTTAGGGATTTTTTCAAAAAAATATTTTCTGCCGGTTACGTTTTTGAGGGCTGATTTCTTGTCCTGTGATAAAAAGCCTTCTGTTTCCATCGCCAAAGCTTTCAGGGGATCATTTGCAAGCTTCTGGCACCATTTTTGAGTGAATTGCCAAAAGTCAGATTTTTGCTGAAATTGTGACCCCGGGGCTTAGGGATTTTTTCAAAAAAATATTTTCTGCCGGTTACGTTTTTGAGGGCTGATTTCTTGTCCTGTGATAAAAAGCCTTCTGTTTCCATCGCCAAAGCTTTCAGGGGATCATTTCCAAGCTTCTGGGACCATTTTTGAGTGAATTGCCAAAAGTCAGATTTTTGCTGAAATTGTGACCCCGGGGCTTAGGGATTTTTTCAAAAAAATATTTTCTGCCGGTTACGTTTTTGAGGGCTGATTTCTTGTCCTGTGATAAAAAAGCCTTCTGTTTCCATGGCCAAAGCTTTCAGGGGATCATTTGCAAGCTTCTGGCACCATTTTTGAGTGAATTGCCAAAAGTCAGATTTTTGCTGAAATTGTGACCCCGGGGCTTAGGGATTTTTTCAAAAAAATATTTTCTGCCGGTTACGTTTTTGAGGGCTGATTTCTTGTCCTGTGATAAAAAGCCTTCTGTTTCCATCGCCAAAGCTTTCAGGGGATCATTTGCAAGCTTCTGGCACCATTTTTGAGTGAATTGCCAAAAGTCAGATTTTTGCTGAAATTGTGACCCCGGGGCTTAGGGATTTTTTAAAAAAAATATTTTCTGCCGGTTACGTTTTTGAGGGCTGATTTCTTGTCCAGTGATAAAAAGCCTTCTGTTTCCATCGCCAAAGCTTTCAGGGGATCATTTGCAAGCTTCTGGCACCATTTTTGAGTGAATTGCCAAAAGTCAGATTTTTGCTGAAATTGTGACCCCGGGGCTTACGGATTTTTTCAAAAAAATATTTTCTGCCGGTTAAGTTTTTGAGGGCTGATTTCTTGTCCTGTGATAAAAAGCCTTCTGTTTCCATCGCCAAAGCTTTCAGGGGATCATTTGCAAGCTTCTGGCACCATTTTTGAGTGAATTGCCAAAAGTCAGATTTTTGCTGAAATTGTGACCCCGGGGCTTAGGGATTTTTTCAAAAAAATATTTTCTGTCGGTTACGTTTTTGAGGGCTGATTTCTTGTCCTGTGATAAAAAGCCTTCTGTTTCCATCGCCAAAGCTTTCAGGGGATCATTTGCAAGCTTCTGGCACCATTTTTGAGTGAATTGCCAAAAGTCAGATTTTTGCTGAAATTGTGACCCCGGGGCTTAGGGATTTTTTCAAAAAAATATTTTCTGCCGGTTACGTTTTTGAGGGCTGATTTCTTGTCCTGTGATAAAAAGCCTTCTGTTTCCATCGCCAAAGCTTTCAGGGGATCATTTGCAAGCTTCTGGCACCATTTTTGAGTGAATTGCCAAAAGTCAGATTTTTGCTGAAATTGTGACCCCGGGGCTTAGGGATTTTTTAAAAAAAATATTTTCTGCCGGTTACGTTTTTGAGGGCTGATTTCTTGTCCAGTGATAAAAAGCCTTCTGTTTCCATCGCCAAAGCTTTCAGGGGATCATTTGCAAGCTTCTGGCACCATTTTTGAGTGAATTGCCAAAAGTCAGATTTTTGCTGAAATTGTGACCCCGGGGCTTACGGATTTTTTCAAAAAAATATTTTCTGCCGGTTAAGTTTTTGAGGGCTGATTTCTTGTCCTGTGATAAAAAGCCTTCTGTTTCCATCGCCAAAGCTTTCAGGGGATCATTTGCAAGCTTCTGGCACCATTTTTGAGTGAATTGCCAAAAGTCAGATTTTTGCTGAAATTGTGACCCCGGGGCTTAGGGATTTTTTCAAAAAAATATTTTCTGTCGGTTACGTTTTTGAGGGCTGATTTCTTGTCCTGTGATAAAAAGCCTTCTGTTTCCATCGCCAAAGCTTTCAGGGGATCATTTGCAAGCTTCTGGCACCATTTTTGAGTGAATTGCCAAAAGTCATATTTTGGCTGAAATTGTGACCCCGGGGCTTAGGGTTTTTTTCAAAAAAATATTTTCTGTCGGTTAAGTTTTTGAGGGCTGATTTCTTGTACTGTGATAAAAAGCCTTCTGTTTCCATCGCCAAAGCTTTCAGGGGATCATTTGCAAGCTTCTGGCACCATTTTTGAGTGAATCGCCAAAAGTCAGATTTCTGCTGAAATTGTGACCCCGGGGCTTAGGGTTTTTTTCAAAAAAATATTTTCTGCCGGTTAAGTTTTTGAGGGCTGATTTCTTGTCCTGTGATAAAAAGCCTTCTGTTTCCATCGCCAAAGCTTTCAGGGGATCATTTGCAAGCTTCTGGGACCCTTTTTGAGTGAATTTCCAAAAGTCAGATTTTTGCTGAAATTGTGACCCCGGGGCTTAGGGATTTTTTCAAAAAAATATTTCCTGCCGGTTAAGTTTTTGAGGGCTGATTTCTTGTCCTGTGATAAAAAGCCTTCTGTTTCCATCGCCAAAGCTTTCAGGGGATCATTTGCAAGCTTCTGGCACCATTTTTGAGTGAATTGCCAAAAGTCAGATTTTTGCTGAAATTGTGACCCCGGGGCTTAGGGATTTTTTTTAAAAAAATATTTTCTGCCGGTTAAGTTTTTGAGGGCTGATTTCTTGTCCTGTGATAAAAAGCCTTCTGTTTCCATCGCCAAAGCTTTCAGGGGATCATTTGCAAGCTTCTGGCACCATTTTTGAGTGAATTGCCAAAAGTCAGATTTTTGCTGAAATTGTGACCCCGGGGCTTAGGGATTTTTTCAAAAAAATATTTTCTGTCGGTTACGTTTTTGAGGGCTGATTTCTTGTCCTGTGATAAAAAGCCTTCTGTTTCCATCGCCAAAGCTTTCAGGGGATCATTTGCAAGCTTCTGGCACCATTTTTGAGTGAATTGCCAAAAGTCATATTTTGGCTGAAATTGTGACCCCGGGGCTTAGGGTTTTTTTCAAAAAAATATTTTCTGTCGGTTAAGTTTTTGAGGGCTGATTTCTTGTACTGTGATAAAAAGCCTTCTGTTTCCATCGCCAAAGCTTTCAGGGGATCATTTGCAAGCTTCTGGCACCATTTTTGAGTGAATCGCCAAAAGTCAGATTTCTGCTGAAATTGTGACCCCGGGGCTTAGGGTTTTTTTCAAAAAAATATTTTCTGCCGGTTAAGTTTTTGAGGGCTGATTTCTTGTCCTGTGATAAAAAGCCTTCTGTTTCCATCGCCAAAGCTTTCAGGGGATCATTTGCAAGCTTCTGGGACCCTTTTTGAGTGAATTTCCAAAAGTCAGATTTTTGCTGAAATTGTGACCCCGGGGCTTAGGGATTTTTTCAAAAAAATATTTCCTGCCGGTTAAGTTTTTGAGGGCTGATTTCTTGTCCTGTGATAAAAAGCCTTCTGTTTCCATCGCCAAAGCTTTCAGGGGATCATTTGCAAGCTTCTGGCACCATTTTTGAGTGAATTGCCAAAAGTCAGATTTTTGCTGAAATTGTGACCCCGGGGCTTAGGGATTTTTTTTAAAAAAATATTTTCTGCCGGTTACGTTTTTGAGGGCTGGTTTCTTGTCCTGTGATAAAAAGCCTTCTGTTTCCATCGCCAAAGCTTTCAGGGGATCATTTGCAAGCTTCTGGGACCCTTTTTGAGTGAATTTCCAAAAGTCAGATTTTTGCTGAAATTGTGACCCCGGGGCTTAGGGATTTTTTCAAAAAAATATTTCCTGCCGGTTAAGTTTTTGAGGGCTGATTTCTTGTCCTGTGATAAAAAGCCTTCTGTTTCCATCGCCAAAGCTTTCAGGGGATCATTTGCAAGCTTCTGGGACCCTTTTTGAGTGAATTGCCAAAAGTCAGATTTTTGCTGAAATTGTGACCCCGGGGCTTAGGGATTTTTTCAAAAAAATATTTTCTGCCGGTTACGTTTTTGAGGGCTGATTTCTTGTCCTGTGATAAAAAAGCCTTCTGTTTCCATCGCCAAAGCTTTCAGGGGATCATTTGCAAGCTTCTGGCACCATTTTTGAGTGAATTGCCGGGGCTTAGGGATTTTTTCAAAAAAATATTTTCTGTCGGTTACGTTTTTGAGGGTTGATTTCTTGTCCTGTGATAAAAAGCCTTCTGTTTCCATCACCAAAGCTTTCAGGGGATCATTTGCAAGCTTCTGGGACCATTTTTGAGAGAATTGCCAAAAGTCAGATTTTTGCTGAAATTGTGACCCCGGGGCTTAGGGATTTTTTCAAAAAAATATTTTCGGTCGGTTACGTTTTTGAGGGCTGATTTCTTGTCCTGTGATAAAAAGCCTTCTGTTTCCATCGCCAAAGCTTTCAGGGGATCATTTGCAAGCTTCTTGCACCATTTTTGAGTGAATCGCCAAAAGTCAGATTTTTGCTGAAATTGTGACCCCGGGGCTTAGGGATTTTTTCAAAAAAATATTTTCTGCCGGTTAAGTTTTTGAGGGCTGATTTCTTGTCCTGTGATAAAAAGCCTTCTGTTTCCATCGCCAAAGCTTTCAGGGGATCATTTGCAAGCTTCTGGCACCATTTTTGAGTGAATTGCCAAAAGTCAGATTTTTGCTGAAATTGTGACCCCGGGGCTTAGGGATTTTTTCAAAAAAATATTTTCTGCCGGTTACGTTTTTGAGGGCTGATTTCTTGTCCTGTGATAAAAAGCCTTCTGTTTCCATCGCCAAAGCTGTCAAGGGATCATTAGCAAGCTTCTGGCACCATTTTTGATTGAATTGCCAAAAGTCAGATTTTTGCTGAAATTGTGACCCCGGGGCTTAGGGATTTTTTCAAAAAAATATTTTCTGCCGGTTAAGTTTTTGAGGGCTGATTTCTTGTCCTGTGATAAAAAGCCTTCTGTTTCCATCGCCAAAGCTTTCAGGGGATCAATTGCAAGCTTCTGGCACCATTTTTGATTGAATTGCCAAAAGTCAGATTTTTGCTGAAATTGTGACCCCGGGGCTTAGGGATTTTTTCAAAAAAATATTTTCTGCCGGTTACGTTTTTGAGGGCTGATTTCTTGTCCTGTGATAAAAAGCCTTCTGTTTCCATCGCCAAAGCTTTCAGGGGATCATTTGCAAGCTTCTGGCACCATTTTTGAGTGAATTGCCAAAAGTCAGATTTTTGCTGAAATTGTGACCCCGGGGCTTAGGGATTTTTTCAAAAAAATATTTTCTGCCGGTTACGTTTTTGAGTGCTGATTTCTTGTCCTGTGATAAAAAGCCTTCTGTTTCCATCGCCAAAGCTTTCAGGGGATCATTTGCAAGCTTCTGGCACCATTTTTGAGTGAATTGCCAAAAGTCAGATTTTTGCTGAAATTGTGACCCCGGGGCTTAGGGATTTTTTCAAAAAAATATTTTCTGCCGGTTACGTTTTTGAGGGCTGATTTCTTGTCCTGTGATAAAAAGCCTTCTGTTTCCATCGCCAAAGCTTTCAGGGGATCATTTCCAAGCTTCTGGGACCATTTTTGAGTGAATTGCCAAAAGTCAGATTTTTGCTGAAATTGTGACCCCGGGGCTTAGGGATTTTTTCAAAAAAATATTTTCTGCCGGTTACGTTTTTGAGGGCTGATTTCTTGTCCTGTGATAAAAAAGCCTTCTGTTTCCATGGCCAAAGCTTTCAGGGGATCATTTGCAAGCTTCTGGCACCATTTTTGAGTGAATTGCCAAAAGTCAGATTTTTGCTGAAATTGTGACCCCGGGGCTTAGGGATTTTTTCAAAAAAATATTTTCTGCCGGTTACGTTTTTGAGGGCTGATTTCTTGTCCTGTGATAAAAAGCCTTCTGTTTCCATCGCCAAAGCTTTCAGGGGATCATTTGCAAGCTTCTGGCACCATTTTTGAGTGAATTGCCAAAAGTCAGATTTTTGCTGAAATTGTGACCCCGGGGCTTAGGGATTTTTTTAAAAAAATATTTTCTGCCGGTTACGTTTTTGAGGGCTGATTTCTTGTCCTGTGATAAAAAGCCTTCTGTTTCCATCGCCAAAGCTTTCAGGGGATCATTTGCAAGCTTCTGGCACCATTTTTGAGTGAATTGCCAAAAGTCAGATTTTTGCTGAAATTGTGACCCCGGGGCTTACGGATTTTTTCAAAAAAATATTTTCTGCCGGTTAAGTTTTTGAGGGCTGATTTCTTGTCCTGTGATAAAAAGCCTTCTGTTTCCATCGCCAAAGCTTTCAGGGGATCATTTGCAAGCTTCTGGCACCATTTTTGAGTGAATTGCCAAAAGTCAGATTTTTGCTGAAATTGTGACCCCGGGGCTTAGGGATTTTTTCAAAAAAATATTTTCTGTCGGTTACGTTTTTGAGGGCTGATTTCTTGTCCTGTGATAAAAAGCCTTCTGTTTCCATCGCCAAAGCTTTCAGGGGATCATTTGCAAGCTTCTGGCACCATTTTTGAGTGAATTGCCAAAAGTCAGATTTTTGCTGAAATTGTGACCCCGGGGCTTAGGGTTTTTTTCAAAAAAATATTTTCTGCCGGTTAAGTTTTTGAGGGCTGATTTCTTGTACTGTGATAAAAAGCCTTCTGTTTCCATCGCCAAAGCTTTCAGGGGATCATTTGCAAGCTTCTGGCACCATTTTTGAGTGAATCGCCAAAAGTCAGATTTCTGCTGAAATTGTGACCCCGGGGCTTAGGGTTTTTTTCAAAAAAATATTTTCTGCCGGTTAAGTTTTTGAGGGCTGATTTCTTGTCCTGTGATAAAAAGCCTTCTGTTTCCATCGCCAAAGCTTTCAGGGGATCATTTGCAAGCTTCTGGGACCCTTTTTGAGTGAATTTCCAAAAGTCAGATTTTTGCTGAAATTGTGACCCCGGGGCTTAGGGATTTTTTCAAAAAAATATTTCCTGCCGGTTAAGTTTTTGAGGGCTGATTTCTTGTCCTGTGATAAAAAGCCTTCTGTTTCCATCGCCAAAGCTTTCAGGGGATCATTTGCAAGCTTCTGGCACCATTTTTGAGTGAATTGCCAAAAGTCAGATTTTTGCTGAAATTGTGACCCCGGGGCTTAGGGTTTTTTTCAAAAAAATATTTTCTGCCGGTTAAGTTTTTGAGGGCTGATTTCTTGTCCTGTGATAAAAAGCCTTCTGTTTCCATCGCCAAAGCTTTCAGGGGATCATTTGCAAGCTTCTGGGACCCTTTTTGAGTGAATTGCCAAAAGTCAGATTTTTGCTGAAATTGTGACCCCGGGGCTTAGGGATTTTTTCAAAAAAATATTTTCTGTCGGTTACGTTTTTGAGGGCTGATTTCTTGTCCTGTGTTAAAAAGCCTTCTGTTTCCATCGCCAAAGCTTTCAGGGGATCATTTGCAAGCTTCTGGCACCATTTTTGAGTGAATTGCCAAAAGTCAGATTTTTGCTGAAATTGTGACCCCGGGACTTAGGGATTTTTTTAAAAAAATATTTTCTGCCGGTTACGTTTTTGAGGGCTGATTTCTTGTCCTGTGATAAAAAGCCTTCTGTTTCCATCGCCAAAGCTTTCAGGGGATCATTTGCAAGCTTCTGGCACCATTTTTGAGTGAATTGCCAAAAGTCAGATTTTTGCTGAAATTGTGACCCCGGGGCTTAGGGATTTTTTCAAAAAAATATTTTCTGCCGGTTACGTTTTTGAGGGCTGATTTCTTGTCCTGTGATAAAAAGCCTTCTGTTTCCATCGCCAAAGCTTTCAGGGGATCATTTGCAAGCTTCTGGCACCATTTTTGAGTGAATTGCCAAAAGTCAGATTTTTGCTGAAATTGTGACCCCGGGGCTTAGGGATTTTTTCAAAAAAATATTTTCTGCCGGTTACGTTTTTGAGTGCTGATTTCTTGTCCTGTGATAAAAAGCCTTCTGTTTCCATCGCCAAAGCTTTCAGGGGATCATTTGCAAGCTTCTGGCACCATTTTTGAGTGAATTGCCAAAAGTCAGATTTTTGCTGAAATTGTGACCCCGGGGCTTAGGGATTTTTTCAAAAAAATATTTTCTGCCGGTTACGTTTTTGAGGGCTGATTTCTTGTCCTGTGATAAAAAGCCTTCTGTTTCCATCGCCAAAGCTTTCAGGGGATCATTTCCAAGCTTCTGGGACCATTTTTGAGTGAATTGCCAAAAGTCAGATTTTTGCTGAAATTGTGACCCCGGGGCTTAGGGATTTTTTCAAAAAAATATTTTCTGCCGGTTACGTTTTTGAGGGCTGATTTCTTGTCCTGTGATAAAAAAGCCTTCTGTTTCCATGGCCAAAGCTTTCAGGGGATCATTTGCAAGCTTCTGGCACCATTTTTGAGTGAATTGCCAAAAGTCAGATTTTTGCTGAAATTGTGACCCCGGGGCTTAGGGATTTTTTCAAAAAAATATTTTCTGCCGGTTACGTTTTTGAGGGCTGATTTCTTGTCCTGTGATAAAAAGCCTTCTGTTTCCATCGCCAAAGCTTTCAGGGGATCATTTGCAAGCTTCTGGCACCATTTTTGAGTGAATTGCCAAAAGTCAGATTTTTGCTGAAATTGTGACCCCGGGGCTTAGGGATTTTTTTAAAAAAATATTTTCTGCCGGTTACGTTTTTGAGGGCTGATTTCTTGTCCTGTGATAAAAAGCCTTCTGTTTCCATCGCCAAAGCTTTCAGGGGATCATTTGCAAGCTTCTGGCACCATTTTTGAGTGAATTGCCAAAAGTCAGATTTTTGCTGAAATTGTGACCCCGGGGCTTACGGATTTTTTCAAAAAAATATTTTCTGCCGGTTAAGTTTTTGAGGGCTGATTTCTTGTCCTGTGATAAAAAGCCTTCTGTTTCCATCGCCAAAGCTTTCAGGGGATCATTTGCAAGCTTCTGGCACCATTTTTGAGTGAATTGCCAAAAGTCAGATTTTTGCTGAAATTGTGACCCCGGGGCTTAGGGATTTTTTCAAAAAAATATTTTCTGTCGGTTACGTTTTTGAGGGCTGATTTCTTGTCCTGTGATAAAAAGCCTTCTGTTTCCATCGCCAAAGCTTTCAGGGGATCATTTGCAAGCTTCTGGCACCATTTTTGAGTGAATTGCCAAAAGTCAGATTTTTGCTGAAATTGTGACCCCGGGGCTTAGGGTTTTTTTCAAAAAAATATTTTCTGCCGGTTAAGTTTTTGAGGGCTGATTTCTTGTACTGTGATAAAAAGCCTTCTGTTTCCATCGCCAAAGCTTTCAGGGGATCATTTGCAAGCTTCTGGCACCATTTTTGAGTGAATCGCCAAAAGTCAGATTTCTGCTGAAATTGTGACCCCGGGGCTTAGGGTTTTTTTCAAAAAAATATTTTCTGCCGGTTAAGTTTTTGAGGGCTGATTTCTTGTCCTGTGATAAAAAGCCTTCTGTTTCCATCGCCAAAGCTTTCAGGGGATCATTTGCAAGCTTCTGGGACCCTTTTTGAGTGAATTTCCAAAAGTCAGATTTTTGCTGAAATTGTGACCCCGGGGCTTAGGGATTTTTTCAAAAAAATATTTCCTGCCGGTTAAGTTTTTGAGGGCTGATTTCTTGTCCTGTGATAAAAAGCCTTCTGTTTCCATCGCCAAAGCTTTCAGGGGATCATTTGCAAGCTTCTGGCACCATTTTTGAGTGAATTGCCAAAAGTCAGATTTTTGCTGAAATTGTGACCCCGGGGCTTAGGGTTTTTTTCAAAAAAATATTTTCTGCCGGTTAAGTTTTTGAGGGCTGATTTCTTGTCCTGTGATAAAAAGCCTTCTGTTTCCATCGCCAAAGCTTTCAGGGGATCATTTGCAAGCTTCTGGGACCCTTTTTGAGTGAATTGCCAAAAGTCAGATTTTTGCTGAAATTGTGACCCCGGGGCTTAGGGATTTTTTCAAAAAAATATTTTCTGTCGGTTACGTTTTTGAGGGCTGATTTCTTGTCCTGTGTTAAAAAGCCTTCTGTTTCCATCGCCAAAGCTTTCAGGGGATCATTTGCAAGCTTCTGGCACCATTTTTGAGTGAATTGCCAAAAGTCAGATTTTTGCTGAAATTGTGACCCCGGGACTTAGGGATTTTTTTAAAAAAATATTTTCTGCCGGTTACGTTTTTGAGGGCTGATTTCTTGTCCTGTGATAAAAAGCCTTCTGTTTCCATCGCCAAAGCTTTCAGGGGATCATTTGCAAGCTTCTGGCACCATTTTTGAGTGAATTGCCAAAAGTCAGATTTTTGCTGAAATTGTGACCCCGGGGCTTACGGAATTTTTTAAAAAAATATTTTCTGCCGGTTAAGTTTTTGAGGGCTGATTTCTTGTCCTGTGATAAAAAGCCTTCTGTTTCCATCGCCAAAGCTTTCAGGGGATCATTTGCAAGCTTCTGGCACCATTTTTGAGTGAATTGCCAAAAGTCAGATTTTTGCTGAAATTGTGACCCCGGGGCTTAGGGATTTTTTCAAAAAAATATTTTCTGTCGGTTACGTTTTTGAGGGCTGATTTCTTGTCCTGTGATAAAAAGCCTTCTGTTTCCATCGCCAAAGCTTTCAGGGGATCATTTGCAAGCTTCTGGCACCATTTTTGAGTGAATTGCCAAAAGTCAGATTTTTGCTGAAATTGTGACCCCGGGGCTTACGGATTTTTTCAAAAAAATATTTTCTGCCGGTTACGTTTTTGAGGGCTGATTTCTTGTCCTGTGATAAAAAGCCTTTTGTTTCCATCGCCAAAGCTTTCAGGGGATCATTTGCAAGCTTCTGGCACAATTTTTGAGTGAATTGCCAAAAGTCAGATTTTGGCTGAGATTGTGACCCCGGGGCTTAGGGATTTTTTCAAAAAAATATTTTCTGCCGGTTACGTTTTTGAGGGCTGATTTCTTGTCCTGTGATAAAAAGCCTTCTGTTTCCATCGCCAAAGCTTTCAGGGGATCATTTGCAAGCTTCTGGCACCATTTTTGAGTGAATTGCCAAAAGTCAGATTTTTGCTGAAATTGTGACCCCGGGGCTTAGGGATTTTTTCAAAAAAATATTTTCTGCCGGTTACGTTTTTGAGGGCTGATTTCTTGTCCTGTGATAAAAAGCCTTCTGTTTCCATCGCCAAAGCTTTCAGGGGATCATTTGCAAGCTTCTGGCACAATTTTTGAGTGAATTGCCAAAAGTCAGATTTTGGCTGAGATTGTGACCCCGGGGCTTAGGGATTTTTTCAAAAAAATATTTTCTGCCGGTTACGTTTTTGAGGGCTGATTTCTTGTCCTGTGATAAAAAGCCTTCTGTTTCCATCGCCAAAGCTTTCAGGGGATCATTTGCAAGCTTCTGGCACCATTTTTGAGTGAATTGCCAAAAGTCAGATTTTTGCTGAAATTGTGACCCCGGGGCTTAGGGATTTTTTCAAAAAAATATTTTCTGCCGGTTACGTTTTTGAGGGCTGATTTCTTGTCCTGTGATAAAAAGCCTTTTGTTTCCATCGCCAAAGCTTTCAGGGGATCATTTGCAAGCTTCTGGCACAATTTTTGAGTGAATTGCCAAAAGTCAGATTTTTGCTGAAATTGTGACCCCGGGGCTTAGGGATTTTTTCAAAAAAATATTTTCTGCCGGTTACGTTTTTGAGGGCTGATTTCTTGTCCTGTGATAAAAAGCCTTCTGTTTCCATCGCCAAAGCTTTCTGGGGATCATTTGCAAGCTTCTGGCACCATTTTTGAGTGAATTGCCAAAAGTCAGATTTTGGCTGAGATTGTGACCCCGGGGCTTAGGGATTTTTTCAAAAAAATATTTTCTGCCGGTTACGTTTTTGAGGGCTGATTTCTTGTCCTGTGATAAAAAGCCTTCTGTTTCCATCGCCAAAGCTTTCAGGGGATCATTTGCAAGCTTCTGGCACCATTTTTGAGTGAATTGCCAAAAGTCAGATTTTTGCTGAAATTGTGACCCCGGGGCTTAGGGATTTTTTCAAAAAAATATTTTCTGCCGGTTACGTTTTTGAGGGCTGATTTCTTGTCCTGTGATAAAAAGCCTTCTGTTTCCATCGCCAAAGCTTTCAGGGGATCATTTGCAAGCTTCTGGCACCATTTTTGAGTGAATTGCCAAAAGTCAGATTTTTGCTGAAATTGTGACCCCGGGGCTTAGCGATTTTTTCAAAAAAATATTTTCTGCCAGTTACGTTTTTGAGGGCTGATTTCTTGTCCGGTGATAAAAAGCCTTCTGTTTCCATCGCCAAAGCTTTCAGGGGATCATTTGTAAGCTTCTGGCACCATTTTTGAGTGAATTGCCAAAAGTCAGATTTTTGCTGAAATTGTGACCCCGGGGCTTAGGGATTTTTTCAAAAAAATATTTTCTGCCGGTTAAGTTTTTGAGGGCTGATTTCTTGTCCTGTGATAAAAAGCCTTTTGTTTCCATCGCCAAAGCTTTCAGGGGATCATTTGCAAGCTTCTGGCACCATTTTTGAGTGAATTGCCAAAAGTCAGATTTTTGCTGAAATTGTGACCCCGGGGCTTAGGGATTTTTTCAAAAAAATATTTTCTGCCGGTTACGTTTTTGAGGGCTGATTTCTTGTCCTGTGATAAAAAGCCTTCTGTTTCCATCGCCAAAGCTTTCAGGGGATCATTTGCAAGCTTCTGGCACCATTTTAGAGTGAATTGCCAAAAGTCAGATTTTTGCTGAAATTGTGACCCCGGGGCTTAGGGATTTTTTCAAAAAAATATTTTCTGCCGGTTACGTTTTTGAGGGCTGATTTCTTGTCCTGTGATAAAAAGCCTTCTGTTTCCATCGCCAAAGCTTTCAGGGGATCATTTGCAAGCTTCTGGCACCATTTTTGAGTGAATTGCCAAAAGTCAGATTTTTGCTGAAATTGTGACCCCGGGGCTTAGGGATTTTTTCAAAAAAATATTTTCTGCCGGTTACGTTTTTGAGGGCTGATTTCTTGTCCTGTGATAAAAAGCCTTCTGTTTCCATCACCAAAGCTTTCAGGGGATCATTTGCAAGCTTCTGGCACCATTTTTGAGTGAATTGCCAAAAGTCAGATTTTTGCTGAAATTGTGACCCCGGGGCTTAGGGATTTTTTCAAAAAAATATTTTCTGTCGGTTACGTTTTTGAGGGCTGATTTCTTGTCCTGTGATAAAAAGCCTTCTGTTTCCATCGCCAAAGCTTTCAGGGGATCATTTGCAATCTTCTGGCACCATTTTTGAGTGAATTGCCAAAAGTCAGATTTTTGCTGAAATTGTGACCCCGGGGCTTAGGGATTTTTTCAAAAAAATATTTTCTGCCGGTTACGTTTTTGAGGGCTGATTTCTTGTCCTGTGATAAAAAGCCTTCTGTTTCCATCGCCAAAGCTTTCAGGGGATCATTTGCAAGCTTCTGGCACCATTTTTGAGTGAATTGCCAAAAGTCAGATTTTTGCTGAAATTGTGACCCCGGGGCTTAGGGTTTTTTTCAAAAAAATATTTTCTGCCGGTTTAGTTTTTGAGGGCTGATTTCTTGTCCTGTGATAAAAAGCCTTCTGTTTCCATCGCCAAAGCTTTCAGGGGATCATTTGCAAGCTTCAGGGACCCTTTTTGAGTGAATTTCCAAAAGTCAGATTTTTGCTGAAATTGTGACCCCGGGGCTTAGGGATTTTTTCAAAAAAATGTTTCCTGCCGGTTAAGTTTTTGAGGGCTGATTTCTTGTCCTGTGATAAAAAGCCTTCTGTTTCCATCGCCAAAGCTTTCAGGGGATCATTTGCAAGCTTCTGGCACCATTTTTGAGTGAATTGCCAAAAGTCAGATTTTTGCTGAAATTGTGACCCCGGGGCTTAGGGATTTTTTAAAAAAAATATTTTCTGCCGGTTACGTTTTTGAGGGCTGATTTCTTGTCCTGTGATAAAAAGCCTTCTGTTTCCATCGCCAAAGCTTTCAGGGGATCATTTGCAAGCTTCTGGCACCATTTTTGAGTGAATTGCCAAAAGTCAGATTTTTGCTGAAATTGTGACCCCGGGGCTTAGGGATTTTTTCAAAAAAATATTTTCTGCCGGTTACGTTTTTGAGGGCTGATTTCTTGTCCTGTGATAAAAAGCCTTCTGTTTCCATCGCCAAAGCTTTCAGGGGATCATTTGCAAGCTTCTGGCACCATTTTTGAGTGAATTGCCAAAAGTCAGATTTTTGCTGAAATTGTGACCCCGGGGCTTAGGGATTTTTTCAAAAAAATATTTTCTGTCGGTTACGTTTTTGAGGGCTGATTTCTTGTCCTGTGATAAAAAGCCTTCTGTTTCCATCGCCAAAGCTTTCAGGGGATCATTTGCAAGCTTCTGGCACCATTTTTGAGTGAATTGCCAAAAGTCAGATTTTTGCTGAAATTGTGACCCCGGGGCTTACGGATTTTTTCAAAAAAATATTTTCTGCCGGTTACGTTTTTGAGGGCTGATTTCTTGTCCTGTGATAAAAAGCCTTTTGTTTCCATCGCCAAAGCTTTCAGGGGATCATTTGCAAGCTTCTGGCACAATTTTTGAGTGAATTGCCAAAAGTCAGATTTTGGCTGAGATTGTGACCCCGGGGCTTAGGGATTTTTTCAAAAAAATATTTTCTGCCGGTTACGTTTTTGAGGGCTGATTTCTTGTCCTGTGATAAAAAGCCTTCTGTTTCCATCGCCAAAGCTTTCAGGGGATCATTTGCAAGCTTCTGGCACCATTTTTGAGTGAATTGCCAAAAGTCAGATTTTTGCTGAAATTGTGACCCTGGGGCTTACGGATTTTTTCAAAAAAATATTTTCTGCCGGTTACGTTTTTGAGGGCTGATTTCTTGTCCTGTGATAAAAAGCCTTCTGTTTCCATCGCCAAAGCTTTCAGGGGATCATTTGCAAGCTTCTGGCACCATTTTTGAGTGAATTGCCAAAAGTCAGATTTTTGCTGAAATTGTGACCCCGAGGCTTAGGGATTTTTTCAAAAAAATATTTCCTGCCGGTTAAGTTTTTGAGGGCTGATTTCTTGTCCTGTGATAAAAAGCCTTTTGTTTCCATCGCCAAAGCTTTCAGGGGATCATTTGCAAGCTTCTGGCACCATTTTTGAGTGAATTGCCAAAAGTCAGATTTTTGCTGAAATTGTGACCCCGGGGCTTAGGGATTTTTTCAAAAAAATATTTTCTGCCGGTTACGTTTTTGAGGGCTGATTTCTTGTCCTGTGATAAAAAGCCTTCTGTTTCCATCGCCAAAGCTTTCAGGGGATCATTTGCAAGCTTCTGGCACCATTTTTGAGTGAATTGCCAAAAGTCAGATTTTTGCTGAAATTGTGACCCCGGGGCTTAGGGATTTTTTCAAAAAAATATTTTCTGCCGGTTACGTTTTTGAGGGCTGATTTCTTGTCCTGTGATAAAAAGCCTTCTGTTTCCATCGCCAAAGCTTTCAGGGGATCATTTGCAAGCTTCTGGCACCATTTTTGAGTGAATTGCCAAAAGTCAGATTTTGGCTGAGATTGTGACCCCGGGGCTTAGGGATTTTTTCAAAAAAATATTTTCTGCCGGTTACGTTTTTGAGGGCTGATTTCTTGTCCTGTGATAAAAAGCCTTCTGTTTCCATCGCCAAAGCTTTCAGGGGATCATTTGCAAGCTTCTGGCACCATTTTAGAGTGAATTGCCAAAAGTCAGATTTTTGCTGAAATTGTGACCCCGGGGCTTAGGGATTTTTTCAAAAAAATATTTTCTGCCGGTTACGTTTTTGAGGGCGGATTTCTTGTCCTGTGATAAAAAGCCTTCTGTTTCCATCGCCAAAGCTTTCTGGGGATCATTTGCAAGCTTCTGGCACCATTTTTGAGTGAATTGCCAAAAGTCAGATTTTGGCTGAGATTGTGACCCCGGGGCTTAGGGATTTTTTCAAAAAAATATTTTCTGCCGGTTACGTTTTTGAGGGCTGATTTCTTGTCCTGTGATAAAAAGCCTTCTGTTTCCATCGCCAAAGCTTTCAGGGGATCATTTGCAAGCTTCTGGCACCATTTTTGAGTGAATTGCCAAAAGTCAGATTTTTGCTGAAATTGTGACCCCGGGGCTTAGGGATTTTTTCAAAAAAATATTTTCTGCCGGTTACGTTTTTGAGGGCTGATTTCTTGTCCTGTGATAAAAAGCCTTCTGTTTCCATCGCCAAAGCTTTCAGGGGATCATTTGCAAGCTTCTGGCACCATTTTTGAGTGAATTGCCAAAAGTCAGATTTTTGCTGAAATTGTGACCCCGGGGCTTAGGGATTTTTTCAAAAAAATATTTTCTGCCGGTTACGTTTTTGAGGGCTGATTTCTTGTCCTGTGATAAAAAGCCTTCTGTTTCCATCGCCAAAGCTTTCAGGGGATCATCTGCAAGCTTCTGGCACCATTTTTGAGTGAATTGCCAAAAGTCAGATTTTTGCTGAAATTGTGACCCCGGGGCTTACGGATTTTTTCAAAAAAATATTTTCTGCCGGTTACGTTTTTGAGGGCTGATTTCTTGTCTTGTGATAAAAAGCCTTCTGTTTCCATCGCCAAAGCTTTCAGGGGATCATTTGCAAGCTTCTGGCACCATTTTTGAGTGAATTGCCAAAAGTCAGATTTTTGCTGAAATTGTGACCCCGGGGCTTAGGGATTTTTTCAAAAAAATATTTTCTGCCGGTTACGTTTTTGAGGGCTGATTTCTTGTCCTGTGATAAAAAGCCTTCTGTTTCCATCGCCAAAGCTTTCAGGGGATCATTTGCAAGCTTCTGGCACCATTTTTGAGTGAATTGCCAAAAGTCAGATTTTGGCTGAGATTGTGACCCCGGGGCTTAGGGATTTTTTCAAAAAAATATTTTCTGCCGGTTACGTTTTTGAGGGCTGATTTCTTGTCCTGTGATAAAAAGCCTTCTGTTTCCATCGCCAAAGCTTTCAGGGGATCATTTGCAAGCTTCTGGCACCATTTTAGAGTGAATTGCCAAAAGTCAGATTTTTGCTGAAATTGTGACCCCGGGGCTTAGGGATTTTTTCAAAAAAATATTTTCTGCCGGTTACGTTTTTGAGGGCGGATTTCTTGTCCTGTGATAAAAAGCCTTCTGTTTCCATCGCCAAAGCTTTCTGGGGATCATTTGCAAGCTTCTGGCACCATTTTTGAGTGAATTGCCAAAAGTCAGATTTTGGCTGAGATTGTGACCCCGGGGCTTAGGGATTTTTTCAAAAAAATATTTTCTGCCGGTTACGTTTTTGAGGGCTGATTTCTTGTCCTGTGATAAAAAGCCTTCTGTTTCCATCGCCAAAGCTTTCAGGGGATCATTTGCAAGCTTCTGGCACCATTTTTGAGTGAATTGCCAAAAGTCAGATTTTTGCTGAAATTGTGACCCCGGGGCTTAGGGATTTTTTCAAAAAAATATTTTCTGCCGGTTACGTTTTTGAGGGCTGATTTCTTGTCCTGTGATAAAAAGCCTTCTGTTTCCATCGCCAAAGCTTTCAGGGGATCATTTGCAAGCTTCTGGCACCATTTTTGAGTGAATTGCCAAAAGTCAGATTTTTGCTGAAATTGTGACCCCGGGGCTTAGGGATTTTTTCAAAAAAATATTTTCTGCCGGTTACGTTTTTGAGGGCTGATTTCTTGTCCTGTGATAAAAAGCCTTCTGTTTCCATCGCCAAAGCTTTCAGGGGATCATCTGCAAGCTTCTGGCACCATTTTTGAGTGAATTGCCAAAAGTCAGATTTTTGCTGAAATTGTGACCCCGGGGCTTACGGATTTTTTCAAAAAAATATTTTCTGCCGGTTACGTTTTTGAGGGCTGATTTCTTGTCTTGTGATAAAAAGCCTTCTGTTTCCATCGCCAAAGCTTTCAGGGGATCATTTGCAAGCTTCTGGCACCATTTTTGAGTGAATTGCCAAAAGTCAGATTTTTGCTGAAATTGTGACCCCGGGGCTTAGGGACTTTTTCAAAAAAATATTTTCTGCCGGTTACGTTTTTGAGGGCTGATTTCTTGTCCTGTGATAAAAAGCCTTCTGTTTCCATCGCCAAAGCTTTCTGGGGATCATTTGCAAGCTTCTGCCACCATTTTTGAGTGAATTGCCAAAAGTCAGATTAGGGCTTAGGGGTCATTTGCAAGCTTCTGGCACCATTTTTGAGTGAATTGCCAAAAGTCAGATTTTTGCTGAAATTGTGAAATTGCAAGCTTCTGGCACCATTTTAGAGTGAATTGCCAAAAGTCAGATTTTTGCTGAAATTGTGACCCCGGGGCTTAGGGATTTTTTCAAAAAAATATTTTCTGCCGGTTACGTTTTTGAGGGCTGATTTCTTGTCCTGTGATAAAAAGCCTTCTGTTTCCATCGCCAAAGCTTTCTGGGGATCATTTGCAAGCTTCTGGCACCATTTTTGAGTGAATTGCCAAAAGTCAGATTTTGGCTGAGATTGTGACCCCGGGGCTTAGGGATTTTTTCAAAAAAATATTTTCTGCCGGTTATGTTTTTGAGGGCTGATTTCTTGTCCTGTGATAAAAAGCCTTCTGTTTCCATCGCCAAAGCTTTCTGGGGATCATTTGCAAGCTTCTGCCACCATTTTTGAGTGAATTGCCAAAAGTCAGATTAGGGCTTAGGGGTCATTTGCAAGCTTCTGGCACCATTTTTGAGTGAATTGCCAAAAGTCAGATTTTTGCTGAAATTGTGAAATTGCAAGCTTCTGGCACCATTTTAGAGTGAATTGCCAAAAGTCAGATTTTTGCTGAAATTGTGACCCCGGGGCTTAGGGATTTTTTCAAAAAAATATTTTCTGCCGGTTACGTTTTTGAGGGCTGATTTCTTGTCCTGTGATAAAAAGCCTTCTGTTTCCATCGCCAAAGCTTTCTGGGGATCATTTGCAAGCTTCTGGCACCATTTTTGAGTGAATTGCCAAAAGTCAGATTTTGGCTGAGATTGTGACCCCGGGGCTTAGGGATTTTTTCAAAAAAATATTTTCTGCCGGTTACGTTTTTGAGGGCTGATTTCTTGTCCTGTGATAAAAAGCCTTCTGTTTCCATCGCCAAAGCTTTCAGGGGATCATTTGCAAGCTTCTGGCACCATTTTTGAGTGAATTGCCAAAAGTCAGATTTTTGCTGAAATTGTGACCCCGGGGCTTACGGAATTTTTTAAAAAAATATTTTCTGCCGGTTAAGTTTTTGAGGGCTGATTTCTTGTCCTGTGATAAAAAGCCTTCTGTTTCCATCGCCAAAGCTTTCAGGGGATCATTTGCAAGCTTCTGGCACCATTTTTGAGTGAATTGCCAAAAGTCAGATTTTTGCTGAAATTGTGACCCTGGGGCTTAGGGATTTTTTCAAAAAAATATTTTCTGCCGGTTACGTTTTTGAGGGCTGATTTCTTGTCCTGTGATAAAAAGCCTTCTGTTTCCATCGCCAAAGCTTTCAGGGGATCATTTGCAAGCTTCTGGCACCATTTTTGAGTGAATTGCCAAAAGTCAGATTTTTGCTGAAATTGTGACCCCGGGGCTTAGGGATTTTTTCAAAAAAATATTTTCTGCCGGTTATGTTTTGAGGGCTGATTTCTTGTCCTGTGATAAAAAGCCTTCTGTTTCCATCGCCAAAGCTTTCTGGGGATCATTTGCAAGCTTCTGCCACCATTTTTGAGTGAATTGCCAAAAGTCAGATTAGGGCTTAGGGGTCATTTGCAAGCTTCTGGCACCATTTTTGAGTGAATTGCCAAAAGTCAGATTTTTGCTGAAATTGTGAAATTGCAAGCTTCTGGCACCATTTTAGAGTGAATTGCCAAAAGTCAGATTTTTGCTGAAATTGTGACCCCGGGGCTTAGGGATTTTTTCAAAAAAATATTTTCTGCCGGTTACGTTTTTGAGGGCTGATTTCTTGTCCTGTGATAAAAAGCCTTCTGTTTCCATCGCCAAAGCTTTCTGGGGATCATTTGCAAGCTTCTGGCACCATTTTTGAGTGAATTGCCAAAAGTCAGATTTTGGCTGAGATTGTGACCCCGGGGCTTAGGGATTTTTTCAAAAAAATATTTTCTGCCGGTTATGTTTTTGAGGGCTGATTTCTTGTCCTGTGATAAAAAGCCTTCTGTTTCCATCGCCAAAGCTTTCTGGGGATCATTTGCAAGCTTCTGCCACCATTTTTGAGTGAATTGCCAAAAGTCAGATTAGGGCTTAGGGGTCATTTGCAAGCTTCTGGCACCATTTTTGAGTGAATTGCCAAAAGTCAGATTTTTGCTGAAATTGTGAAATTGCAAGCTTCTGGCACCATTTTAGAGTGAATTGCCAAAAGTCAGATTTTTGCTGAAATTGTGACCCCGGGGCTTAGGGATTTTTTCAAAAAAATATTTTCTGCCGGTTACGTTTTTGAGGGCTGATTTCTTGTCCTGTGATAAAAAGCCTTCTGTTTCCATCGCCAAAGCTTTCTGGGGATCATTTGCAAGCTTCTGGCACCATTTTTGAGTGAATTGCCAAAAGTCAGATTTTGGCTGAGATTGTGACCCCGGGGCTTAGGGATTTTTTCAAAAAAATATTTTCTGCCGGTTACGTTTTTGAGGGCTGATTTCTTGTCCTGTGATAAAAAGCCTTCTGTTTCCATCGCCAAAGCTTTCAGGGGATCATTTGCAAGCTTCTGGCACCATTTTTGAGTGAATTGCCAAAAGTCAGATTTTTGCTGAAATTGTGACCCCGGGGCTTACGGAATTTTTTAAAAAAATATTTTCTGCCGGTTAAGTTTTTGAGGGCTGATTTCTTGTCCTGTGATAAAAAGCCTTCTGTTTCCATCGCCAAAGCTTTCAGGGGATCATTTGCAAGCTTCTGGCACCATTTTTGAGTGAATTGCCAAAAGTCAGATTTTTGCTGAAATTGTGACCCTGGGGCTTAGGGATTTTTTCAAAAAAATATTTTCTGCCGGTTACGTTTTTGAGGGCTGATTTCTTGTCCTGTGATAAAAAGCCTTCTGTTTCCATCGCCAAAGCTTTCAGGGGATCATTTGCAAGCTTCTGGCACCATTTTTGAGTGAATTGCCAAAAGTCAGATTTTTGCTGAAATTGTGACCCCGGGGCTTAGGGATTTTTTCAAAAAAATATTTTCTGCCGGTTATGTTTTGAGGGCTGATTTCTTGTCCTGTGATAAAAAGCCTTCTGTTTCCATCGCCAAAGCTTTCTGGGGATCATTTGCAAGCTTCTGCCACCATTTTTGAGTGAATTGCCAAAAGTCAGATTAGGGCTTAGGGGTCATTTGCAAGCTTCTGGCACCATTTTTGAGTGAATTGCCAAAAGTCAGATTTTTGCTGAAATTGTGACCCCGGGGCTTAGGGATTTTTTCAAAAAAATATTTTCTGCCGGTTACGTTTTTGAGGGCTGATTTCTTGTCCTGTGATAAAAAGCCTTCTGTTTCCATCGCCAAAGCTTTCAGGGGATCATTTGCAAGCTTCTGGCACCATTTTTGAGTGAATTGCCAAAAGTCAGATTTTTGCTGAAATTGTGACCCCGGGGCTTAGGGATTTTTTCAAAAAAATATTTTCTGCCGGTTATGTTTTTGAGGGCTGATTTCTTGTCCTGTGATAAAAAGCCTTCTGTTTCCATCGCCAAAGCTTTCTGGGGATCATTTGCAAGCTTCTGCCACCATTTTTGAGTGAATTGCCAAAAGTCAGATTAGGGCTTAGGGGTCATTTGCAAGCTTCTGGCACCATGTTTGAGTGAATTGCCAAAAGTCAGATTTTTGCTGAAATTGTGAAATTGCAAGCTTCTGGCACCATTTTAGAGTGAATTGCCAAAAGTCAGATTTTTGCTGAAATTGTGACCCCGGGGCTTAGGGATTTTTTCAAAAAAATATTTTCTGCCGGTTACGTTTTTGAGGGCTGATTTCTTGTCCTGTGATAAAAAGCCTTCTGTTTCCATCGCCAAAGCTTTCTGGGGATCATTTGCAAGCTTCTGGCACCATTTTTGAGTGAATTGCCAAAAGTCAGATTTTGGCTGAGATTGTGACCCCGGGGCTTAGGGATTTTTTCAAAAAAATATTTTCTGCCGGTTACGTTTTTGAGGGCTGATTTCTTGTCCTGTGATAAAAAGCCTTCTGTTTCCATCGCCAAAGCTTTCAGGGGATCATTTGCAAGCTTCTGGCACCATTTTTGAGTGAATTGCCAAAAGTCAGATTTTTGCTGAAATTGTGACCCCGGGGCTTACGGAATTTTTTAAAAAAATATTTTCTGCCGGTTAAGTTTTTGAGGGCTGATTTCTTGTCCTGTGATAAAAAGCCTTCTGTTTCCATCGCCAAAGCTTTCAGGGGATCATTTGCAAGCTTCTGGCACCATTTTTGAGTGAATTGCCAAAAGTCAGATTTTTGCTGAAATTGTGACCCCGGGGCTTAGGGATTTTTTCAAAAAAATATTTTCTGCCGGTTACGTTTTTGAGGGCTGATTTCTTGTCCTGTGATAAAAAGCCTTCTGTTTCCATCGCCAAAGCTTTCAGGGGATCATTTGCAAGCTTCTGGCACCATTTTTGAGTGAATTGCCAAAAGTCAGATTTTTGCTGAAATTGTGACCCCGGGGCTTAGGGATTTTTTCAAAAAAATATTTTCTGCCGGTTATGTTTTTGAGGGCTGATTTCTTGTCCTGTGATAAAAAGCCTTCTGTTTCCATCGCCAAAGCTTTCTGGGGATCATTTGCAAGCTTCTGCCACCATTTTTGAGTGAATTGCCAAAAGTCAGATTAGGGCTTAGGGGTCATTTGCAAGCTTCTGGCACCATTTTTGAGTGAATTGCCAAAAGTCAGATTTTTGCTGAAATTGTGACCCCGGGGTTTAGGGATTTTTTCAAAAAAATATTTTCTGCCGGTTACGTTTTTGAGGGCTGATTTCTTGTCCTGTGATAAAAAGCCTTCTGTTTCCATCGCCAAAGCTTTCAGGGGATCATTTGCAAGCTTCTGGGACCCTTTTTGAGTGAATTTCCAAAAGTCAGATTTTTGCTGTAATTGTGACCCCGGGGCTTAGGGATTTTTTCAAAAAAATATTTTCTGCCGGTTACGTTTTTGAGGGCTGATTTCTTGTCCTGTGATAAAAAGCCTTCTGTTTCCATTGCCAAAGCTTTCAGGGGATCATTTTCAAGCTTCTGGCACCATTTTTGAGTGAATTGCCAAAAGTCAGATTTTTGCTGAAATTGTGACCCCGGGGCTTAGGGATTTTTTCAAAAAAATATTTTCTGCCGGTTACGTTTTTGAGGGCTGATTTCTTGTCCTGTGATAAAAAGCCTTCTGTTTCCATCGCCAAAGCTTTCAGGGGATCATTTGCAAGCTTCTGGCACCATTTTTGAGTGAATTGCCAAAAGTCAGATTTTTGCTGAAATTGTGACCCCGGGGCTTAGGGATTTTTTCAAAAAAATATTTTCTGCCGGTTAAGTTTTTGAGGGCTGATTTCTTGTCCTGTGATAAAAAGCCTTTTGTTTCCATCGCCAAAGCTTTCAGGGGATCATTTGCAAGCTTCTGGCACCATTTTTGAGTGAATTGCCAAAAGTCAGATTTTTGCTGAAATTGTGACCCCGGGGCTTAGGGATTTTTTCAAAAAAATATTTTCTGCTGGTTACGTTTTTGAGGGCTGATTTCTTGTCCTGTGATAAAAAGCCTTCTGTTTCCATCGCCAAAGCTTTCTGGGGATCATATGCAAGCTTCTGGCACCATTTTTGAGTGAATTGCCAAAAGTCAGATTTTTGCTGAAATTGTGACCCCGGGGCTTACGGATTTTTTCAAAAAAATATTTTCTGCCGGTTACGTTTTTGAGGGCTGATTTCTTGTCCTGTGATAAAAAGCCTTTTGTTTCCATCGCCAAAGCTTTCAGGGGATCATTTGCAAGCTTCTGGCACCATTTTTGAGTGAATTGCCAAAAGTCAGATTTTGGCTGAGATTGTGACCCCGGGGCTTAGGGATTTTTTCAAAAAAATATTTTCTGCCGGTTACGTTTTTGAGGGCTGATTTCTTGTCCTGTGATAAAAAGCCTTCTGTTTCCATCGCCAAAGCTTTCAGGGGATCATTTGCAAGCTTCTGGCACCATTTTTGAGTGAATTGCCAAAAGTCAGATTTTTGCTGAAATTGTGACCCCGGGGCTTAGGGATTTTTTCAAAAAAATATTTTCTGCCGGTTACGTTTTTGAGGGCTGATTTCTTGTCCTGTGATAAAAAGCCTTCTGTTTCCATCGCCAAAGCTTTCAGGGGATCATTTGCAAGCTTCTGCCACCATTTTTGAGTGAATTGCCAAAAGTCAGATTAGGGCTTAGGGATCATTTGCAAGCTTCTGGCACCATTTTTGAGTGAATTGCCAAAAGTCAGATTTTTGCTGAAATTGTGACCCCGGGGCTTAGGGATTTTTTCAAAAAAATATTTTCTGCCGGTTACGTTTTTGAGGGCTGATTTCTTGTCCTGTGATAAAAAGCCTTCTGTTTCCATCGCCAAAGCTTTCAGGGGATCATTTGCAAGCTTCTGGGACCCTTTTTGAGAGAATTTCCAAAAGTCAGATTTTTGCTGTAATTGTGACCCCGGGGCTTAGGGATTTTTTCAAAAAAATATTTTCTGCCGGTTACGTTTTTGAGGGCTGATTTCTTGTCCTGTGATAAAAAGCCTTCTGTTTCCATTGCCAAAGCTTTCAGGGGATCATTTTCAAGCTTCTGGCACCATTTTTGAGTGAATTGCCAAAAGTCAGATTTTTGCTGAAATTGTGACCCCGGGGCTTAGGGATTTTTTCAAAAAAATATTTTCTGCCGGTTACGTTTTTGAGGGCTGATTTCTTGTCCTGTGATAAAAAGCCTTCTGTTTCCATCGCCAAAGCTTTCAGGGGATCATTTGCAAGCTTCTGGCACCATTTTTGAGTGAATTGCCAAAAGTCAGATTTTTGCTGAAATTGTGACCCCGGGGCTTAGGGATTTTTTCAAAAAAATATTTTCTGCCGGTTAAGTTTTTGAGGGCTGATTTCTTGTCCTGTGATAAAAAGCCTTTTGTTTCCATCGCCAAAGCTTTCAGGGGATCATTTGCAAGCTTCTGGCACCATTTTTGAGTGAATTGCCAAAAGTCAGATTTTTGCTGAAATTGTGACCCCGGGGCTTAGGGATTTTTTCAAAAAAATATTTTCTGCTGGTTACGTTTTTGAGGGCTGATTTCTTGTCCTGTGATAAAAAGCCTTCTGTTTCCATCGCCAAAGCTTTCTGGGGATCATATGCAAGCTTCTGGCACCATTTTTGAGTGAATTGCCAAAAGTCAGATTTTTGCTGAAATTGTGACCCCGGGGCTTACGGATTTTTTCAAAAAAATATTTTCTGCCGGTTACGTTTTTGAGGGCTGATTTCTTGTCCTGTGATAAAAAGCCTTTTGTTTCCATCGCCAAAGCTTTCAGGGGATCATTTGCAAGCTTCTGGCACCATTTTTGAGTGAATTGCCAAAAGTCAGATTTTGGCTGAGATTGTGACCCCGGGGCTTAGGGATTTTTTCAAAAAAATATTTTCTGCCGGTTACGTTTTTGAGGGCTGATTTCTTGTCCTGTGATAAAAAGCCTTCTGTTTCCATCGCCAAAGCTTTCAGGGGATCATTTGCAAGCTTCTGGCACCATTTTTGAGTGAATTGCCAAAAGTCAGATTTTTGCTGAAATTGTGACCCCGGGGCTTAGGGATTTTTTCAAAAAAATATTTTCTGCCGGTTACGTTTTTGAGGGCTGATTTCTTGTCCTGTGATAAAAAGCCTTCTGTTTCCATCGCCAAAGCTTTCAGGGGATCATTTGCAAGCTTCTGGCACCATTTTTGAGTGAATTGCCAAAAGTCAGATTTTTGCTGAAATTGTGACCCTGGGGCTTACGGATTTTTTCAAAAAAATATTTTCTGCCGGTTACGTTTTTGAGGGCTGATTTCTTGTCCTGTGATAAAAAGCCTTTTGTTTCCATCGCCAAAGCTTTCAGGGGATCATTTGCAAGCTTCTGGCACAATTTTTGAGTGAATTGCCAAAAGTCAGATTTTTGCTGAAATTGTGACCCCGGGGCTTAGGGATTTTTTCAAAAAAATATTTTCTGCCGGTTACGTTTTTGAGGGCTGATTTCTTGTCCTGTGATAAAAAGCCTTCTGTTTCCATCGCCAAAGCTTTCAGGGGATCATTTGCAAGCTTCTGGCACCATTTTTGAGTGAATTGCCAAAAGTCAGATTTTTGCTGAAATTGTGACCCCGGGGCTTAGGGATTTTTTCAAAAAAATATTTTCTGCCGGTTACGTTTTTGAGGGCTGATTTCTTGTCCTGTGATAAAAAGCCTTCTGTTTCCATCGCCAAAGCTTTCAGGGGATCATTTGCAAGCTTCTGGCACCATTTTTGAGTGAATTGCCAAAAGTCAGATTTTTGCTGAAATTGTGACCCTGGGGCTTACGGATTTTTTCAAAAAAATATTTTCTGCCGGTTACGTTTTTGAGGGCTGATTTCTTGTCCTGTGATAAAAAGCCTTTTGTTTCCATCGCCAAAGCTTTCAGGGGATCATTTGCAAGCTTCTGGCACAATTTTTGAGTGAATTGCCAAAAGTCAGATTTTTGCTGAGATTGTGACCCCGGGGCTTAGGGATTTTTTTAAAAAAAAATTTTCTGCCGGTTACGTTTTTGAGGGCTGATTTCTTGTCCTGTGATAAAAAGCCTTCTGTTTCCATCGCCAAAGCTTTCTGGGGATCATTTGCAAGCTTCTGGCACCATTTTTGAGTGAATTGCCAAAAGTCAGATTTTTGCTGAAATTGTGACCCCGGGGCTTAGGGATTTTTTCAAAAAAATATTTTCTGCCGGTTACGTTTTTGAGGGCTGATTTCTTGTCCTGTGATAAAAAGCCTTCTGTTTCCATCGCCAAAGCTTTCAGGGGATCATTTGCAAGCTTCTGGCACCATTTTTGAGTGAATTGCCAAAAGTCAGATTTTTGCTGAAATTGTGACCCTGGGGCTTACGGATTTTTTCAAAAAAATATTTTCTGCCGGTTACGTTTTTGAGGGCTGATTTCTTGTCCTGTGATAAAAAGCCTTTTGTTTCCATCGCCAAAGCTTTCAGGGGATCATTTGCAAGCTTCTGGCACAATTTTTGAGTGAATTGCCAAAAGTCAGATTTTTGCTGAAATTGTGACCCCGGGGCTTAGGGATTTTTTAAAAAAAAAATTTTCTGCCGGTTACGTTTTTGAGGGCTGATTTCTTGTCCTGTTGTAAAAAGCCTTCTGTTTCCATCGCCAAAGCTTTCTGGGGATCATTTGCAAGCTTCTGGCACCATTTTTGAGTGAATTGCCAAAAGTCAGATTTTTGCTGAAATTGTGACCCCGGGGCTTAGGGATTTTTTCAAAAAAATATTTTCTGCCGGTTACGTTTTTGAGGGCTGATTTCTTGTCCTGTGATAAAAAGCCTTCTGTTTCCATCGCCAAAGCTTTCAGGGGATCATTTGCAAGCTTCTGGCACCATTTTTGAGTGAATTGCCAAAAGTCAGATTTTTGCTGAAATTGTGACCCCGGGGCTTAGGGATTTTTTCAAAAAAATATTTTCTGCCGGTTACGTTTTTGAGGGCTGATTTCTTGTCCTGTGATAAAAAGCCTTCTGTTTCCATCGCCAAAGCTTTCAGGGGATCATTTGCAAGCTTCTGGCACCATTTTTGAGTGAATTGCCAAAAGTCAGATTTTTGCTGAAATTGTGACCCTGGGGCTTACGGATTTTTTCAAAAAAATATTTTCTGCCGGTTACGTTTTTGAGGGCTGATTTCTTGTCCTGTGATAAAAAGCCTTTTGTTTCCATCGCCAAAGCTTTCAGGGGATCATTTGCAAGCTTCTGGCACAATTTTTGAGTGAATTGCCAAAAGTCAGATTTTTGCTGAGATTGTGACCCCGGGGCTTAGGGATTTTTTTAAAAAAAATTTTCTGCCGGTTACGTTTTTGAGGGCTGATTTCTTGTCCTGTGATAAAAAGCCTTCTGTTTCCATCGCCAAAGCTTTCTGGGGATCATTTGCAAGCTTCTGGCACCATTTTTGAGTGAATTGCCAAAAGTCAGATTTTTGCTGAAATTGTGACCCCGGGGCTTAGGGATTTTTTCAAAAAAATATTTTCTGCCGGTTACGTTTTTGAGGGCTGATTTCTTGTCCTGTGATAAAAAGCCTTCTGTTTCCATCGCCAAAGCTTTCAGGGGATCATTTGCAAGCTTCTGGCACCATTTTTGAGTGAATTGCCAAAAGTCAGATTTTTGCTGAAATTGTGACCCTGGGGCTTACGGATTTTTTCAAAAAAATATTTTCTGCCGGTTACGTTTTTGAGGGCTGATTTCTTGTCCTGTGATAAAAAGCCTTTTGTTTCCATCGCCAAAGCTTTCAGGGGATCATTTGCAAGCTTCTGGCACAATTTTTGAGTGAATTGCCAAAAGTCAGATTTTTGCTGAAATTGTGACCCCGGGGCTTAGGGATTTTTTCAAAAAAATATTTTCTGCCGGTTACGTTTTTGAGGGCTGATTTCTTGTCCTGTGATAAAAAGCCTTCTGTTTCCATCGCCAAAGCTTTCAGGGGATCATTTGCAAGCTTCTGGCACCATTTTTGAGTGAATTGCCAAAAGTCAGATTTTTGCTGAAATTGTGACCCCGGGGCTTAGGGATTTTTTCAAAAAAATATTTTCTGCCGGTTACGTTTTTGAGGGCTGATTTCTTGTCCTGTGATAAAAAGCCTTCTGTTTCCATCGCCAAAGCTTTCAGGGGATCATTTGCAAGCTTCTGGCACCATTTTTGAGTGAATTGCCAAAAGTCAGATTTTTGCTGAAATTGTGACCCTGGGGCTTAGGGATTTTTTCAAAAAAATATTTTCTGCCGGTTACGTTTTTGAGGGCTGATTTCTTGTCCTGTGATAAAAAGCCTTTTGTTTCCATCGCCAAAGCTTTCAGGGGATCATTTGCAAGCTTCTGGCACAATTTTTGAGTGAATTGCCAAAAGTCAGATTTTTGCTGAAATTGTGACCCCGGGGCTTAGGGATTTTTTAAAAAAAAAATTTTCTGCCGGTTACGTTTTTGAGGGCTGATTTCTTGTCCTGTTGTAAAAAGCCTTCTGTTTCCATCGCCAAAGCTTTCTGGGGATCATTTGCAAGCTTCTGGCACCATTTTTGAGTGAATTGCCAAAAGTCAGATTTTTGCTGAAATTGTGACCCCGGGGCTTAGGGATTTTTTCAAAAAAATATTTTCTGCCGGTTACGTTTTTGAGGGCTGATTTCTTGTCCTGTGATAAAAAGCCTTCTGTTTCCATCGCCAAAGCTTTCAGGGGATCATTTGCAAGCTTCTGGCACCATTTTTGAGTGAATTGCCAAAAGTCAGATTTTTGCTGAAATTGTGACCCCGGGGCTTAGGGATTTTTTCAAAAAAATATTTTCTGCCAGTTACGTTTTTGAGGGCTGATTTCTTGTCCTGTGATAAAAAGCCTTCTGTTTCCATCGCCAAAGCTTTCAGGGGATCATTTGCAAGCTTCTGGCACCATTTTTGAGTGAATTGCCAAAAGTCAGATTTTTGCTGAAATTGTGACCCCGGGGCTTAGGGATTTTTTCAAAAAAATATTTTCTGCCGATTACGTTTTTGAGGGCTGATTTCTTGTCCTGTGATAAAAAGCCTTCTGTTTCCATCGCCAAAGCTTTCAGGGGATCATTTGCAAGCTTCTGGCACCATTTTTGAGTGAATTGCCAAAAGTCAGATTTTTGCTGAAATTGTGACCCCGGGGCTTAGGGATTTTTTCAAAAAAATATTTTCTGCCGGTTACGTTTTTGAGGGCTGATTTCTTGTCCTGTGATAAAAAGCCTTCTGTTTCCATCGCCAAAGCTTTCAGGCGATCATTTGCAAGCTTCTGGCACAATTTTTGAGTGAATTGCCAAAAGTCAGATTTTTGCTGAAATTGTGACCCTGGGGCTTACGGATTTTTTCAAAAAAATATTTTCTGCCGGTTACGTTTTTGAGGGCTGATTTCTTGTCCTGTGATAAAAAGCCTTTTGTTTCCATCGCCAAAGCTTTCAGGGGATCATTTGCAAGCTTCTGGCACAATTTTTGAGTGAATTGCCAAAAGTCAGATTTTTGCTGAAATTGTGACCCCGGGGCTTAGGGATTTTTTCAAAAAAATATTTTCTGCCGGTTACGTTTTTGAGGGCTGATTTCTTGTCCTGTGATAAAAAGCCTTCTGTTTCCATCGCCAAAGCTTTCTGGGGATCATTTGCAAGCTTCTGGCACCATTTTTGAGTGAATTGCCAAAAGTCAGATTTTTGCTGAAATTGTGACCCCGGGGCTTAGGGATTTTTTCAAAAAAATATTTTCTGCCGGTTACGTTTTTGAGGGCTGATTTCTTGTCCTGTGATAAAAAGCCTTCTGTTTCCATCGCCAAAGCTTTCAGGGGATCATTTGCAAGCTTCTGGCACCATTTTTGAGTGAATTGCCAAAAGTCAGATTTTTGCTGAAATTGTGACCCCGGGGCTTAGGGATTTTTTCAAAAAAATATTTTCTGCCAGTTACGTTTTTGAGGGCTGATTTCTTGTCCTGTGATAAAAAGCCTTCTGTTTCCATCGCCAAAGCTTTCAGGGGATCATTTGCAAGCTTCTGGCACCATTTTTGAGTGAATTGCCAAAAGTCAGATTTTTGCTGAAATTGTGACCCCGGGGCTTAGGGATTTTTTCAAAAAAATATTTTCTGCCGGTTAAGTTTTTGAGGGCTGATTTCTTGTCCTGTGATAAAAAAGCCTTCTGTTTCCATGGCCAAAGCTTTCAGGGGATCATTTGCAAGCTTCTGGCACAATTTTTGAGTGAATTGCCAAAAGTCAGATTTTTGCTGAAATTGTGACCCCGGGGCTTAGGGATTTTTTCAAAAAAATATTTTCTGCCGGTTACGTTTTTGAGGGCTGATTTCTTGTCCTGTGATAAAAAGCCTTCTGTTTCCATCGCCAAAGCTTTCAGGGGATCATTTGCAAGCTTCTGGCACCATTTTTGAGTGAATTGCCAAAAGTCAGATTTTGGCTGAGATTGTGACCCCGGGGCTTAGGGATTTTTTCAAAAAAATATTTTCTGCCGGTTACGTTTTTGAGGGCTGATTTCTTGTCCTGTGATAAAAAGCCTTCTGTTTCCATCGCCAAAGCTTTCTGGGGATCATTTGCAAGCTTCTGGCACCATTTTTGAGTGAATTGCCAAAAGTCAGATTTTTGCTGAAATTGTGACCCCGGGGCTTAGGGATTTTTTCAAAAAAATATTTTCTGCCGGTTACGTTTTTGAGGGCTGATTTCTTGTCCTGTGATAAAAAGCCTTCTGTTTCCATCGCCAAAGCTTTCTGGGGATCATTTGCAAGCTTCTGGCACCATTTTTGAGTGAATTGCCAAAAGTCAGATTTTTGCTGAAATTGTGACCCCGGGGCTTAGGGATTTTTTCAAAAAAATATTTTCTGCCGGTTACGTTTTTGAGGGCTGATTTCTTGTCCTGTGATAAAAAGCCTTCTGTTTCCATCGCCAAAGCTTTCAGGGGATCATTTGCAAGCTTCTGGCACCATTTTTGAGTGAATTGCCAAAAGTCAGATTTTGGCTGAGATTGTGACCCCGGGGCTTAGGGATTTTTTCAAAAAAATATTTTCTGCCGGTTACGTTTTTGAGGGCTGATTTCTTGTCCTGTGATAAAAAGCCTTCTGTTTCCATCGCCAAAGCTTTCTGGGGATCATTTGCAAGCTTCTGGCACCATTTTTGAGTGAATTGCCTAAAGTCAGATTTTGGCTGAGATTGTGACCCCGGGGCTTAGGCATTTTTTCAAAAAAATATTTTCTGCCGGTTACGTTTTTGAGGGCTGATTTCTTGTCCTGTGATAAAAAGCCTTCTGTTTCCATCGCCAAAGCTTTCAGGGGATCATTTGCAAGCTTCTGGCACCATTTTTGAGTGAATTGCCAAAAGTCAGATTTTTGCTGAAATTGTGACCCCGGGGCTTAGGGATTTTTTCAAAAAAATATTTTCTGCCGGTTACGTTTTTGAGGGCTGATTTCTTGTCTTGTGATAAAAAGCCTTCTGTTTCCATCGCCAAAGCTTTCAGGGGATCATTTGCAAGCTTCTGGCACCATTTTTGAGTGAATTGCCAAAAGTCAGATTTTTGCTGAAATTGTGACCCCGGGCCGGCTTAGGGATTTTTTCAAAAAAATATTTTCTGCCGGTTACGTTTTTGAGGGCTGATTTCTTGTCCTGTGATAAAAAGCCTTCTGTTTCCATCGCCAAAGCTTTCTGGGGATCATTTGCAAGCTTCTGCCACCATTTTTGAGTGAATTGCCAAAAGTCAGATTAGGGCTTAGGGGTCATTTGCAAGCTTCTGGCACCATTTTTGAGTGAATTGCCAAAAGTCAGATTTTTGCTGAAATTGTGAAATTGCAAGCTTCTGGCACCATTTTAGAGTGAATTGCCAAAAGTCAGATTTTTGCTGAAATTGTGACCCCGGGGCTTAGGGATTTTTTCAAAAAAATATTTTCTGCCGGTTACGTTTTTGAGGGCTGATTTCTTGTCCTGTGATAAAAAGCCTTCTGTTTCCATCGCCAAAGCTTTCTGGGGATCATTTGCAAGCTTCTGGCACCATTTTTGAGTGAATTGCCAAAAGTCAGATTTTGGCTGAGATTGTGACCCCGGGGCTTAGGGATTTTTTCAAAAAAATATTTTCTGCCGGTTACGTTTTTGAGGGCTGATTTCTTGTCCTGTGATAAAAAGCCTTCTGTTTCCATCGCCAAAGCTTTCAGGGGATCATTTGCAAGCTTCTGGCACCATTTTTGAGTGAATTGCCAAAAGTCAGATTTTTGCTGAAATTGTGACCCCGGGGCTTAGGGATTTTTTCAAAAAAATATTTTCTGCCGGTTACGTTTTTGAGGGCTGATTTCTTGTCCTGTGATAAAAAGCCTTCTGTTTCCATCGCCAAAGCTTTCAGGGGATCATTTGCAAGCTTCTGGCACCATTTTTGAGTGAATTGCCAAAAGTCAGATTTTTGCTGAAATTGTGACCCCGGGGCTTAGGGATTTTTTCAAAAAAATATTTTCTGCCGGTTAAGTTTTTGAGGGCTGATTTCTTGTCCTGTGATAAAAAAGCCTTCTGTTTCCATGGCCAAAGCTTTCAGGGGATCATTTGCAAGCTTTTGGCACCATTTTTGAGTGAATTGCCAAAAGTCAGATTTTTGCTGAAATTGTGACCCCGGGGTTTAGGGATTTTTTCAAAAAAATATTTTCTGCCGGTTACGTTTTTGAGGGCTGATTTCTTGTCCTGTGATAAAAAGCCTTCTGTTTCCATCGCCAAAGCTTTCAGGGGATCATTTGCAAGCTTCTGGCACCATTTTTGAGTGAATTGCCAAAAGTCAGATTTTTGCTGAAATTGTGACCCCGGGGCTTAGGGATTTTTTCAAAAAAATATTTTCTGCCGGTTACGTTTTTGAGGGCTGATTTCTTGTCCTGTGATAAAAAGCCTTCTGTTTCCATCGCCAAAGCTTTCTGGGGATCATTTGCAAGCTTCTGGCACCATTTTTGAGTGAATTGCCTAAAGTCAGATTTTGGCTGAGATTGTGACCCCGGGGCTTAGGGATTTTTTCAAAAAAATATTTTCTGCCGGTTACGTTTTTGAGGGCTGATTTCTTGTCCTGTGATAAAAAGCCTTCTGTTTCCATCGCCAAAGCTTTCAGGGGATCATTTGCAAGCTTCTGGCACCATTTTTGAGTGAATTGCCAAAAGTCAGATTTTTGCTGAAATTGTGACCCCGGGGCTTAGGGATTTTTTCAAAAAAATATTTTCTGCCGGTTACGTTTTTGAGGGCTGATTTCTTGTCCTGTGATAAAAAGCCTTCTGTTTCCATCGCCAAAGCTTTCAGGGGATCATTTGCAAGCTTCTGGCACCATTTTTGAGTGAATTGCCAAAAGTCAGATTTTTGCTAAAATTGTGACCCCGGGGCTTAGGGATTTTTTCAAAAAAATATTTTCTGCCGGTTACGTTTTTGAGGGCTGATTTCTTGTCCTGTGATAAAAAGCCTTCTGTTTCCATCGCCAAAGCTTTCAGGGGATCATTTGCAAGCTTCTGGCACCATTTTTGAGTGAATTGCCAAAAGTCAGATTTTTGCTGAAATTGTGACCCCGGGGCTTACGGATTTTATCAAAAAAATATTTTCTGCCGGTTACGTTTTTGAGGGCTGATTTCTTGTCTTGTGATAAAAAGCCTTCTGTTTCCATCGCCAAAGCTTTCAGGGGATCATTTGCAAGCTTCTGGCACCATTTTTGAGTGAATTGCCAAAAGTCAGATTTTTGCTGAAATTGTGACCCCGGGGCTTAGGGATTTTTTCAAAAAAATATTTTCTGCCGGTTACGTTTTTGAGGGCTGATTTCTTGTCCTGTGATAAAAAGCCTTCTGTTTCCATCGCCAAAGCTTTCTGGGGATCATTTGCAAGCTTCTGCCACCATTTTTGAGTGAATTGCCAAAAGTCAGATTAGGGCTTAGGGGTCATTTGCAAGCTTCTGGCACCATTTTTGAGTGAATTGCCAAAAGTCAGATTTTTGTTGAAATTGTGAATTTGCAAGCTTCTGGCACCATTTTTGAGTGAATTGCCAAAAATCAGATTTTTGCTGAAATTGTGACCCCGGGGCTTAGGGATTTTTTCAAAAAAATATTTCCTGCCGGTTAAGTTTTTGAGGGCTGATTTCTTGTCCTGTGATAAAAAGCCTTCTGTTTCCATCGCCAAAGCTTTAAGGGGATCATTTGCAAGCTTCTGGCACCATTTTTGAGTGAATTGCCAAAAGTCAGATTTTTGCTGAAATTGTGACCCCGGGGCTTAGGGATTTTTTCGAAAAAATATTTTCTGCCGGTTATGTTTTTGAGGGCTGATTTCTTGTCCTGTGATAAAAAGCCTTCTGTTTCCATCGCCAAAGCTTTCAGGGGATCATTTGCAAGCTTCTGGCACCATTTTTGAGTGAATTGCCAAAAGTCAGATTTTTGCTGAAATTGTGACCCCGGGGCTTAGGGATTTTTTCAAAAAAATATTTTCTGCCGGTTACGTTTTTGAGGGCTGATTTCTTGTCCTGTGATAAAAAGCCTTCTGTTTCCATCGCCAAAGCTTTCAGGGGATCATTTGCAAGCTTCTGGCACCATTTTTGAGTGAATTGCCAAAAGTCAGATTTTTGCTGAAATTGTGACCCCGGGGCTTAGGGATTTTTTCAAAAAAATATTTTCTGCCGGTTACGTTTTTGAGGGCTGATTTCTTGTCCTGTGATAAAAAGCCTTCTGTTTCCATCGCCACAGCTTTCAGGGGATCATTTGCAAGCTTCTGGCACCATTTTTGAGTGAATTGCCAAAAATCAGATTTTTGCTGAAATTGTGACCCCGGGGCTTAGGGATTTTTTCAAAAAAATATTTTCTGCCAGTTAAGTTTTTGAGGGCTGATTTCTTGTCCTGTGATAAAAAGGCTTCTGTTTCCATCGCCAAAGCTTTCAGGTGATCATTTGCAAGCTTCTGGTACCATTTTTGAGTGAATTGCCAAAAGTCAGATTTTGGCTGAAATTGTGACCCCGTGGCTTACGGATTTTTTCAAAAAAATATTTTCTGCCGGTTACGTTTTTGAGGGCTGATTTCTTGTCCTGTGATAAAAAGCCTTCTGTTTCCATCGCCAAAGCTTTCAGGGGATCATTTGCAAGCTTCTGGCACCATTTTTGAGTGAATTGCCAAAAGTCAGATTTTGGCTGAAATTGTGACCCCGGGGCTTAGGGATTTTTTCAAAAAAATATTTTCTGCCGGTTACGTTTTTGAGGGCTGATTTCTTGTCCTGTGATAAAAAGCCTTCTGTTTCCATCGCCACAGCTTTCAGGGGATCATTTGCAAGCTTCTGGCACCATTTTTGAGTGAATTGCCAAAAATCAGATTTTTGCTGAAATTGTGACCCCGGGGCTTAGGGATTTTTTCAAAAAAATATTTTCTGCAGGTTAAGTTTTGGAGGGCTGATTTCTTGTCCTGTGATAAAAAGGCTTCTGTTTCCATCGCCAAAGCTTTCAGGTGATCATTTGCAAGCTTCTGGTACCATTTTTGAGTGAATTGCCAAAAGTCAGATTTTTGCTGAAATTGTGACCCCGGGGCTTACGGATTTTTTCAAAAAAATATTTTCTGCCGGTTAAGCTTTTGAGGGCTGATTTCTTGTCCTGTGATAAAAAGCCTTCTGTTTCCATCGCCAAAGCTTTCAGGGGATCATTTGCAAGCTTCTGGCACCATTTTTGAGTGAATTGCCAAAAGTCAGATTTTTGCTGAAATTGTGACCCCGGGGCTTAGGGATATTTCAAAAAAATATTTTCTGCCGGTTAAGTTTTTGAGGGCTGATTTCTTGTCCTGTGATAAAAAGCCTTCTGTTTCCATCGCCAAAGCTTTCAGGGGATCATTTGCAAGCTTCTGGCACCATTTTTGAGTGAATTGCCAAAAGTCAGATTTTTGCTGAAATTGTGACCCCGGGGCTTAGGGATTTTTTCAAAAAAATATTTTCTGCCGGTTACGTTTTTGAGGGCTGATTTCTTGTCCTGTGATAAAAAGCCTTCTGTTTCCATCGCCAAAGCTTTCAGGGGATCATTTGCAAGCTTCTGGCACCATTTTTGAGTGAATTGCCAAAAGTCAGATTTTTGCTGAAATTGTGACCCCGGGGCTTAGGGATTTTTTCAAAAAAATATTTTCTGCCGGTTACGTTTTTGAGGGCTGATTTCTTGTCCTGTGATAAAAAGCCTTCTGTTTCCATCGCCAAAGCTTTCAGGGGATCATTTGCAAGCTTCTGGCACCATTTTTGAGTGAATTGCCAAAAGTCAGATTTTTGCTGAAATTGTGACCCCGGGGCTTAGGGATTTTTTCAAAAAAATATTTTCTGCCGGTTACGTTTTTGAGGGCTGATTTCTTGTCCTGTGATAAAAAGCCTTCTGTTTCCATCGCCACAGCTTTCAGGGGATCATTTGCAAGCTTCTGGCACCATTTTTGAGTGAATTGCCAAAAATCAGATTTTTGCTGAAATTGTGACCCCGGGGCTTAGGGATTTTTTCAAAAAAATATTTTCTGCCGGTTAAGTTTTTGAGGGCTGATTTCTTGTCCTGTGATAAAAAGGCTTCTGTTTCCATCGCCAAAGCTTTCAGGTGATCATTTGCAAGCTTCTGGTACCATTTTTGAGTGAATTGCCAAAAGTCAGATTTTTGCTGAAATTGTGACCCCGGGGCTTAGGGATTTTTTCAAAAAAATATTTTCTGCCGGTTACGTTTTTGAGGGCTGATTTCTTGTCCTGTGATAAAAAGCCTTCTGTTTCCATCGCCAAAGCTTTCAGGGGATCATTTGCAAGCTTCTGGCACCATTTTTGAGTGAATTGCCAAAAGTCAGATTTTTGCTGAAATTGTGACCCCGGGGCTTAGGGATTTTTTCAAAAAAATATTTTCTGCCGGTTACGTTTTTGAGGGCTGATTTCTTGTCCTGTGATAAAAAGCCTTCTGTTTCCATCGCCAAAGCTTTCAGGGGATCATTTGCAAGCTTCTGGCACCATTTTTGAGTGAATTGCCAAAAGTCAGATTTTTGCTGAAATTGTGACCCCGGGGCTTAGGGATTTTTTCAAAAAAATATTTTCTGCCGGTTACGTTTTTGAGGGCTGATTTCTTGTCCTGTGATAAAAAGCCTTCTGTTTCCATCGCCACAGCTTTCAGGGGATCATTTGCAAGCTTCTGGCACCATTTTTGAGTGAATTGCCAAAAATCAGATTTTTGCTGAAATTGTGACCCCGGGGCTTAGGGATTTTTTCAAAAAAATATTTTCTGCCGGTTAAGTTTTTGAGGGCTGATTTCTTGTCCTGTGATAAAAAGGCTTCTGTTTCCATCGCCAAAGCTTTCAGGTGATCATTTGCAAGCTTCTGGTACCATTTTTGAGTGAATTGCCAAAAGTCAGATTTTTGCTGAAATTGTGACCCCGGGGCTTAGGGATTTTTTCAAAAAAATATTTTCTGCCGGTTACGTTTTTGAGGGCTGATTTCTTGTCCTGTGATAAAAAGCCTTCTGTTTCCATCGCCAAAGCTTTCAGGGGATCATTTGCAAGCTTCTGGCACCATTTTTGAGTGAATTGCCAAAAGTCAGATTTTTGCTGAAATTGTGACCCCGGGGCTTAGGGATTTTTTCAAAAAAATATTTTCTGCCGGTTACGTTTTTGAGGGCTGATTTCTTGTCCTGTGATAAAAAGCCTTCTGTTTCCATCGCCAAAGCTTTCAGGGGATCATTTGCAAGCTTCTGGCACCATTTTTGAGTGAATTGCCAAAAATCAGATTTTTGCTGAAATTGTGACCCCGGGGCTTAGGGATTTTTTCAAAAAAATATTTTCTGCCGGTTAAGTTTTTGAGGGCTGATTTCTTGTCCTGTGATAAAAAGGCTTCTGTTTCCATCGCCAAAGCTTTCAGGTGATCATTTGCAAGCTTCTGGTACCATTTTTGAGTGAATTGCCAAAAGTCAGATTTTTGCTGAAATTGTGACCCCGGGGCTTAGGGATTTTTTTCAAAAAAATATTTTCTGCCGGTTACGTTTTTGAGGGCTGATTTCTTGTTCTGTGATAAAAAGCCTTCTGTTTCCATCGCCAAAGCTTTCAGGGTATCATTTGCAAGCTTCTGGCACCATTTTTGAGTGAATTGCCAAAAGTCAGATTTTTGCTGAAATTGTGACCCCGGGGCTTAGGGATTTTTTCAAAAAAATATTTTCTGCCGGTTACGTTTTTGAGGGCTGATTTCTTGTCCTGTGATAAAAAGCCTTCTGTTTCCATCGCCAAAGCTTTCAGGGGATCATTTGCAAGCTTCTGGCACCATTTTTGAGTGAATTGCCAAAAATCAGATTTTTGCTGAAATTGTGACCCCGGGGCTTAGGGATTTTTTCAAAAAAATATTTTCTGCCGGTTAAGTTTTTGAGGGCTGATTTCTTGTCCTGTGATAAAAAGGCTTCTGTTTCCATCGCCAAAGCTTTCAGGTGATCATTTGCAAGCTTCTGGTACCATTTTTGAGTGAATTGCCAAAAGTCAGATTTTTGCTGAAATTGTGACCCCGGGGCTTAGGGATTTTTTCAAAAAAATATTTTCTGCCGGTTAAGCTTTTGAGGGCTGATTTCTTGTCCTGTGATAAAAAGCCTTCTGTTTCCATCGCCAAAGCTTTCAGGGGATCATTTGCAAGCTTCTGGCACCATTTTTGAGTGAATTGCCAAAAGTCAGATTTTTGCTGAAATTGTGACCCCGGGGCTTAGGGATTTTTTCAAAAAAATATTTTCTGCCGGTTAAGCTTTTGAGGGCTGATTTCTTGTCCTGTGATAAAAAGCCTTCTGTTTCCATCGCCAAAGCTTTCAGGGGATCATTTGCAAGCTTCTGGCACCATTTTTGAGTGAATTGCCAAAAGTCAGATTTTTGCTGAAATTGTGACCCCGGGGCTTAGGGATTTTTTCAAAAAAATATTTTCTGCCGGTTACGTTTTTGAGGGCTGATTTCTTGTCCTGTTATAAAAAGCCTTCTGTTTCCATCGCCAAAGCTTTCAGGGGATCATTTGCAAGCTTCTGGCACCATTTTTGAGTGAATTGCCAAAAGTCAGATTTTTGCTGAAATTGTGACCCCGGGGCTTAGGGATTTTTTCAAAAAAATATTTTCTGCCGGTTACGTTTTTGAGGGCTGATTTCTTGTCCTGTGATAAAAAGCCTTCTGTTTCCATCGCCAAAGCTTTCAGGTGATCATTTGCAAGCTTCTGGTACCATTTTTGAGTGAATTGCCAAAAGTCAGATTTTTGCTGAAATTGTGACCCCGGGGCTTAGGGATTTTTTCAAAAAAATATTTTCTGCCGGTTAAGCTTTTGAGGGCTGATTTCTTGTCCTGTGATAAAAAGCCTTCTGTTTCCATCGCCAAAGCTTTCAGGGGATCATTTGCAAGCTTCTGGCACCATTTTTGAGTGAATTGCCAAAAGTCAGATTTTTGCTGAAATTGTGACCCCGGGGCTTAGGGATTTTTTCAAAAAAATATTTTCTGCCGGTTACGTTTTTGAGGGCTGATTTCTTGTCATGTGATAAAAAGCCTTCTGTTTCCATCGCCAAAGCTTTCAGGTGATCATTTGCAAGCTTCTGGTACCATTTTTGAGTGAATTGCCAAAAGTCAGATTTTTGCTGAAATTGTGACCCCGGGGCTTAGGGATTTTTTCAAAAAAATATTTTCTGCCGGTTAAGCTTTTGAGGGCTGATTTCTTGTCCTGTGATAAAAAGCCTTCTGTTTCCATCGCCAAAGCTTTCAGGGGATCATTTGCAAGCTTCTGGCACCATTTTTGAGTGAATTGCCAAAAGTCAGATTTTTGCTGAAATTGTGACCCCGGGGCTTAGGGATTTTTCAAAAAAATATTTTCTGCCGGTTACGTTTTTGAGGGCTGATTTCTTGTCATGTGATAAAAAGCCTTCTGTTTCCATCGCCAAAGCTTTCAGGGGATCATTTGCAAGCTTCTGGCACCATTTTTGAGTGAATTGCCAAAAGTCAGATTTTTGCTGAAATTGTGACCCCGGGGCTTAGGGATTTTTTCAAAAAAATATTTTCTGCCGGTTAAGCTTTTGAGGGCTGATTTCTTGTCCTGTGATAAAAAGCCTTCTGTTTCCATCGCCAAAGCTTTCAGGGGATCATTTGCAAGCTTCTGGCACCATTTTTGAGTGAATTGCCAAAAGTCAGATTTTTGCTGAAATTGTGACCCCGGGGCTTAGGGATTTTTTCAAAAAAATATTTTCTGCCGGTTACGTTTTTGAGGGCTGATTTCTTGTCCTGTTATAAAAAGCCTTCTGTTTCCATCGCCAAAGCTTTCAGGGGATCATTTGCAAGCTTCTGGCACCATTTTTGAGTGAATTGCCAAAAGTCAGATTTTTGCTGAAATTGTGACCCCGGGGCTTAGGGATTTTTTTCAAAAAAATATTTTCTGCCGGTTACGTTTTTGAGGGCTGATTTCTTGTTCTGTGATAAAAAGCCTTCTGTTTCCATCGCCAAAGCTTTCAGGGGATCATTTGCAAGCTTCTGCCACCATTTTTGAGTGAATTGCCAAAAGTCAGATTAGGGCTTAGGGATCATTTGCAAGCTGCTGGCACCATTTTTGAGTGAATTGCCAAAAGTCAGACTTTTGCTAAAATTGTGACCCCGGGGCTTAGGGATTTTTTCAAAAAAATATTTTCTGCCGGTTACGTTTTTGAGGGCTGATTTCTTGTCCTGTGATAAAAAGCCTTCTGTTTCCATCGCCAAAGCTTTCAGGGGATCATTTGCAAGCTTCTGGCACCATTTTTGAGTGAATTGCCAAAAGTCAGATTTTTGCTGAAATTGTGACCCCGGGGCTTAGGGATATTTCAAAAAAATATTTCCTGCCGGTTACGTTTTTGAGGGCTGATTTCTTGTCCTGTGATAAAAAGCCTTCTGTTTCCATCGCCACAGCTTTCAGGGGATCATTTGCAAGCTTCTGGCACCATTTTTGAGTGAATTGCCAAAAGTCAGATTTTTGCTGAAATTGTGACCCCGGGGCTTAGGGATTTTTTCAAAAAAATATTTTCTGCCGGTTAAGTTTTTGAGGGCTGATTTCTTGTCCTGTGATAAAAAGCCTTCTGTTTCCATCGCCAAAGCTTTCAGGGGATCATTTGCAAGCTTCTGGCACCATTTTTGAGTGAATTGCCAAAAGTCAGATTTTGGCTGAAATTGTGACCCCGGGGCTTAGGGATTTTTTTCAAAAAATATTTTCTGCCGGTTACGTTTTTGAGGGCTGATTTCTTGTTCTGTGATAAAAAGCCTTCTGTTTCCATCGCCAAAGCTTTCAGGGGATCATTTGCAAGCTTCTGCCACCATTTTTGAGTGAATTGCCAAAAGTCAGATTAGGGCTTAGGGATCATTTGTAAGCTTCTGGCACCATTTTTGAGTGAATTGCCAAAAGTCAGACTTTTGCTAAAATTGTGACCCCGGGGCTTAGGGATTTTTTCAAAAAAATATTTTCTGCCGGTTACGTTTTTGAGGGCTGATTTCTTGTCCTGTGATAAAAAGCCTTCTGTTTCCATCGCCAAAGCTTTCAGGGGATCATTTGCAAGCTTCTGGCACCATTTTTGAGTGAATTGCCAAAAGTCAGATTTTTGCTGAAATTGTGACCCCGGGGCTTAGGGATATTTCAAAAAAATATTTCCTGCCGGTTACGTTTTTGAGGGCTGATTTCTTGTCCTGTGATAAAAAGCCTTCTGTTTCCATCGCCACAGCTTTCAGGGGATCATTTGCAAGCTTCTGGCACCATTTTTGAGTGAATTGCCAAAAGTCAGATTTTTGCTGAAATTGTGACCCCGGGGCTTAGGGATTTTTTCAAAAAAATATTTTCTGCCGGTTAAGTTTTTGAGGGCTGATTTCTTGTCCTGTGATAAAAAGCCTTCTGTTTCCATCGCCAAAGCTTTCAGGGGATCATTTGCAAGCTTCTGGCACCATTTTTGAGTGAATTGCCAAAAGTCAGATTTTTGCTGAAATTGTGACCCCGGGGCTTAGGGATTTTTTCAAAAAAATATTTTCTGCCGGTTACGTTTTTGAGGGCTGATTTCTTGTCCTGTGATAAAAAGCCTTCTGTTTCCATCGCCAAAGCTTTCAGGGGATCATTTGCAAGCTTCTGGCACCATTTTTGAGTGAATTGCCAAAAGTCAGATTTTGGCTGAAATTGTGACCCCGGGGCTTAGGGATTTTTCAAAAAAATATTTTCTGCCGGTTACGTTTTTGAGGGCTGATTTCTTGTCCTGTGATAAAAAGCCTTCTGTTTCCATCGCCACAGCTTTCAGGGGATCATTTGCAAGCTTCTGGCACCATTTTTGAGTGAATTGCCAAAAGTCAGATTTTTGCTGAAATTGTGACCCCGGGGCTTAGGGATTTTTTCAAAAAAATATTTTCTGCCGGTTACGTTTTTGAGGGCTGATTTCTTGTCCTGTGATAAAAAGCCTTCTGTTTCCATCGCCAAAGCTTTCAGGGGATCATTTCCAAGCTTCTGGGACCATTTTTGAGTGAATTGCCAAAAATCAGATTTTGGCTGAAATTGTGACCCCGGGGCTTAGGGATTTTTTCAAAAAAATATTTTCTGCCGGTTACGTTTTTGAGGGCTGATTTCTTGTCCTGTGATAAAAAGCCTTCTGTTTCCATCGCCAAAGCTTTCTGGGGATCATTTGCAAGCTTCTGGCACCATTTTTGAGTCAATTGCCAAAAGTCAGATTTTTGCTGAAATTGTGACCCCGGGGCGTAGGGATTTTTTCAAAAAAATATTTTCTGCCGGTTAAGTTTTTGAGGGCTGATTTCTTGTCCTGTGATAAAAACCCTTCTGTTTCCATCGCCAAAGCTTTCAGGGGATCATTTGCAAGCTTCTGGCACCATTTTTGAGTGAATTGCCAAAAGTCAGATTTTTGCTGAAATTGTGACCCCGGGGCTTAGGGATTTTTTCAAAAAAATATTTTCTGCCGGTTACGTTTTTGAGGGCTGATTTCTTGTCCTGTGATAAAAAGCCTTCTGTTTCCATCGCCAAAGCTTTCAGGGGATCATTTGCAAGCTTCTGGCACCATTTTTGAGTGAAATGCCAAAAGTCAGATTTTTGCTGAAATTGTGACCCCGGGAATTAGGGATTTTTTTTAAAAAAAAATTTCTGCCGGTTAAGTTTTTGAGGGCTGATTTCTTGTCCTGTGATAAAAAGCCTTCTGTTTCCATCGCCAAAGCTTCCAGGGGATCATTTGCAAGCTTCTGGCACCATTTTTGAGTGAATTGCCAAAAGTCAGATTTTTGCTGAAATTGTGACCCCGGGGCTTAGGGATTTTTTCAAAAAAATATTTTCTGCCGTTTAAGTTTTTGAGGGCTGATTTCTTGTCCTGTGATAAAAAGCCTTCTGTTTCCATCGCCAAAGCTTTCAGGGGATCATTTGCAAGCTTCTGGCACCATTTTTGAGTGAATTGCCAAAAGTCAGATTTTTGCTGAAATTGTGACCCCGGGGCGTAGGGATTTTTTCAAAAAAATATTTTCTGCCGGTTAAGTTTTTGAGGGCTGATTTCTTGTCCTGTGATAAAAACCCTTCTGTTTCCATCGCCAAAGCTTTCAGGGGATCATTTGCAAGCTTCTGGCACCATTTTTGAGTGAATTGCCAAAAGTCAGATTTTTGCTGAAATTGTGACCCCGGGGCTTAGGGATTTTTTCAAAAAAATATTTTCTGCCGGTTACGTTTTTGAGGGCTGATTTCTTGTCCTGTGATAAAAAGCCTTCTGTTTCCATCGCCAAAGCTTTCAGGGGATCATTTGCAAGCTTCTGGCACCATTTTTGAGTGAAATGCCAAAAGTCAGATTTTTGCTGAAATTGTGACCCCGGGAATTAGGGATTTTTTAAAAAAAAATTTTCTGCCGGTTAAGTTTTTGAGGGCTGATTTCTTGTCCTGTGATAAAAAGCCTTCTGTTTCCATCGCCAAAGCTTCCAGGGGATCATTTGCAAGCTTCTGGCACCATTTTTGAGTGAATTGCCAAAAGTCAGATTTTTGCTGAAATTGTGACCCCGGGGCTTAGGGATTTTTTCAAAAAAATATTTTCTGCCGTTTAAGTTTTTGAGGGCTGATTTCTTGTCCTGTGATAAAAAGCCTTCTGTTTCCATCGCCAAAGCTTTCAGGGGATCATTTGCAAGCTTCTGGCACCATTTTTGAGTGAATTGCCAAAAGTCAGATTTTTGCTGAAATTGTGACCCCGGGGCTTAGGGATTTTTTCAAAAAAATATTTTCTGCCGGTTACGTTTTTGAGGGCTGATTTCTTGTCCTGTGATAAAAAGCCTTCTGTTTCCATCGCCAAAGCTTTCAGGGGATCATTTGCCAGCTTCTGGCACCATTTTTGAGTGAATTGCCAAAAGTCAGATTTTTGCTGAAATTGTGACCCCGGGGCTTAGGGATTTTTTCACAAAAATATTTTCTGCCAGTTACGTTTTTGAGGGCTGATTTCTTGTCCTGTGATAAAAAGCCTTCTGTTTCCATCGCCAAAGCTTTCAGGGGATCATTTGCAAGCTTCTGGCACCATTTTTGAGTGAATTGCCAAAAGTCAGATTTTTGCTGAAATTGTGACCCCGGGGCTTAGGGATTTTTTCAAAAAAACATTTTCTGCCGTTTAAGTTTTTGAGGGCTGATTTCTTGTCCTGTGATAAAAAGCCTTCTGTTTCCATCGCCAAAGCTTTCAGGGGATCATTTCCAAGCTTCTGGCACCATTTTTGAGTGAATTGCCAAAAGTCAGATTTTTGCTGAAATTGTGACCCCGGGGCTTAGGGATTTTTTCAAAAAAATATTTTCTGCCGGTTACGTTTTTGAGGGCTGATTTCTTGTCCTGTGATAAAAAGCCTTCTGTTTCCATCGCCAAAGCTTTCAGGGGATCATTTGCCAGCTTCTGGCACCATTTTTGAGTGAATTGCCAAAAGTCAGATTTTTGCTGAAATTGTGACCCCGGGGCTTAGGGATTTTTTCACAAAAATATTTTCTGCCAGTTACGTTTTTGAGGGCTGATTTCTTGTCCTGTGATAAAAAGCCTTCTGTTTCCATCGCCAAAGCTTTCAGGGGATCATTTGCAAGCTTCTGGCACCATTTTTGAGTGAATTGCCAAAAGTCAGATTTTTGCTGAAATTGTGACCCCGGGGCTTAGGGATTTTTTCAAAAAAACATTTTCTGCCGTTTAAGTTTTTGAGGGCTGATTTCTTGTCCTGTGATAAAAAGCCTTCTGTTTCCATCGCCAAAGCTTTCAGGGGATCATTTGCAAGCTTCTGGCACCATTTTTGAGTGAATTGCCAAAAGTCAGATTTTTGCTGAAATTGTGACCCCGGGGCTTAGGGATTTTTTCAAAAAAATATTTTCTGCCGGTTACGTTTTTGAGGGCTGATTTCTTGTCCTGTGATAAAAAGCCTTCTGTTTCCATCGCCAAAGCTTTCAGGGGATCATTTGCAAGCTTCTGGCACCATTTTTGAGTGAATTGCCAAAAGTCAGATTTTTGCTGAAATTGTGACCCCGGGGCTTAGGGATTTTTTCAAAAAAATATTTTCCGCCGGTTACGTTTTTGAGGGCTGATTTCTTGTCCTGTAATAAAAAGCCTTCTGTTTCCATCGCCAAACCTTTCAGGGGATCATTTGCAAGCTTCTAACACCATTTTTGAGTGAATTGCCAAAAGTCAGATTTTTGCTGAAATTGTGACCCCGGGGCTTAGGGATTTTTTCAAAAAAACATTTTCTGCCGGTTACGTTTTTGAGGGCTGATTTCTTGTCCTGTGATAAAAAGCCTTCTGTTTCCATCGCCAAAGCTTTCAGGGGATCATTTGCAAGCTTCTGGCACCATTTTTGAGTGAATTGCCAAAAGTCAGATTTTTGCTGAAATTGTGACCCCGGGGCTTAGGGATTTTTTCAAAAAAATATTTTCTGCCAGTTAAGTTTTTGAGGGCTGATTTCTTGTCCTGTGATAAAAAGCCTTCTGTTTCCATCGCCAAAGCTTTCAGGGGATCATTTGCAAGCTTCTGGCACCATTTTTGAGTGAATTGCCAAAAGTCAGATTTTTGCTGAAATTGTGACCCCGGGGCTTAGGGATTTTTTCAAAAAAATATTTTCTGCCAGTTACGTTTTTGAGGGCTGATTTCTTGTCCTGTGATATAAAGCCTTCTGTTTCCATCGCCAAAGCTTTCAGGGGATCATTTGCAAGCTTCTGGCACCATTTTTGAGTGAATTGCCAAAAGTCAGATTTTTGCTGAAATTGTGACCCCGGGGCTTAAGGATTTTTTCACAAAAACATTTTCTGCCGTTTAAGTTTTTGAGGGCTGATTTCTTGTCCTGTGATAAAAAGCCTTCTGTTTCCATCGCCAAAGCTTTCAGGGGATCATTTGCAAGCTTCTGGCACCATTTTTGAGTGAATTGCCAAAAGTCAGATTTTTGCTGAAATTGTGACCCCGGGGCTTAGGGATTTTTTCAAAAAAATATTTTCTGCCGGTTACGTTTTTGAGGGCTGATTTCTTGTCCTGTGATAAAAAGCCTTTTGTTTCCATCGCCAAAGCTTTCAGGGGATCATTTGCAAGCTTCTGGCACCATTTTTGAGTGAATTGCCAAAAGTCAGATTTTTGCTGAAATTGTGACCCCGGGGCTTAGGGATTTTTTCACAAAAACATTTTCTGCCGTTTAAGTTTTTGAGGGCTGATTTCTTGTCCTGTGATAAAAAGCCTTCTGTTTCCATCGCCAAAGCTTTCAGGGGATCATTTGCAAGCTTCTGGCACCATTTTTGAGTGAATTGCCAAAAGTCAGATTTTTGCTGAAATTGTGACCCCGGGGCTTAGGGATTTTTTCAAAAAAATATTTTCTGCCGGTTACGTTTTTGAGGGCTGATTTCTTGTCCTGTGATAAAAAGCCTTTTGTTTCCATCGCCAAAGCTTTCAGGGGATCATTTGCAAGCTTCTGGCACCATTTTTGAGTGAATTGCCAAAAGTCAGATTTTTGCTGAAATTGTGACCCCGGGGCTTAGGGATTTTTTCACAAAAATATTTTCTGCCGGTTACGTTTTTGAGGGCTGATTTCTTGTCCTGTGATAAAAAGCCTTCTGTTTCCATCGCCAAAGCTTTCAGGGGATCATTTGCAAGCTTCTGGCACCATTTTTGAGTGAATTGCCAAAAGTCAGATTTTTGCTGAAATTGTGACCCCGGGCCTTAGGGATTTTTTCACAAAAACATTTTCTGCCGTTTAAGTTTTTGAGGACTGATTTCTTGTCCTGTGATAAAAAGCCTTCTGTTTCCATCGCCAAAGCTTTCAGGGGATCATTTGCAAGCTTCTGGCACCATTTTTGAGTGAATTGCCAAAAGTCAGATTTTTGCTGAAATTGTGACCCCGGGGCTTAGGGATTTTTTCAAAAAAATATTTTCTGTCGGTTACGTTTTTGAGGGCTGATTTCTTGTCCTGTGATAAAAAGCCTTTTGTTTCCATCGCCAAAGCTTTCAGGGGATCATTTGCAAGCTTCTGGCACCATTTTTGAGTGAATTGCCAAAAGTCAGATTTTTGCTGAAATTGTGACCCCGGGGCTTAGGGATTTTTTCACAAAAATATTTTCTGCCGGTTACGTTTTTGAGGGCTGATTTCTTGTCCTGTGATAAAAAGCCTTCTTTTTCCATCGCCAAAGCTTTCTGGGGATCATTTGCAAGCTTCTGGCACCATTTTTGAGTGAATTGCCAAAAGTCAGATTTTTGCTGAAATTGTGACCCCGGGGCTTAGGGATTTTTTCAAAAAAATATTTTCTGCCGGTTAAGTTTTTGAGGGCTGATTTCTTGTCCTGTGATAAAAAGCCTTCTGTTTCCATCGCCAAAGCTTTCAGGGGATCATTTGCAAGCTTCTGGCACCATTTTTGAGTGAATTGCCAAAAGTCAGATTTTTGCTGAAATTGTGACCCCGGGGCTTAAGGATTTTTTCAAAAAAAAAATTCTGCCGGTTAAGTTTTTGAGGGCTGATTTCTTGTCCTGTGATAAAAAGCCTTCTGTTTCCATCGCCAAAGCTTTCAGGGGATCATTTGCAAGCTTCTGGCACCATTTTTGAGTGAATTGCCAAAAGTCAGATTTTTACTGAAATTGTGACCCCGGGGCTTAGGGATTTTTCCAAAAAAATATTTTCTGCCGGTTACGTTTTTGAGGGCTGATTTCTTGTCCTGTGATAAAAAGCCTTCTGTTTCCATCGCCAAAGCTTTCAGGGGATCATTTGCAAGCTTCTGGCACCATTTTTGAGTGAATTGCCAAAAGTCAGATTTTTGCTGAAATTGTGACCCCGGGGCTTAGGGATTTTTTCAAAAAAATATTTTCTGCCGGTTAAGTTTTTGAGGGCTGATTTCTTGTCCTGTGATAAAAAGCCTTCTGTTTCCATCGCCAAAGCTTTCAGGGGATCATTTGCAAGCTTCTGGCACCATTTTTGAGTGAATTGCCAAAAGTCAGATTTTTGGCTTAGGGTTTTTTTCAAAAAAATATTTTCTGCCGGTTAAGTTTTTGAGGGCTGATTTCTTGTCCTGTGATAAAAAGCCTTCTGTTTCCATCGCCAAAGCTTTCAGGGGATCATTTGCAAGCTTCTGGCACCATTTTTGAGTGAATTGCCAAAAGTCAGATTTTTGCTGAAATTGTGACCCCGGGGCTTAGGGATTTTTTCAAAAAAATATTTTCTGTCGGTTACGTTTCTGAGGGCTGATTTCTTGTCCTGTGATAAAAAGCCTTCTGTTTCCATCGCCAAAGCTTTCAGGGGATCATTTGCAAGCTTCTGGCACCATTTTTGAGTGAATTGCCAAAAGTCAGATTTTTGCTGAAATTGTGACCCCGGGGCTTAGGGATTTTTTCAAAAAAATATTTTCGGTCGGTTACGTTTTTGAGGGCTGATTTCTTGTCCTGTGATAAAAAGCCTTCTGTTTCCATCGCCAAAGCTTTCAGGGGATCATTTGCGAGCTTCTGGCACCATTTTTGAGTGAATTGCCAAAAGTCAGATTTTTGCGGAAATTGTGACCCCGGGGCTTAGGGATTTTTTCAGAAAAATATTTTCTGTCGGTTACGTTTTTGAGGGCTGATTTCTTGTCCTGTGATAAAAAGCCTTCTGTTTCCATCGCCAAAGCTTTCAGGGGATCATTTGCAAGCTTCTGGCACCATTTTTGAGTGAATTGCCAAAAGTCAGATTTTTGCTGAAATTGTGACCCCGGGGCTTAGGGATTTTTTCAAAAAAATATTTTCTGTCGGTTACGTTTTTGAGGGCTGATTTCTTGTCCTGTGATAAAAAGCCTTCTGTTTCCATCGCCAAAGCTTTCAGGGGATCATTTGCGAGCTTCTAGCACCATTTTTGAGTGAATTGCCAAAAGTCAGATTTTTGCGGAAATTGTGAACCCGGGGATTAGGGATTTTTTCAAAAAAATATTTTCTGCCGGTTAAGTTTTTGAGGGCTGATTTCTTGTCCTGTGATAAAAAGCCTTCTGTTTCCATCGCCAAAGCTTTCAGGGGATCATTTGCGAGCTTCTGGCACCATTTTTGAGTGAATTGCCAAAAGTCAGATTTTTGCTGAAATTGTGACCCCGGGGCTTAGGGATTTTTTCAAAAAAATATTTTCTGCCGGTTAAGTTTTAGAGGGCTGATTTCTTGTCCTGTGATAAAAAGCCTTCTGTTTCCATCGCCAAAGCTTTCAGGGGATCATTTGCAAGCTTCTGGCACCATTTTTGAGTGAATTGCCAAAAGTCAGATTTCTGCTGAAATTGTGACCCCGGGGCTTAAGGATTTTTTCAAAAAAAAATTTCTGCCGGTTAAGTTTTTGAGGGCTGATTTCTTGTCCTGTGATAAAAAGCCTTCTGTTTCCATCGCCAAAGCTTTCAGGGGATCATTTGCAAGCTTCTGGCACCATTTTTGAGTGAATTGCCAAAAGTCAGATTTTTGCTGAAATTGTGACCCCGGGGCTTAGGGATTTTTTCACAAAAACATTTTCTGTCGGTTACGTTTTTGAGGGCTGATTTCTTGTCCTGTGATAAAAAGCCTTCTGTTTCCATCGCCAAAGCTTTCAGGGGATCATTTGCAAGCTTCTGGCACCATTTTTGAGTGAATTGCCAAAAGTCAGATTTTTGCTGAAATTGTGACCCCGGGGCTTAGGGATTTTTTCAAAAAAATATTTTCTGCCGGTTAAGTTTTTGAGGGCTGATTTCTTGTCCTGTGATAAAAAGCCTTCTGTTTCCATCGCCAAAGCTTTCAGGGGATCATTTGCAAGCTTCTGGCACCATTTTTGAGTGAATTGCCAAAAGTCAGATTTTTGGCTTAGGGTTTTTTTCAAAAAAATATTTTCTGTCGGTTACGTTTTTGAGGGCTGATTTCTTGTCCTGTGATAAAAAGCCTTCTGTTTCCATCGCCAAAGCTTTCAGGGGATCATTTGCAAGCTTCTGGCACCATTTTTGAGTGAATTGCCAAAAGTCAGATTTTTGCTGAAATTGTGACCCCGGGGCTTAGGGATTTTTTCAAAAAAATATTTTCTGCCGGTTACGTTTTTGAGGGCTGATTTCTTGTCCTGTGATAAAAAGCCTTCTGTTTCCATCGCCAAAGCTTTCAGGGGATCATTTGCAAGCTTCTGGCACCATTTTTGAGTGAATTGCCAAAAGTCAGATTTTTGCTGAAATTGTGACCCCGGGGCTTAGGGATTTTTTCAAAAAAATATTTTCTGTCGGTTACGTTTTTGAGGGCTGATTTCTTGTCCTGTGATAAAAAGCCTTCTGTTTCCATCGCCAAAGCTTTCAGGGGATCATTTGCGAGCTTCTAGCACCATTTTTGAGTGAATTGCCAAAAGTCAGATTTTTGCGGAAATTGTGACCCCGGGGATTAGGGATTTTTTCAAAAAAATATTTTCTGCCGGTTAAGTTTTTGAGGGCTGATTTCTTGTCCTGTGATAAAAAGCCTTCTGTTTCCATCGCCAAAGCTTTCAGGGGATCATTTGCGAGCTTCTGGCACCATTTTTGAGTGAATTGCCAAAAGTCAGATTTTTGCTGAAATTGTGACCCCGGGGCTTAGGGATTTTTTCAAAAAAATATTTTCTGCCGGTTAAGTTTTAGAGGGCTGATTTCTTGTCCTGTGATAAAAAGCCTTCTGTTTCCATCGCCAAAGCTTTCAGGGGATCATTTGCAAGCTTCTGGCACCATTTTTGAGTGAATTGCCAAAAGTCAGATTTCTGCTGAAATTGTGACCCCGGGGCTTAAGGATTTTTTCAAAAAAAAATTTCTGCCGGTTAAGTTTTTGAGGGCTGATTTCTTGTCCTGTGATAAAAAGCCTTCTGTTTCCATCGCCAAAGCTTTCAGGGGATCATTTGCAAGCTTCTGGCACCATTTTTGAGTGAATTGCCAAAAGTCAGATTTTTGCTGAAATTGTGACCCCGGGGCTTAGGGATTTTTTCACAAAAACATTTTCTGTCGGTTACGTTTTTGAGGGCTGATTTCTTGTCCTGTGATAAAAAGCCTTCTGTTTCCATCGCCAAAGCTTTCAGGGGATCATTTGCAAGCTTCTGGCACCATTTTTGAGTGAATTGCCAAAAGTCAGATTTTTGCTGAAATTGTGACCCCGGGGCTTAGGGATTTTTTCAAAAAAATATTTTCTGCCGGTTAAGTTTTTGAGGGCTGATTTCTTGTCCTGTGATAAAAAGCCTTCTGTTTCCATCGCCAAAGCTTTCAGGGGATCATTTGCAAGCTTCTGGCACCATTTTTGAGTGAATTGCCAAAAGTCAGATTTTTGGCTTAGGGTTTTTTTCAAAAAAATATTTTCTGTCGGTTACGTTTTTGAGGGCTGATTTCTTGTCCTGTGATAAAAAGCCTTCTGTTTCCATCGCCAAAGCTTTCAGGGGATCATTTGCAAGCTTCTGGCACCATTTTTGAGTGAATTGCCGAAAGTCAGATTTTTGCTGAAATTGTGACCCCGGGGCTTAGGGATTTTTTCAAAAAAATATTTTCTGCCGGTTACGTTTTTGAGGGCTGATTTCTTGTCCTGTGATAAAAAGCCTTCTGTTTCCATCGCCAAAGCTTTCAGGGGATCATTTGCAAGCTTCTGGCACCATTTTTGAGTGAATTGCCAAAAGTCAGATTTTTGCTGAAATTGTGACCCCGGGGCTTAGGGATTTTTTCAAAAAAATATTTTCTGTCGGTTACGTTTTTGAGGGCTGATTTCTTGTCCTGTGATAAAAAGCCTTCTGTTTCCATCGCCAAAGCTTTCAGGGGATCATTTGCAAGCTTCTGGCACCATTTTTGAGTGAATTGCCAAAAGTCAGATTTTTGCTGAAATTGTGACCCCGGGGCTTAGGGATTTTTTCAAAAAAATATTTTCTGTTGGTTACGTTTTTGAGGGCTGATTTCTTGTCCTGTGATAAAAACCTTCTGTTTCCATCGCCAAAGCTTTCAGGGGATCATTTGCAAGCTTCTGGCACCATTTTTGAGTGAATTGCCAAAAGTCAGATTTTGGCTGAAATTGTGACCCCGGGGCTTAGGGATTTTTTCAAAAAAATATTTTCTGTCGGTTAAGTTTTTGAGGGCTGATTTCTTGTCCTGTGATAAAAAGCCTTCTGTTTCCATCGCCAAAGCTTTCAGGGGATCATTTGCAAGCTTCTGGCACCATTTTTGAGTGAATTGCCAAAAGTCAGATTTTTGCTGAAATTGTGACCCCGGGGCTTAGGGATTTTTTCAAAAAAATATTTTCTGTCGGTTACGTTTTTGAGGGCTGATTTCTTGTCCTGTGATAAAAAGCCTTCTGTTTCCATCGCCAAAGCTTTCAGGGGATCATTTGCAAGCTTCTGGCACCATTTTTGAGTGAATTGCCAAAAGTCAGATTTTTGCTGAAATTGTGACCCCGGGGCTTAGGGATTTTTTCAAAAAAAATATTTTCTGTCGGTTACGTTTTTGAGGGCTGATTTCTTGTCCTATGATAAAAAGCCTTCTGTTTCCATCGCCAAAGCTTTCAGGGGATCATTTGCGAGCTTCTGGCACCATTTTTGAGTGAATTGCCAAAAGTCAGATTTTTGCGGAAATTGTGACCCCGGGGCTTAGGGATTTTTTCAAAAAAATATTTTCTGCCGGTTAAGTTTTAGAGGGCTGATTTCTTGTCCTGTGATAAAAAGCCTTCTGTTTCCATCGCCAAAGCTTTCAGGGGATCATTTGCAAGCTTCTGGCACCATTTTTGAGTGAATTGCCAAAAGTCAGATTTCTGCTGAAATTGTGACCCTGGGGCTTAAGGATTTTTTCAAAAAAAAAATTCTGCCGGTTAAGTTTTTGAGGGCTGATTTCTTGTCCTGTGATAAAAAGCCTTCTGTTTCCATCGCCAAAGCTTTCAGGGGATCATTTGCAAGCTTCTGGCACCATTTTTGAGTGAATTGCCAAAAGTCAGATTTTTGCTGAAATTGTGACCCCGGGGCTTAGGGATTTTTTCACAAAAACATTTTCTGTCGGTTACGTTTTTGAGGGCTGATTTCTTGTCCTGTGATAAAAAGCCTTCTGTTTCCATCGCCAAACCTTTCAGGGGATCATTTGCAAGCTTCTGGCACCATTTTTGAGTGAATTGCCAAAAGTCAGATTTTTGCTGAAATTGTGACCCCGGGGCTTAGGGATTTTTTCAAAAAAATATTTTCTGTCGGTTACGTTTTTGAGGGCTGATTTCTTGTCCTGTGATAAAAAGCCTTCTGTTTCCATCGCCAAAGCTTTCAGGGGATCATTTGCAAGCTTCTGGCACCATTTTTGAGTGAATTGCCAAAAGTCAGATTTTTGGCTTAGGGTTTTTTTCAAAAAAATATTTTCTGTCGGTTACGTTTTTGAGGGCTGATTTCTTGTCCTGTGATAAAAAGCCTTCTGTTTCCATCGCCAAAGCTTTCAGGGGATCATTTGCAAGCTTCTGGCACCATTTTTGAGTGAATTGCCAAAAGTCAGATTTTTGCTGAAATTGTGACCCCGGGGCTTAGGGATTTTTTCAAAAAAATATTTTCTGCCGGTTACGTTTTTGAGGGCTGATATCTTGTCCTGTGATAAAAAGCCTTCTGTTTCCATCGCCAAAGCTTTCAGGGGATCATTTGCAAGCTTCTGGCACCATTTTTGAGTGAATTGCCAAAAGTCAGATTTTTGCGGAAATTGTGACCCCGGGGCTTAGGGATTTTTTCAAAAAAATATTTTCTGCCGGTTAAGTTTTTGAGGGCTGATTTCTTGTCCTGTGATAAAAAGCCTTCTGTTTCCATCGCCAAAGCTTTCAGGGGATCATTTGCAAGCTTCTGGCACCATTTTTGAGTGAATTGCCAAAAGTCAGATTTTTGCTGAAATTGTGACCCCGGGGCTTAGGGATTTTTTCAAAAAAATATTTTCTGCCGGTTAAGTTTTTGAGGGCTGATTTCTTGTCCTGTGATAAAAAGCCTTCTGTTTCCATCGCCAAAGCTTTCAGGGGATCATTTGCAAGCTTCTGGCACCATTTTTGAGTGAATTGCCAAAAGTCAGATTTTTGGCTTAGGGTTTTTTTCAAAAAAATATTTTCTGTCGGTTACGTTTTTGAGGGCTGATTTCTTGTCCTGTGATAAAAAGCCTTCTGTTTCCATCGCCAAAGCTTTCAGGGGATCATTTGCAAGCTTCTGGCACCATTTTGGAGTGAATTGCCAAAAGTAAGATTTTTGCGGAAATTGTGACCCCGGGGCTTAGGGATTTTTTCAAAAAAATATTTTCTGCCGGTTAAGTTTTAGAGGGCTGATTTCTTGTCCTGTGATAAAAAGCCTTCTGTTTCCATCGCCAAAGCTTTCAGGGGATCATTTGCGAGCTTCTGGCACCATTTTTGAGTGAATTGCCAAAAGTCAGATTTTTGCGGAAATTGTGACCCCGGGGCTTAGGGATTTTTTCAAAAAAATATTTTCTGTCGGTTACGTTTTTGAGGGCTGATTTCTTGTCCTGTGATAAAAAGCCTTCTGTTTCCATCGCCAAAGCTTTCAGGGGATCATTTGCAAGCTTCTGGCACCATTTTTGAGTGAATTGCCAAAAGTCAGATTTTTGCTGAAATTGTGACCCCGGGGCTTAGGGATTTTTTCAAAAAAATATTTTCTGTCGGTTACGTTTTTGAGGGCTGATTTCTTGTCCTGTGATAAAAAGCCTTCTGTTTCCATCGCCAAAGCTTTCAGGGGATCATTTGCGAGCTTCTGGCACCATTTTTGAGTGAATTGCCAAAAGTCAGATTTTTGCTGAAATTGTGACCCTGGGGCTTAGGGATTTTTTCAAAAAAATATTTTCTGCCGGTTAAGTTTTTGAGGGCTGATTTCTTGTCCTGTGATAAAAAGCCTTCTGTTTCCATCGCCAAAGCTTTCAGGGGATCATTTGCAAGCTTCTGGCACCATTTTAGAGTGAATTGCCAAAAGTCAGATTTCTGCTGAAATTGTGACCCTGGGGCTTAGGGATTTTTTCACAAAAACATTTTCTGTCGGTTACGTTTTTGAGGGCTGATTTCTTGTCCTGTGATAAAAAGCCTTCTGTTTCCATCGCCAAACCTTTCAGGGTATCATTTGCAAGCTTCTGGCACCATTTTTGGGTGAATTGCCAAAAGTCAGATTTTTGCTGAAATTGTGACCCCGGGGCTTAGGGATTTTTTCAAAAAAAAATTTTCTGTCGGTTACGTTTTTGAGGGCTGATTTCTTGTCCTGTGATAAAAAGCCTTCTGTTTCCATCGCCAAAGCTTTCAGGGGATCATTTGCAAGCTTCTGGCACCATTTTTGAGTGAATTGCCAAAAGTCAGATTTTTGCTGAAATTGTGACCCCGGGGCTTAGGGATTTTTTCAAAAAAATATTTTCTGCCGGTTACGTTTTTGAGGGCTGATTTCTTGTCCTGTGATAAAAAGCCTTCTGTTTCCATCGCCAAAGCTTTCAGGGGATCATTTGCAAGCTTCTGGCACCATTTTTGAGTGAATTGCCAAAAGTCAGATTTTTGCTGAAATTGTGACCCCGGGGCTTAGGGATTTTTTCAAAAAAATATTTTCTGTCGGTTACGTTTTTGAGGGCTGATTTCTTGTCCTGTGATAAAAAGCCTTCTGTTTCCATCGCCAAAGCTTTCAGGGGATCATTTGCGAGCTTCTGGCACCATTTTTGAGTGAATTGCCAAAAGTCAGATTTTTGCTGAAATTGTGACCCTGGGGCTTAGGGATTTTTTCAAAAAAATATTTTCTGCCGGTTAAGTTTTTGAGGGCTGATTTCTTGTCCTGTGATAAAAAGCCTTCTGTTTCCATCGCCAAAGCTTTCAGGGGATCATTTGCAAGCTTCTGGCACCATTTTAGAGTGAATTGCCAAAAGTCAGATTTCTGCTGAAATTGTGACCCTGGGGCTTAGGGATTTTTTCACAAAAATATTTTCTGTCGGTTACGTTTTTGAGGGCTGATTTCTTGTCCTGTGATAAAAAGCCTTCTGTTTCCATCGCCAAAGCTTTCAGGGGATCATTTGCAAGCTTCTGGCACCATTTTTGAGTGAATTGCCAAAAGTCAGATTTTTGCTGAAATTGTGACCCCGGGGCTTAGGGATTTTTTCAAAAAAATATTTTCTGCCGGTTACGTTTTTGAGGGCTGATTTCTTGTCCTGTGATAAAAAGCCTTCTGTTTCCATCGCCAAAGCTTTCAGGGGATCATTTGCAAGCTTCTGGCACCATTTTTGAGTGAATTGCCAAAAGTCAGATTTTTGGCTTAGGGTTTTTTTCAAAAAAATATTTTCTGTCGGTTACGTTTTTGAGGGCTGATTTCTTGTCCTGTGATAAAAAGCCTTCTGTTTCCATCGCCAAAGCTTTCAGGGGATCATTTGCAATCTTCTGGCACCATTTTTGAGTGAATTGCCAAAAGTCAGATTTTTGCTGAAATTGTGACCCCGGGGCTTAGGGATTTTTTCAAAAAAATATTTTCGGTCGGTTACGTTTTTGAGGGCTGATTTCTTGTCCTGTGATAAAAAGCCTTCTGTTTCCATTGCCAAAGCTTTCAGGGGATCATTTGCTAGCTTCTGGCACCATTTTTGAGTGAATTGCCAAAAGTCAGATTTTTACTGAAATTGTGACCCCGGGGCTTAGGGATTTTTTCAAAAAAATATTTTCTGCCGGTTAAGTTTTTGAGGGCTGATTTCTTGTCCTGTGATAAAAAGCCTTCTGTTTCCATCGCCAAAGCTTTCAGGGGATCATTTGCAAGCTTCTGGCACCATTTTTGAGTGAATTGCCAAAAGTCAGATTTTTGGCTTAGGGTTTTTTTCAAAAAAATATTTTCTGTCGGTTACGTTTTTGAGGGCTGATTTCTTGTCCTGTGATAAAAAGCCTTCTGTTTCCATCGCCAAAGCTTTCAGGGGATCATTTGCAAGCTTCTGGCACCATTTTTGAGTGAATTGCCAAAAGTCAGATTTTTGCGGAAATTGTGACCCCGGGGCTTAGGGATTTTTTCAAAAAAATATTTTCTGCCGGTTAAGTTTTTGAGGGCTGATTTCTTGTCCTGTGATAAAAAGCCTTCTGTTTCCATCGCCAAAGCTTTCAGGGGATCATTTGCAAGCTTCTGGCACCATTTTTGAGTGAATTGCCAAAAGTCAGATTTTTACTGAAATTGTGACCCCGGGGCTTAGGGATTTTTCCAAAAAAATATTTTCTGCCGGTTAAGTTTTTGAGGGCTGATTTCTTGTCCTGTGATAAAAAGCCTTCTGTTTCCATCGCCAAAGCTTTCAGGGGATCATTTGCAAGCTTCTGGCACCATTTTTGAGTGAATTGCCAAAAGTCAGATTTTTGCTGAAATTGTGACCCCGGGGCTTAGGGATTTTTTCAAAAAAATATTTTCTGCCGGTTAAGTTTTTGAGGGCTGATTTCTTGTCCTGTGATAAAAAGCCTTCTGTTTCCATCGCCAAAGCTTTCAGGGGATCATTTGCAAGCTTCTGGCACCATTTTTGAGTGAATTGCCAAAAGTCAGATTTTTGGCTTAGGGTTTTTTTCAAAAAAATATTTTCTGCCGGTTAAGTTTTTGAGGGCTGATTTCTTGTCCTGTGATAAAAAGCCTTCTGTTTCCATCGCCAAAGCTTTCAGGGGATCATTTGCAAGCTTCTGGCACCATTTTTGAGTGAATTGCCAAAAGTCAGATTTTTGCTGAAATTGTGACCCCGGGGCTTAGGGATTTTTTCAAAAAAATATTTTCTGTCGGTTACGTTTCTGAGGGCTGATTTCTTGTCCTGTGATAAAAAGCCTTCTGTTTCCATCGCCAAAGCTTTCAGGGGATCATTTGCAAGCTTCTGGCACCATTTTTGAGTGAATTGCCAAAAGTCAGATTTTTGCTGAAATTGTGACCCCGGGGCTTAGGGATTTTTTCAAAAAAATATTTTCGGTCGGTTACGTTTTTGAGGGCTGATTTCTTGTCCTGTGATAAAAAGCCTTCTGTTTCCATCGCCAATTTTTCAGGGGATCATTTGCAAGCTTCTGGCACCATTTTTGAGTGAATTGCCAAAAGTCAGATTTTTGCGGAAATTGTGACCCCGGGGCTTAGGGATTTTTTCAAAAAAATATTTTCTGTCGGTTACGTTTTTGAGGGCTGATTTCTTGTCCTGTGATAAAAAGCCTTCTGTTTCCATCGCCAAAGCTTTCAGGGGATCATTTGCGAGCTTCTAGCACCATTTTTGAGTGAATTGCCAAAAGTCAGATTTTTGCGGAAATTGTGACCCCGGGGCTTAGGGATTTTTTCAAAAAAATATTTTCTGCCGGTTAAGTTTTTGAGGGCTGATTTCTTGTCCTGTGATAAAAAGCCTTCTGTTTCCATCGCCAAAGCTTTCAGGGGATCATTTGCGAGCTTCTGGCACCATTTTTGAGTGAATTGCCAAAAGTCAGATTTTTGCTGAAATTGTGACCCTGGGGCTTAGGGATTTTTTCAAAAAAATATTTTCTGCCGGTTAAGTTTTTGAGGGCTGATTTCTTGTCCTGTGATAAAAAGCCTTCTGTTTCCATCGCCAAAGCTTTCAGGGGATCATTTGCAAGCTTCTGGCACCATTTTAGAGTGAATTGCCAAAAGTCAGATTTCTGCTGAAATTGTGACCCTGGGGCTTAAGGATTTTTTCAAAAAAAAAATTCTGCCGGTTAAGTTTTTGAGGGCTGATTTCTTGTCCTGTGATAAAAAGCCTTCTGTTTCCATCGCCACAGCTTTCAGGGGATCATTTGCAAGCTTCTGGCACCATTTTTGAGTGAATTGCCAAAAGTCAGATTTTTGCTGAAATTGTGACCCCGGGGCTTAGGGATTTTTTCACAAAAAATATTTTCTGTCGGTTACGTTTTTGAGGGCTGATTTCTTGTCCTATGATAAAAAGCCTTCTGTTTCCATCGCCAAAGCTTTCAGGGGATCATTTGCGAGCTTCTGGCACCATTTTTGAGTGAATTGCCAAAAGTCAGATTTTTGCGGAAATTGTGACCCCGGGGCTTAGGGATTTTTTCAAAAAAATATTTTCTGCCGGTTACGTTTTTGAGGGCTGATTTCTTGTCCTGTGATAAAAAGCCTTCTGTTTCCATCGCCAAAGCTTTCAGGGGATCATTTGCAAGCTTCTGGCACCATTTTTGAGTGAATTGCCAAAAGTCAGATTTCTGCTGAAATTGTGACCCTGGGGCTTAAGGATTTTTTCAAAAAAAAAATTCTGCCGGTTAAGTTTTTGAGGGCTGATTTCTTGTCCTGTGATAAAAAGCCTTCTGTTTCCATCGCCAAAGCTTTCAGGGGATCATTTGCAAGCTTCTGGCACCATTTTTGAGTGAATTGCCAAAAGTCAGATTTTTGCTGAAATTGTGACCCCGGGGCTTAGGGATTTTTTCACAAAAACATTTTCTGTCGGTTACATTTTTGAGGGCTGATTTCTTGTCCTGTGATAAAAAGCCTTCTGTTTCCATCGCCAAAGCTTTCAGGGGATCATTTGCAAGCTTCTGGCACCATTTTAGAGTGAATTGCCAAAAGTCAGATTTCTGCTGAAATTGTGACCCTGGGGCTTAGGGATTTTTTCACAAAAACATTTTCTGTCGGTTACGTTTTTGAGGGCTGATTTCTTGTCCTGTGATAAAAAGCCTTCTGTTTCCATCGCCAAACCTTTCAGGGGATCATTTGCAAGCTTCTGGCACCATTTTTGAGTGAATTGCCAAAAGTCAGATTTTTGCTGAAATTGTGACCCCGGGGCTTAGGGATTTTTTCAAAAAAAAATTTTCTGTCGGTTACGTTTTTGAGGGCTGATTTCTTGTCCTGTGATAAAAAGCCTTCTGTTTCCATCGCCAAAGCTTTCAGGGGATCATTTGCAAGCTTCTGGCACCATTTTTGAGTGAATTGCCAAAAGTCAGATTTTTGCTGAAATTGTGACCCCGGGGCTTAGGGATTTTTTCAAAAAAATATTTTCTGTCGGTTACGTTTTTGAGGGCTGATTTCTTGTCCTGTGATAAAAAGCCTTCTGTTTCCATCGCCAAAGCTTTCAGGGGATCATTTGCAAGCTTCTGGCACCATTTTTGAGTGAATTGCCAAAAGTCAGATTTTTGCTGAAATTGTGACCCCGGGGCTTAGGGATTTTTTCAAAAAAATATTTTCTGTCGGTTACGTTTTTGAGGGCTGATTTCTTGTCCTATGATAAAAAGCCTTCTGTTTCCATCGCCAAAGCTTTCAGGGGATCATTTGCGAGCTTCTGGCACCATTTTTGAGTGAATTGCCAAAAGTCAGATTTTTGCGGAAATTGTGACCCCGGGGCTTAGGGATTTTTTCAAAAAAATATTTTCTGTCGGTTACGTTTTTGAGGGCTGATTTCTTGTCCTATGATAAAAAGCCTTCTGTTTCCATCGCCAAAGCTTTCAGGGGATCATTTGCGAGCTTCTGGCACCATTTTTGAGTGAATTGCCAAAAGTCAGATTTTTGCGGAAATTGTGACCCCGGGGCTTAGGGATTTTTTCAAAAAAATATTTTCTGTCGGTTACGTTTTTGAGGGCTGATTTCTTGTCCTGTGATAAAAAGCCTTCTGTTTCCATCGCCAAAGCTTTCAGGGGATCATTTGCAAGCTTCTGGCACCATTTTTGAGTGAATTGCCAAAAGTCAGATTTTTGCTGAAATTGTGACCCCGGGGCTTAGGGATTTTTTCAAAAAAATATTTTCTGTCGGTTACGTTTTTGAGGGCTGATTTCTTGTCCTATGATAAAAAGCCTTCTGTTTCCATCGCCAAAGCTTTCAGGGGATCATTTGCGAGCTTCTGGCACCATTTTTGAGTGAATTGCCAAAAGTCAGATTTTTGCGGAAATTGTGACCCCGGGGCTTAGGGATTTTTTCAAAAAAATATTTTCTGTCGGTTACGTTTTTGAGGGCTGATTTCTTGTCCTGTGATAAAAAGCCTTCTGTTTCCATCGCCAAAGCTTTCAGGGGATCATTTGCAAGCTTCTGGCACCATTTTTGAGTGAATTGCCAAAAGTCAGATTTTTGCTGAAATTGTGACCCCGGGGCTTAGGGATTTTTTCAAAAAAATATTTTCTGTCGGTTACGTTTTTGAGGGCTGATTTCTTGTCCTGTGATAAAAAGCCTTCTGTTTCCATCGCCAAAGCTTTCAGGGGATCATTTGCGAGCTTCTGGCACCATTTTTGAGTGAATTGCCAAAAGTCAGATTTTTGCGGAAATTGTGACCCCGGGGCTTAGGGATTTTTTCAAAAAAATATTTTCTGCCGGTTAAGTTTTTGAGGGCTGATTTCTTGTCCTGTGATAAAAAGCCTTCTGTTTCCATCGCCAAAGCTTTCAGGGGATCATTTGCAAGCTTCTGGCACCATTTTTGAGTGAATTGCCAAAAGTCAGATTTTTGCTGAAATTGTGACCCTGGGGCTTAGGGATTTTTTCAAAAAAATATTTTCTGCCGGTTAAGTTTTTGAGGGCTGATTTCTTGTCCTGTGATAAAAAGCCTTCTGTTTCCATCGCCAAAGCTTTCAGGGGATCATTTGCAAGCTTCTGGCACCATTTTAGAGTGAATTGCCAAAAGTCAGATTTCTGCTGAAATTGTGACCCTGGGGCTTAGGGATTTTTTCACAAAAACATTTTCTGTCGGTTACGTTTTTGAGGGCTGATTTCTTGTCCTGTGATAAAAAGCCTTCTGTTTCCATCGCCAAACCTTTCAGGGGATCATTTGCAAGCTTCTAGCACCATTTTTGAGTGAATTGCCAAAAGTCAGATTTTTGCTGAAATTGTGACCCCGGGGCTTAGGGATTTTTTCAAAAAAAAAATTTCTGTCGGTTACGTTTTTGAGGGCTGATTTCTTGTCCTGTGATAAAAAGCCTTCTGTTTCCATCGCCAAAGCTTTCAGGGGATCATTTGCAAGCTTCTGGCACCATTTTTGAGTGAATTGCCAAAAGTCAGATTTTTGGCTTAGGGTTTTTTTCAAAAAAATATTTTCTGTCGGTTACGTTTTTGAGGGCTGATTTCTTGTCCTGTGATAAAAAGCCTTCTGTTTCCATCGCCAAAGCTTTCAGGGGATCATTTGCAAGCTTCTGGCACCATTTTTGAGTGAATTGCCAAAAGTCAGATTTTTGCTGAAATTGTGACCCCGGGGCTTAGGGATTTTTTCAAAAAAATATTTTCTGCCGGTTACGTTTTTGAGGGCTGATTTCTTGTCCTGTGATAAAAAGCCTTCTGTTTCCATCGCCAAAGCTTTCAGGGGATCATTTGCAAGCTTCTGGCACCATTTTTGAGTGAATTGCCAAAAGTCAGATTTTTGCTGAAATTGTGACCCCGGGGCTTAGGGATTTTTTCAAAAAAATATTTTCTGTTGGTTACGTTTTTGAGGGCTGATTTCTTGTCCTGTGATAAAAAGCCTTCTGTTTCCATCGCCAAAGCTTTCAGGGGATCATTTGCGAGCTTCTGGCACCATTTTTGAGTGAATTGCCAAAAGTCAGATTTTTGCTGAAATTGTGACCCTGGGGCTTAGGGATTTTTTCAAAAAAATATTTTCTGCCGGTTAAGTTTTTGAGGGCTGATTTCTTGTCCTGTGATAAAAAGCCTTCTGTTTCCATCGCCAAAGCTTTCAGGGGATCATTTGCAAGCTTCTGGCACCATTTTAGAGTGAATTGCCAAAAGTCAGATTTCTGCTGAAATTGTGACCCTGGGGCTTAGGGATTTTTTCACAAAAACATTTTCTGTCGGTTACGTTTTTGAGGGCTGATTTCTTGTCCTGTGATAAAAAGCCTTCTGTTTCCATCGCCAAACCTTTCAGGGGATCATTTGCAAGCTTCTGGCACCATTTTTGAGTGAATTGCCAAAAGTCAGATTTTTGCTGAAATTGTGACCCCGGGGCTTAGGGATTTTTTCAAAAAAAAATTTTCTGTCGGTTACGTTTTTGAGGGCTGATTTCTTGTCCTGTGATAAAAAGCCTTCTGTTTCCATCGCCAAAGCTTTCAGGGGATCATTTGCGAGCTTCTGGCACCATTTTTGAGTGAATTGCCAAAAGTCAGATTTTTGCTGAAATTGTGACCCCGGGGCTTAGGGATTTTTTCAAAAAAATATTTTCTGCCGGTTAAGTTTTTGAGGGCTGATTTCTTGTCCTGTGATAAAAAGCCTTCTGTTTCCATCGCCAAAGCTTTCAGGGGATCATTTGCGAGCTTCTGGCACCATTTTTGAGTGAATTGCCAAAAGTCAGATTTTTGCTGAAATTGTGACCCTGGGGCTTAGGGATTTTTTCAAAAAAATATTTTCTGCCGGTTAAGTTTTTGAGGGCTGATTTCTTGTCCTGTAATAAAAAGCCTTCTGTTTCCATCGCCAAAGCTTTCAGGGGATCATTTGCAAGCTTCTGGCACCATTTTAGAGTGAATTGCCAAAAGTCAGATTTCTGCTGAAATTGTGACCCTGGGGCTTAGGGATTTTTTCACAAAAACATTTTCTGTCGGTTACGTTTTTGAGGGCTGATTTCTTGTCCTGTGATAAAAAGCCTTCTGTTTCCATCGCCAAACCTTTCAGGGGATCATTTGCAAGCTTCTGGCACCATTTTTGAGTGAATTGCCAAAAGTCAGATTTTTGCTGAAATTGTGACCCCGGGGCTTAGGGATTTTTTCAAAAAAAAATTTTCTGTCGGTTACGTTTTTGAGGGCTGATTTCTTGTCCTGTGATAAAAAGCCTTCTGTTTCCATCGCCAAAGCTTTCAGGGGATCATTTGCAAGCTTCTGGCACCATTTTTGAGTGAATTGCCAAAAGTCAGATTTTTGGCTTAGGGTTTTTTTCAAAAAAATATTTTCTGTCGGTTACGTTTTTGAGGGCTGATTTCTTGTCCTGTGATAAAAAGCCTTCTGTTTCCATCGCCAAAGCTTTCAGGGGATCATTTGCAAGCTTCTGGCACCATTTTTGAGTGAATTGCCAAAAGTCAGATTTTTGCTGAAATTGTGACCCCGGGGCTTAGGGATTTTTTCAAAAAAATATTTTCTGCCGGTTACGTTTTTGAGGGCTGATTTCTTGTCCTGTGATAAAAAGCCTTCTGTTTCCATCGCCAAAGCTTTCAGGGGATCATTTGCAAGCTTCTGGCACCATTTTTGAGTGAATTGCCAAAAGTCAGATTTTTGCTGAAATTGTGACCCCGGGGCTTAGGGATTTTTTCAAAAAAATATTTTCTGTCGGTTACGTTTTTGAGGGCTGATTTCTTGTCCTGTGATAAAAAGCCTTCTGTTTCCATCGCCAAAGCTTTCAGGGGATCATTTGCAAGCTTCTGGCACCATTTTTGAGTGAATTGCCAAAAGTCAGATTTTTGCTGAAATTGTGACCCCGGGGCTTAGGGATTTTTTCAAAAAAATATTTTCTGTTGGTTACGTTTTTGAGGGCTGATTTCTTGTCCTGTGATAAAAACCTTCTGTTTCCATCGCCAAAGCTTTCAGGGGATCATTTGCAAGCTTCTGGCACCATTTTTGAGTGAATTGCCAAAAGTCAGATTTTTGCGGAAATTGTGACCCCGGGGCTTAGGGATTTTTTCAAAAAAATATTTTCTGCCGGTTAAGTTTTTGAGGGCTGATTTCTTGTCCTGTGATAAAAAGCCTTCTGTTTCCATCGCCAAAGCTTTCAGGGGATCATTTGCAAGCTTCTGGCACCATTTTTGAGTGAATTGCCAAAAGTCAGATTTTTGCTGAAATTGTGACCCCGGGGCTTAGGGATTTTTTCAAAAAAATATTTTCTGCCGGTTAAGTTTTTGAGGGCTGATTTCTTGTCCTGTGATAAAAAGGCTTCTGTTTCCATCGCCAAAGCTTTCAGGGGATCATTTGCAAGCTTCTGGCACCATTTTTGAGTGAATTGCCAAAAGTCAGATTTTTGGCTTAGGGTTTTTTTCAAAAAAATATTTTCTGTCGGTTACGTTTTTGAGGGCTGATTTCTTGTCCTGTGATAAAAAGCCTTCTGTTTCCATCGCCAAAGCTTTCAGGGGATCATTTGCAAGCTTCTGGCACCATTTTTGAGTGAATTGCCAAAAGTCAGATTTTTGCTGAAATTGTGACCCCGGGGCTTAGGGATTTTTTCAAAAAAAAATTTTCTGTCGGTTACGTTTTTGAGGGCTGATTTCTTGTCCTGTGATAAAAAGCCTTCTGTTTCCATCGCCAAAGCTTTCAGGGGATCATTTGCAAGCTTCTGGCACCATTTTTGAGTGAATTGCCAAAAGTCAGATTTTTGGCTTAGGGTTTTTTTCAAAAAAATATTTTCTGTCGGTTACGTTTTTGAGGGCTGATTTCTTGTCCTGTGATAAAAAGCCTTCTGTTTCCATCGCCAAAGCTTTCAGGGGATCATTTGCAAGCTTCTGGCACCATTTTTGAGTGAATTGCCAAAAGTCAGATTTTTGCTGAAATTGTGACCCCGGGGCTTAGGGATTTTTTCAAAAAAATATTTTCTGCCGGTTACGTTTTTGAGGGCTGATTTCTTGTCCTGTGATAAAAAGCCTTCTGTTTCCATCGCCAAAGCTTTCAGGGGATCATTTGCAAGCTTCTGGCACCATTTTTGAGTGAATTGCCAAAAGTCAGATTTTTGCTGAAATTGTGACCCCGGGGCTTAGGGATTTTTTCAAAAAAATATTTTCTGTCGGTTACATTTTTGAGGGCTGATTTCTTGTCCTGTGATAAAAAGCCTTCTGTTTCCATCGCCAAAGCTTTCAGGGGATCATTTGAAAGCTTCTGGCACAATTTTTGAGTGAATTGCCAAAAGTCAGATTTTTGCTGAAATTGTGACCCCGGGGCTTAGGGATTTTTTCAAAAAAATATTTTCTGTTGGTTACGTTTTTGAGGGCTGATTTCTTGTCCTGTGATAAAAACCTTCTGTTTCCATCGCCAAAGCTTTCAGGGGATCATTTGCAAGCTTCTGGCACCATTTTTGAGTGAATTGCCAAAAGTCAGATTTTTGCTGAAATTGTGACCCCGGGGCTTAGGGATTTTTTCAAAAAAATATTTTCTGTCGGTTACGTTTTTGAGGGCTGATTTCTTGTCCTGTGATAAAAAGCCTTCTGTTTCCATCGCCAAAGCTTTCAGGGGATCATTTGCAAGCTTCTGGCACCATTTTTGAGTGAATTGCCAAAAGTCAGATTTTTGCTGAAATTGTGACCCCGGGGCTTAGGGATTTTTTCAAAAAAATATTTTCTGCCGGTTACGTTTTTGAGGGCTGATTTCTTGTCCTGTGATAAAAAGCCTTCTGTTTCCATCGCCAAAGCTTTCAGGGGATCATTTGCGAGCTTCTGGCACCATTTTTGAGTGAATTGCCAAAAGTCAGATTTTTGCTGAAATTGTGACCCTGGGGCTTAGGGATTTTTTCAAAAAAATATTTTCTGCCGGTTAAGTTTTTGAGGGCTGATTTCTTGTCCTGTGATAAAAAGCCTTCTGTTTCCATCGCCAAAGCTTTCAGGGGATCATTTGCAAGCTTCTGGCACCATTTTAGAGTGAATTGCCAAAAGTCAGATTTCTGCTGAAATTGTGACCCTGGGGCTTAGGGATTTTTTCACAAAAACATTTTCTGTCGGTTACGTTTTTGAGGGCTGATTTCTTGTCCTGTGATAAAAAGCCTTCTGTTTCCATCGCCAAACCTTTCAGGGGATCATTTGCAAGCTTCTGGCACCATTTTTGAGTGAATTGCCAAAAGTCAGATTTTTGCTGAAATTGTGACCCCGGGGCTTAGGGATTTTTTCAAAAAAAAATTTTCTGTCGGTTACGTTTTTGAGGGCTGATTTCTTGTCCTGTGATAAAAAGCCTTCTGTTTCCATCGCCAAAGCTTTCAGGGGATCATTTGCAAGCTTCTGGCACCATTTTTGAGTGAATTGCCAAAAGTCAGATTTTTGGCTTAGGGTTTTTTTCAAAAAAATATTTTCTGCCGGTTACGTTTTTGAGGGCTGATTTCTTGTCCTGTGATAAAAAGCCTTCTGTTTCCATCGCCAAAGCTTTCAGGGGATCATTTGCAAGCTTCTGGCACCATTTTTGAGTGAATTGCCAAAAGTCAGATTTTTGCTGAAATTGTGACCCCGGGGCTTAGGGATTTTTTCAAAAAAATATTTTCTGTCGGTTACGTTTTTGAGGGCTGATTTCTTGTCCTGTGATAAAAAGCCTTCTGTTTCCATCGCCAAAGCTTTCAGGGGATCATTTGCAAGCTTCTGGCACCATTTTTGAGTGAATTGCCAAAAGTCAGATTTTTGCTGAAATTGTGACCCCGGGGCTTAGGGATTTTTTCAAAAAAATATTTTCTGTTGGTTACGTTTTTGAGGGCTGATTTCTTGTCCTGTGATAAAAACCTTCTGTTTCCATCGCCAAAGCTTTCAGGGGATCATTTGCAAGCTTCTGGCACCATTTTTGAGTGAATTGCCAAAAGTCAGATTTTTGCGGAAATTGTGACCCCGGGGCTTAGGGATTTTTTCAAAAAAATATTTTCTGCCGGTTAAGTTTTTGAGGGCTGATTTCTTGTCCTGTGATAAAAAGCCTTCTGTTTCCATCGCCAAAGCTTTCAGGGGATCATTTGCAAGCTTCTGGCACCATTTTTGAGTGAATTGCCAAAAGTCAGATTTTTGCTGAAATTGTGACCCCGGGGCTTAGGGATTTTTTCAAAAAAATATTTTCTGCCGGTTAAGTTTTTGAGGGCTGATTTCTTGTCCTGTGATAAAAAGCCTTCTGTTTCCATCGCCAAAGCTTTCAGGGGATCATTTGCAAGCTTCTGGCACCATTTTTGAGTGAATTGCCAAAAGTCAGATTTTTGGCTTAGGGTTTTTTTCAAAAAAATATTTTCTGTCGGTTACGTTTTTGAGGGCTGATTTCTTGTCCTGTGATAAAAAGCCTTCTGTTTCCATCGCCAAAGCTTTCAGGGGATCATTTGCAAGCTTCTGGCACCATTTTTGAGTGAATTGCCAAAAGTCAGATTTTTGCGGAAATTGTGACCCCGGGGCTTAGGGATTTTTTCAAAAAAAAAATTTCTGTCGGTTACGTTTTTGAGGGCTGATTTCTTGTCCTGTGATAAAAAGCCTTCTGTTTCCATCGCCAAAGCTTTCAGGGGATCATTTGCAAGCTTCTGGCACCATTTTTGAGTGAATTGCCAAAAGTCAGATTTTTGGCTTAGGGTTTTTTTCAAAAAAATATTTTCTGTCGGTTACGTTTTTGAGGGCTGATTTCTTGTCCTGTGATAAAAAGCCTTCTGTTTCCATCGCCAAAGCTTTCAGGGGATCATTTGCAAGCTTCTGGCACCATTTTTGAGTGAATTGCCAAAAGTCAGATTTTTGCTGAAATTGTGACCCCGGGGCTTAGGGATTTTTTCAAAAAAATATTTTCTGCCGGTTACGTTTTTGAGGGCTGATTTCTTGTCCTGTGATAAAAAGCCTTCTGTTTCCATCGCCAAAGCTTTCAGGGGATCATTTGCAAGCTTCTGGCACCATTTTTGAGTGAATTGCCAAAAGTCAGATTTTTGCTGAAATTGTGACCCCGGGGCTTAGGGATTTTTTCAAAAAAATATTTTCTGTCGGTTACGTTTTTGAGGGCTGATTTCTTGTCCTGTGATAAAAAGCCTTCTGTTTCCATCGCCAAAGCTTTCAGGGGATCATTTGCAAGCTTCTGGCACCATTTTTGAGTGAATTGCCAAAAGTCAGATTTTTGCTGAAATTGTGACCCCGGGGCTTAGGGATTTTTTCAAAAAAATATTTTCTGTTGGTTACGTTTTTGAGGGCTGATTTCTTGTCCTGTGATAAAAACCTTCTGTTTCCATCGCCAAAGCTTTCAGGGGATCATTTGCAAGCTTCTGGCACCATTTTTGAGTGAATTGCCAAAAGTCAGATTTTTGGCTTAGGGTTTTTTTCAAAAAAATATTTTCTGTCGGTTACGTTTTTGAGGGCTGATTTCTTGTCCTGTGATAAAAAGCCTTCTGTTTCCATCGCCAAAGCTTTCAGGGGATCATTTGCAAGCTTCTGGCACCATTTTTGAGTGAATTGCCAAAAGTCAGATTTTTGCGGAAATTGTGACCCCGGGGCTTAGGGAGTTTTTCAAAAAAATATTTTCTGTCGGTTACGTTTTTGAGGGCTGATTTCTTGTCCTGTGATAAAAAGCCTTCTGTTTCCATCGCCAAAGCTTTCAGGGGATCATTTGCAAGCTTCTGGCACCATTTTTGAGTGAATTGCCAAAAGTCAGATTTTTGCTGAAATTGTGACCCCGGGGCTTAGGGATTTTTTCAAAAAAATATTTTCTGTCGGTTACGTTTTTGAGGGCTGATTTCTTGTCCTGTGATAAAAAGCCTTCTGTTTCCATCGCCAAAGCTTTCAGGGGATCATTTGCGAGCTTCTGGCACCATTTTTGAGTGAATTGCCAAAAGTCAGATTTTTGGCTTAGGGTTTTTTTCAAAAAAATATTTTCTGCCGGTTACGTTTTTGAGGGCTGATTTCTTGTCCTGTGATAAAAAGCCTTCTGTTTCCATCGCCAAAGCTTTCAGGGGATCATTTGCAAGCTTCTGGCACCATTTTTGAGTGAATTGCCAAAAGTCAGATTTTTGCGGAAATTGTGACCCCGGGGCTTAGGGAGTTTTTCAAAAAAATATTTTCTGTCGGTTACGTTTTTGAGGGCTGATTTCTTGTCCTGTGATAAAAAGCCTTCTGTTTCCATCGCCAAAGCTTTCAGGGGATCATTTGCAAGCTTCTGGCACCATTTTTGAGTGAATTGCCAAAAGTCAGATTTTTGCTGAAATTGTGACCCCGGGGCTTAGGGATATTTTCAAAAAAATATTTTCTGCCGGTTAAGTTTTTGAGGGCTGATTTCTTGTCCTGTGATAAAAAGCCTTCTGTTTCCATCGCCAAAGCTTTCAGGGGATCATTTGCAAGCTTCTGGCACCATTTTTGAGTGAATTGCCAAAAGTCAGATTTTTGGCTTAGGGTTTTTTTCAAAAAAATATTTTCTGTCGGTTACGTTTTTGAGGGCTGATTTCTTGTCCTGTGATAAAAAGCCTTCTGTTTCCATCGCCAAAGCTTTCAGGGGATCATTTGCAAGCTTCTGGCACCATTTTTAAGTGAATTGCCAAAAGTCAGATTTTTGCGGAAATTGTGACCCCGGGGCTTAGGGATTTTTTCAAAAAAATATTTTCTGCCGGTTAAGTTTTTGAGGGCTGATTTCTTGTCCTGTGATAAAAAGCCTTCTGTTTCCATCGCCAAAGCTTTCAGGGGATCATTTGCAAGCTTCTGGCACCATTTTTTAGTGAATTGCCAAAAGTCAGATTTCTGCTGAAATTGTGACCCCAGGGCTTAAGGATTTTTTCAAAAAAAAAAATTCTGCCGGTTAAGTTTTTGAGGGCTGATTTCTTGTCCTGTGATAAAAAGCCTTCTGTTTCCATCGCCAAAGCTTTCAGGGGATCATTTGCAAGCTTCTGGCACCATTTTTGAGTGAATTGCCAAAAGTCAGATTTTTACTGAAATTGTGACCCCGGGGCTTAGGGATTTTTCCAAAAAAATATTTTCTGCTGGTTAAGTTTTTGAGGGCTGATTTCTTGTCCTGTGATAAAAAGCCTTCTGTTTCCATCGCCAAAGCTTTCAGGGGATCATTTGCAAGCTTCTGGCACCATTTTTGAGTGAATTGCCAAAAGTCAGATTTTTGCTGAAATTGTGACCCCAGGGCTTAGGGATTTTTTCAAAAAAATATTTTCTGTCGGTTACGTTTTTGAGGGCTGATTTCTTGTCCTGTGATAAAAAGCCTTCTGTTTCCATCGCCAAAGCTTTCAGGGGATCATTTGCGAGCTTCTGGCACCATTTTTGAGTGAATTGCCAAAAGTCAGATTTTTGGCTTAGGGTTTTTTTCAAAAAAATATTTTCTGCCGGTTAAGTTTTTGAGGGCTGATTTCTTGTCCTGTGATAAAAAGCCTTCTGTTTCCATCGCCAAAGCTTTCAGGGGATCATTTGCAAGCTTCTGGCACCATTTTTGAGTGAATTGCCAAAAGTCAGATTTTTGGCTTAGGGTTTTTTTCAAAAAAATATTTTCTGCCGGTTAAGTTTTTGAGGGCTGATTTCTTGTCCTGTGATAAAAAGCCTTCTGTTTCCATCGCCAAAGCTTTCAGGGGATCATTTGCAAGCTTCTGGCACCATTTTTGAGTGAATTGCCAAAAGTCAGATTTCTGCTGAAATTGTGACCCTGGGGCTTAAGGATTTTTTCAAAAAAAAAATCTGCCGGTTAAGTTTTTGAGGGCTGATTTCTTGTCCTGTGATAAAAAGCCTTCTGTTTCCATCGCCAAAGCTTTCAGGGGATCATTTGCAAGCTTCTGGCACCATTTTTGAGTGAATTACCAAAAGTCAGATTTTTGGCTTAGGGTTTTTTTCAAAAAAATATTTTCTGTCGGTTACGTTTTTGAGGGCTGATTTCTTGTCCTGTGATAAAAAGCCTTCTGTTTCCATCGCCAAAGCTTTCAGGGGATCATTTGCAAGCTTCTGGCACCATTTTTGAGTGAATTGCCAAAAGTAAGATTTTTGCGGAAATTGTGACCCCGGGGCTTAGGGATTTTTTCAAAAAAATATTTTCTGCCGGTTAAGTTTTAGAGGGCTGATTTCTTGTCCTGTGATAAAAAGCCTTCTGTTTCCATCGCCAAAGCTTTCAGGGGATCATTTGCAAGCTTCTGGCACCATTTTTGAGTGAATTGCCAAAAGTCAGATTTTTGCTGAAATTGTGACCCCGGGGCTTAGGGATTTTTTCAAAAAAATATTTTCTGTCGGTTACGTTTTTGAGGGCTGATTTCTTGTTGTTTCCATCGCCAAAGCTTTCAGGGGATCATTTGCAAGCTTCTGGCACCATTTTTGAGTGAATTGCCAAAAGTCAGATTTTTGCTGAAATTGTGACCCCGGGGCTTAGGGATTTTTTCAAAAAAATATTTTCTGCTGGTTACATTTTTGAGGGCTGATTTCTTGTCCTGTGATAAAAAGCCTTCTGTTTCCATCACCAAAGCTTTCAGGGGATCATTTGCAAGCTTCTGGCACCATTTTTGAGTGAATTGCCAAAAGTCAGATTTTTGCTGAAATTGTGACCCCGGGGCTTAGGGATTTTTTCAAAAAAATATTTTCTGTCGGTTACGTTTTTGAGGGCTGATTTCTTGTCCTGTGATAAAAAGCCTTCTGTTTCCATCGCCAAAGCTTTCAGGGGATCATTTGCAAGCTTCTGGCACCATTTTTGAGTGAATTGCCAAAAGTCAGATTTTTGCTGAAATTGTGACCCCGGGGCTTAGGGATTTTTTCAAAAAAATATTTTCTGTTGGTTACGTTTTTGAGGGCTGATTTCTTGTCCTGTGATAAAAACCTTCTGTTTCCATCGCCAAAGCTTTCAGGGGATCATTTGCAAGCTTCTGGCACCATTTTTGAGTGAATTGCCAAAAGTCAGATTTTTGGCTTAGGGTTTTTTTCAAAAAAATATTTTCTGTCGGTTACGTTTTTGAGGGCTGATTTCTTGTCCTGTGATAAAAAGCCTTCTGTTTCCATCGCCAAAGCTTTCAGGGGATCATTTGCAAGCTTCTGGCACCATTTTTGAGTGAATTGCCAAAAGTCAGATTTTTGCGGAAATTGTGACCCCGGGGCTTAGGGAGTTTTTCAAAAAAATATTTTCTGTCGGTTACGTTTTTGAGGGCTGATTTCTTGTCCTGTGATAAAAAGCCTTCTGTTTCCATCGCCAAAGCTTTCAGGGGATCATTTGCAAGCTTCTGGCACCATTTTTGAGTGAATTGCCAAAAGTCAGATTTTTGCTGAAATTGTGACCCCGGGGCTTAGGGATTTTTTCAAAAAAATATTTTCTGTCGTTTACGTTTTTGAGGGCTGATTTCTTGTCCTGTGATAAAAAGCCTTCTGTTTCCATCGCCAAAGCTTTCAGGGGATCATTTGCGAGCTTCTGGCACCATTTTTGAGTGAATTGCCAAAAGTCAGATTTTTACTGAAATTGTGACCCCGGGGCTTAGGGATTTTTTCAAAAAAATATTTTCTGCCGGTTAAGTTTTTGAGGGCTGATTTCTTGTCCTGTGATAAAAAGCCTTCTGTTTCCATCGCCAAAGCTTTCAGGGGATCATTTGCTAGCTTCTGGCACCATTTTTGAGTGAATTGCCAAAAGTCAGATTTTTGGCTTAGGGTTTTTTTCAAAAAAATATTTTCTGTCGGTTACGTTTTTGAGGGCTGATTTCTTGTCCTGTGATAAAAAGCCTTCTGTTTCCATCGCCAAAGCTTTCAGGGGATCATTTGCAAGCTTCTGGCACCATTTTTAAGTGAATTGCCAAAAGTCAGATTTTTGCGGAAATTGTGACCCCGGGGCTTAGGGATTTTTTCAAAAAAATATTTTCTGCCGGTTAAGTTTTTGAGGGCTGATTTCTTGTCCTGTGATAAAAAGCCTTCTGTTTCCATCGCCAAAGCTTTCAGGGGATCATTTGCAAGCTTCTGGCACCATTTTTTAGTGAATTGCCAAAAGTCAGATTTCTGCTGAAATTGTGACCCCAGGGCTTAAGGATTTTTTCAAAAAAAAAAATTCTGCCGGTTAAGTTTTTGAGGGCTGATTTCTTGTCCTGTGATAAAAAGCCTTCTGTTTCCATCGCCAAAGCTTTCAGGGGATCATTTGCAAGCTTCTGGCACCATTTTTGAGTGAATTGCCAAAAGTCAGATTTTTACTGAAATTGTGACCCCGGGGCTTAGGGATTTTTCCAAAAAAATATTTTCTGCTGGTTAAGTTTTTGAGGGCTGATTTCTTGTCCTGTGATAAAAAGCCTTCTGTTTCCATCGCCAAAGCTTTCAGGGGATCATTTGCAAGCTTCTGGCACCATTTTTGAGTGAATTGCCAAAAGTCAGATTTTTGCTGAAATTGTGACCCCAGGGCTTAGGGATTTTTTCATAAAATATTTTCTGTCGGTTACGTTTTTGAGGGCTGATTTCTTGTCCTGTGATAAAAAGCCTTCTGTTTCCATCGCCAAAGCTTTCAGGGGATCATTTGCGAGCTTCTGGCACCATTTTTGAGTGAATTGCCAAAAGTCAGATTTTTGGCTTAGGGTTTTTTTCAAAAAAATATTTTCTGCCGGTTAAGTTTTTGAGGGCTGATTTCTTGTCCTGTGATAAAAAGCCTTCTGTTTCCATCGCCAAAGCTTTCAGGGGATCATTTGCAAGCTTCTGGCACCATTTTTGAGTGAATTGCCAAAAGTCAGATTTTTGGCTTAGGGTTTTTTTCAAAAAAATATTTTCTGCCGGTTAAGTTTTTGAGGGCTGATTTCTTGTCCTGTGATAAAAAGCCTTCTGTTTCCATCGCCAAAGCTTTCAGGGGATCATTTGCAAGCTTCTGGCACCATTTTTGAGTGAATTGCCAAAAGTCAGATTTCTGCTGAAATTGTGACCCTGGGGCTTAAGGATTTTTTCAAAAAAAAAATCTGCCGGTTAAGTTTTTGAGGGCTGATTTCTTGTCCTGTGATAAAAAGCCTTCTGTTATCATCGCCAAAGCTTTCAGGGGATCATTTGCAAGCTTCTGGCACCATTTTTGAGTGAATTACCAAAAGTCAGATTTTTGGCTTAGGGTTTTTTTCAAAAAAATATTTTCTGTCGGTTACGTTTTTGAGGGCTGATTTCTTGTCCTGTGATAAAAAGCCTTCTGTTTCCATCGCCAAAGCTTTCAGGGGATCATTTGCAAGCTTCTGGCACCATTTTTGAGTGAATTGCCAAAAGTAAGATTTTTGCGGAAATTGTGACCCCGGGGCTTAGGGATTTTTTCAAAAAAATATTTTCTGCCGGTTAAGTTTTAGAGGGCTGATTTCTTGTCCTGTGATAAAAAGCCTTCTGTTTCCATCGCCAAAGCTTTCAGGGGATCATTTGCAAGCTTCTGGCACCATTTTTGAGTGAATTGCCAAAAGTCAGATTTTTGCTGAAATTGTGACCCCGGGGCTTAGGGATTTTTTCAAAAAAATATTTTCTGTCGGTTACGTTTTTGAGGGCTGATTTCTTGTCCTGTGATAAAAAGCCTTCTGTTTCCATCGCCAAAGCTTTCAGGGGATCATTTGCAAGCTTCTGGCACCATTTTTGAGTGAATTGCCAAAAGTCAGATTTTTGCTGAAATTGTGACCCCGGGGCTTAGGGATTTTTTCAAAAAAATATTTTCTGTCGGTTACGTTTTTGAGGGCTGATTTCTTGTCCTATGATAAAAAGCCTTCTGTTTCCATCGCCAAAGCTTTCAGGGGATCATTTGCGAGCTTCTGGCACCATTTTTGAGTGAATTGCCAAAAGTCAGATTTTTGCGGAAATTGTGACCCCGGGGCTTAGGGATTTTTTCAAAAAAATATTTTCTGCCGGTTAAGTTTTAGAGGGCTGATTTCTTGTCCTGTGATAAAAAGCCTTCTGTTTCCATCGCCAAAGCTTTCAGGGGATCATTTGCAAGCTTCTGGCACCATTTTTGAGTGAATTGCCAAAAGTCAGATTTTTGCTGAAATTGTGACCCCGGGGCTTAGGGATTTTTTCAAAAAAATATTTTCTGCCGGTTAAGTTTTTGAGGGCTGATTTCTTGTCCTGTGATAAAAAGCCTTCTGTTTCCATCGCCAAAGCTTTCAGGGGATCATTTGCAAGCTTCTGGCACCATTTTTGAGTGAATTGCCAAAAGTCAGATTTTTGCGGAAATTGTGACCCCGGGGCTTAGGGATTTTTTCAAAAAAATATTTTCTGCCGGTTAAGTTTTAGAGGGCTGATTTCTTGTCCTGTGATAAAAAGCCTTCTGTTTCCATCGCCAAAGCTTTCAGGGGATCATTTGCAAGCTTCTGGCACCATTTTTGAGTGAATTGCCAAAAGTCAGATTTCTGCTGAAATTGTGACCCTGGGGCTTAGGGATTTTTTCAAAAAAATATTTTCTGCCGGTTACGTTTTTGAGGGCTGATTTCTTGTCCTGTGATAAAAAGCCTTCTGTTTCCATCGCCAAAGCTTTCAGGGGATCATTTGCAAGCTTCTGGCACCATTTTTAAGTGAATTGCCAAAAGTCAGATTTTTGCGGAAATTGTGACCCCGGGGCTTAGGGATTTTTTCAAAAAAATATTTTCTGCCGGTTAAGTTTTTGAGGGCTGATTTCTTGTCCTGTGATAAAAAGCCTTCTGTTTCCATCGCCAAAGCTTTCAGGGGATCATTTGCAAGCTTCTGGCACCATTTTTTAGAGAATTGCCAAAAGTCAGATTTCTGCTGAAATTGTGACCCCAGGGCTTAAGGATTTTTTCAAAAAAAAAAATTCTGCCGGTTAAGTTTTTGAGGGCTGATTTCTTGTCCTGTGATAAAAAGCCTTCTGTTTCCATCGCCAAAGCTTTCAGGGGATCATTTGCAAGCTTCTGGCACCATTTTTGAGTGAATTGCCAAAAGTCAGATTTTTACTGAAATTGTGACCCCGGGGCTTAGGGATTTTTCCAAAAAAATATTTTCTGCTGGTTAAGTTTTTGAGGGCTGATTTCTTGTCCTGTGATAAAAAGCCTTCTGTTTCCATCGCCAAAGCTTTCAGGGGATCATTTGCAAGCTTCTGGCACCATTTTTGAGTGAATTGCCAAAAGTCAGATTTTTGCTGAAATTGTGACCCCAGGGCTTAGGGATTTTTTCAAAAAAATATTTTCTGTCGGTTACGTTTTTGAGGGCTGATTTCTTGTCCTGTGATAAAAAGTCTTCTGTTTCCATCGCCAAAGCTTTCAGGGGATCATTTGCGAGCTTCTGGCACCATTTTTGAGTGAATTTCCAAAAGTCAGATTTTTGGCTTAGGGTTTTTTTCAAAAAAATATTTTCTGCCGGTTAAGTTTTTGAGGGCTGATTTCTTGTCCTGTGATAAAAAGCCTTCTGTTTCCATCGCCAAAGCTTTCAGGGGATCATTTGCAAGCTTCTGGCACCATTTTTGAGTGAATTGCCAAAAGTCAGATTTTTGGCTTAGGGTTTTTTTCAAAAAAATATTTTCTGCCGGTTAAGTTTTTGAGGGCTGATTTCTTGTCCTGTGATAAAAAGCCTTCTGTTTCCATCGCCAAAGCTTTCAGGGGATCATTTGCAAGCTTCTGGCACCATTTTTGAGTGAATTGCCAAAAGTCAGATTTCTGCTGAAATTGTGACCCTGGGGCTTAAGGATTTTTTCAAAAAAAAAATCTGCCGGTTAAGTTTTTGAGGGCTGATTTCTTGTCCTGTGATAAAAAGCCTTCTGTTTCCATCGCCAAAGCTTTCAGGGGATCATTTGCAAGCTTCTGGCACCATTTTTGAGTGAATTACCAAAAGTCAGATTTTTGGCTTAGGGTTATTTTCAAAAAAATATTTTCTGTCGGTTACGTTTTTGAGGGCTGATTTCTTGTCCTGTGATAAAAAGCCTTCTGTTTCCATCGCCAAAGCTTTCAGGGGATCATTTGCAAGCTTCTGGCACCATTTTTGAGTGAATTGCCAAAAGTAAGATTTTTGCGGAAATTGTGACCCCGGGGCTTAGGGATTTTTTCAAAAAAATATTTTCTGCCGGTTAAGTTTTAGAGGGCTGATTTCTTGTCCTGTGATAAAAAGCCTTCTGTTTCCATCGCCAAAGCTTTCAGGGGATCATTTGCAAGCTTCTGGCACCATTTTTGAGTGAATTGCCAAAAGTCAGATTTTTGCTGAAATTGTGACCCCGGGGCTTAGGGATTTTTTCAAAAAAATATTTTCTGTCGGTTACGTTTTTGAGGGCTGATTTCTTGTCCTATGATAAAAAGCCTTCTGTTTCCATCGCCAAAGCTTTCAGGGGATCATTTGCGAGCTTCTGGCACCATTTTTGAGTGAATTGCCAAAAGTCAGATTTTTGCGGAAATTGTGACCCCGGGGCTTAGGGATTTTTTCAAAAAAATATTTTCTGCCGGTTAAGTTTTAGAGGGCTGATTTCTTGTCCTGTGATAAAAAGCCTTCTGTTTCCATCGCCAAAGCTTTCAGGGGATCATTTGCAAGCTTCTGGCACCATTTTTGAGTGAATTGCCAAAAGTCAGATTTTTGCTGAAATTGTGACCCCGGGGCTTAGGGATTTTTTCAAAAAAATATTTTCTGCCGGTTAAGTTTTTGAGGGCTGATTTCTTGTCCTGTGATAAAAAGCCTTCTGTTTCCATCGCCAAAGCTTTCAGGGGATCATTTGCAAGCTTCTGGCACCATTTTTGAGTGAATTGCCAAAAGTCAGATTTTTGCGGAAATTGTGACCCCGGGGCTTAGGGATTTTTTCAAAAAAATATTTTCTGCCGGTTAAGTTTTAGAGGGCTGATTTCTTGTCCTGTGATAAAAAGCCTTCTGTTTCCATCGCCAAAGCTTTCAGGGGATCATTTGCAAGCTTCTGGCACCATTTTTGAGTGAATTGCCAAAAGTCAGATTTCTGCTGAAATTGTGACCCTGGGGCTTAGGGATTTTTTCAAAAAAATATTTTCTGTCGGTTACGTTTTTGAGGGCTGATTTCTTGTCCTATGATAAAAAGCCTTCTGTTTCCATCGCCAAAGCTTTCAGGGGATCATTTGCGAGCTTCTGGCACCATTTTTGAGTGAATTGCCAAAAGTCAGATTTTTGCTGAAATTGTGACCCCGGGGCTTAGGGATTTTTTCAAAAAAATATTTTCTGTCGGTTACGTTTTTGAGGGCTGATTTCTTGTCCTGTGATAAAAAGCCTTCTGTTTCCATCGCCAAAGCTTTCAGGGGATCATTTGCAAGCTTCTGGCACCATTTTTGAGTGAATTGCCAAAAGTCAGATTTCTGCTGAAATTGTGACCCTGGGGCTTAAGGATTTTTTCAAAAAAAAAATCTGCCGGTTAAGTTTTTGAGGGCTGATTTCTAATCCTGTGATAAAAAGCCTTCTGTTTCCATCGCCAAAGCTTTCAGGGGATCATTTGCAAGCTTCTGGCACCATTTTTGAGTGAATTGCCAAAAGTCAGATTTTTGCTGAAATTGTGACCCCGGGGCTTAGGGATTTTTTCAAAAAAATATTTTCTGTCGGTTACGTTTTTGAGGGCTGATTTCTTGTCCTATGATAAAAAGCCTTCTTTTTCCATCGCCAAAGCTTTCAGGGGATCATTTGCGAGCTTCTGGCACCATTTTTGAGTGAATTGCCAAAAGTCAGATTTTTGCGGAAATTGTGACCCCGGGGCTTAGGGATTTTTTCAAAAAAATATTTTCTGCCGGTTAAGTTTTAGAGGGCTGATTTCTTGTCCTGTGATAAAAAGCCTTCTGTTTCCATCGCCAAAGCTTTCAGGGGATCATTTGCAAGCTTCTGGCACCATTTTTGATTGAATTGCCAAAAGTCAGATTTCTGCTGAAATTGTGACCCTGAGGCTTAAGGATTTTTTCAAAAAAAAAATCTGCCGGTTAAGTTTTTGAGGGCTGATTTCTTGTCCTGTGATAAAAAGCCTTCTGTTTCCATCGCCAAAGCTTTCAGGGGATCATTTGCAAGCTTCTGGCACCATTTTTGAGTGAATTGCCAAAAGTCAGATTTTTGCTGAAATTGTGACCCCGGGGCTTAGGGATTTTTTCAAAAAAATATTTTCTGTCGGTTACGTTTTTGAGGGCTGATTTCTTGTCCTGTGATAAAAAGCCTTCTGTTTCCATCGCCAAAGCTTTCAGGGGATCATTTGCAAGCTTCTGGCACCATTTTTGAGTGAATTGCCAAAAGTCAGATTTTTGCTGAAATTGTGACCCCGGGGCTTAGGGATTTTTTCAAAAAAATATTTTCTGCCGGTTAAGTTTTTGAGGGCTGATTTCTTGTCCTGTGATAAAAAGCCTTCTGTTTCCATCGCCAAAGCTTTCAGGGGATCATTTGCAAGCTTCTGGCACCATTTTTGAGTGAATTGCCAAAAGTCAGATTTTTGCGGAAATTGTGACCCCGGGGCTTAGGGATTTTTTCAAAAAAATATTTTCTGCCGGTTAAGTTTTAGAGGGCTGATTTCTTGTCCTGTGATAAAAAGCCTTCTGTTTCCATCGCCAAAGCTTTCAGGGGATCATTTGCAAGCTTCTGGCACCATTTTTGAGTGAATTGCCAAAAGTCAGATTTCTGCTGAAATTGTGACCCTGGGGCTTAGGGATTTTTTCAAAAAAATATTTTCTGTCGGTTACGTTTTTGAGGGCTGATTTCTTGTCCTATGATAAAAAGCCTTCTGTTTCCATCGCCAAAGCTTTCAGGGGATCATTTGCGAGCTTCTGGCACCATTTTTGAGTGAATTGCCAAAAGTCAGATTTTTGCTGAAATTGTGACCCCGGGGCTTAGGGATTTTTTCAAAAAAATATTTTCTGTCGGTTACGTTTTTGAGGGCTGATTTCTTGTCCTGTGATAAAAAGCCTTCTGTTTCCATCGCCAAAGCTTTCAGGGGATCATTTGCAAGCTTCTGGCACCATTTTTGAGTGAATTGCCAAAAGTCAGATTTCTGCTGAAATTGTGACCCTGGGGCTTAAGGATTTTTTCAAAAAAAAAATCTGCCGGTTAAGTTTTTGAGGGCTGATTTCTAATCCTGTGATAAAAAGCCTTCTGTTTCCATCGCCAAAGCTTTCAGGGGATCATTTGCAAGCTTCTGGCACCATTTTTGAGTGAATTGCCAAAAGTCAGATTTTTGCTGAAATTGTGACCCCGGGGCTTAGGGATTTTTTCAAAAAAATATTTTCTGTCGGTTACGTTTTTGAGGGCTGATTTCTTGTCCTATGATAAAAAGCCTTCTTTTTCCATCGCCAAAGCTTTCAGGGGATCATTTGCGAGCTTCTGGCACCATTTTTGAGTGAATTGCCAAAAGTCAGATTTTTGCGGAAATTGTGACCCCGGGGCTTAGGGATTTTTTCAAAAAAATATTTTCTGCCGGTTAAGTTTTAGAGGGCTGATTTCTTGTCCTGTGATAAAAAGCCTTCTGTTTCCATCGCCAAAGCTTTCAGGGGATCATTTGCAAGCTTCTGGCACCATTTTTGAGTGAATTGCCAAAAGTCAGATTTCTGCTGAAATTGTGACCCTGAGGCTTAAGGATTTTTTCAAAAAAAAAATCTGCCGGTTAAGTTTTTGAGGGCTGATTTCTTGTCCTGTGATAAAAAGCCTTCTGTTTCCATCGCCAAAGCTTTCAGGGGATCATTTGCAAGCTTCTGGCACCATTTTTGAGTGAATTGCCAAAAGTCAGATTTTTGCTGAAATTGTGACCCCGGGGCTTAGGGATTTTTTCAAAAAAATATTTTCTGTCGGTTACGTTTTTGAGGGCTGATTTCTTGTCCTGTGATAAAAAGCCTTCTGTTTCCATCGCCAAAGCTTTCAGGGGATCATTTGCAAGCTTCTGGCACCATTTTTGAGTGAATTGCCAAAAGTCAGATTTTTGCGGAAATTGTGACCCCGGGGCTTAGGGATTTTTTCAAAAAAATATTTTCTGTCGGTTACGTTTTTGAGGGCTGATTTCTTGTCCTGTGATAAAAAGCCTTCTGTTTCCATCGCCAAAGCTTTCAGGGGATCATTTGCAAGCTTCTGGCACCATTTTTGAGTGAATTGCCAAAAGTCAGATTTTTGCTGAAATTGTGACCCCGGGGCTTAGGGATTTTTTCAAAAAAATATTTTCTGTCGGTTACGTTTTTGAGGGCTGATTTCTTGTCCTGTGATAAAAAGCCTTCTGTTTCCATCGCCAAAGCTTTCAGGGGATCATTTGCAAGCTTCTGGCACCATTTTTGAGTGAATTGCCAAAAGTCAGATTTTTGCTGAAATTGTGACCCCGGGGCTTAGGGATTTGTTCAAAAAAATATTTTCTGTCGGTTACGTTTTTGAGGGCTGATTTCTTGTCCTGTGATAAAAAGCCTTCTGTTTCCATCGCCAAAGCTTTCAGGGGATCATTTGCAAGCTTCTGGCACCATTTTTGAGTGAATTGCCAAAAGTCAGATTTCTGCTGAAATTGTGACCCTGGGGCTTAGGGATTTTTTCAAAAAAATATTTTCTGTCGGTTACGTTTTTGAGGGCTGATTTCTTGTCCTATGATAAAAAGCCTTCTGTTTCCATCGCCAAAGCTTTCAGGGGATCATTTGCGAGCTTCTGGCACCATTTTTGAGTGAATTGCCAAAAGTCAGATTTTTGCGGAAATTGTGACCCCGGGGCTTAGGGATTTTTTCAAAAAAATATTTTCTGCCGGTTAAGTTTTTGAGGGCTGATTTCTTGTCCTGTGATAAAAAGCCTTCTGTTTCCATCGCCAAAGCTTTCAGGGGATCATTTGCAAGCTTCTGGCACCATTTTTGAGTGAATTGCCAAAAGTCAGATTTCTGCTGAAATTGTGACCCCGGGGCTTAGGGATTTTTTCAAAAAAAAAAATCTGCCGGTTAAGTTTTTGAGGGCTGATTTCTTGTCCTGTGATAAAAAGCCTTCTGTTTCCATCGCCAAAGCTTTCAGGGGATCATTTGCAAGCTTCTGGCACCATTTTTGAGTGAATTGCCAAAAGTCAGATTTTTGCTGAAATTGTGACCCCGGGGCTTAGGGATTTTTTCAAAAAAATATTTTCTGTCGGTTACGTTTTTGAGGGCTGATTTCTTGTCCTGTGATAAAAAGCCTTCTGTTTCCATCGCCAAAGCTTTCAGGGGATCATTTGCGAGCTTCTGGCTCCATTTTTGAGTGAATTGCCAAAAGTCAGATTTTTGCGGAAATTGTGACCCCGGGGCTTAGGGATTTTTTCAAAAAAATATTTTCTGCCGGTTAAGTTTTAGAGGGCTGATTTCTTGTCCTGTGATAAAAAGCCTTCTGTTTCCATCGCCAAAGCTTTCAGGGGATCATTTGCAAGCTTCTGGCACCATTTTTGAGTGAATTGCCAAAAGTCAGATTTCTGCTGAAATTGTGACCCTGGGGCTTAAGGATTTTTTCAAAAAAAAAATATGCCGGTTAAGTTTTTGAGGGCTGATTTCTTGTCCTGTGATAAAAAGCCTTCTGTTTCCATCGCCAAAGCTTTCAGGGGATCATTTGCAAGCTTCTGGCACCATTTTTGAGTGAATTGCCAAAAGTCAGATTTTTGCTGAAATTGTGACCCCGGGGCTTAGGGATTTTTTCAAAAAAATATTTTCTGTCGGTTACGTTTTTGAGGGCTGATTTCTTGTCCTGTGATAAAAAGCCTTCTGTTTCCATCGCCAAAGCTTTCAGGGGATCATTTGCAAGCTTCTGGCACCATTTTTGAGTGAATTGCCAAAAGTCAGATATTTGCGGAAATTGTGACCCCGGGGCTTAGGGATTTTTTCAAAAAAATATTTTCTGCCGGTTAAGTTTTTGAGGGCTGATTTCTTGTCCTGTGATAAAAAGCCTTCTGTTTCCATCGCCAAAGCTTTCAGGGGATCATTTGCAAGCTTCTGGCACCATTTTTGAGTGAATTGCCAAAAGTCAGATTTCTGCTGAAATTGTGACCCTGGGGCTTAAGGATTTTTTCAAAAAAAAAATTCTGCCGGTTAAGTTTTTGAGGGCTGATTTCTTGTCCTGTGATAAAAAGCCTTCTGTTTCCATCACCAAAGCTTTCAGGGGATCATTTGCAAGCTTCTGGCACCATTTTTGAGTGAATTGCCAAAAGTCAGATTTTTGCTGAAATTGTGACCCCGGGGCTTAGGGATTTTTTCAAAAAAAAATTTTCTGTCGGTTACGTTTTTGAGGGCTGATTTCTTGTCCTGTGATAAAAAGCCTTCTGTTTCCATTGCCAAAGCTTTCAGGGGATCATTTGCAAGCTTCTGGCACCATTTTTGAGTGAATTGCCAAAAGTCAGATTTTTGGCTTAGGGTTTTTTTAAAAAAAATATTTTCTGTCGGTTACGTTTTTGAGGGCTGATTTCTTGTCCTGTGATAAAAAGCCTTTTGTTTCCATCGCCAAAGCTTTCAGGGGATCATTTGCAAGCTTCTGGCACCATTTTTGAGTGAATTGCCAAAAGTCAGATTTTTGCTGAAATTGTGACCCCGGGGCTTAGGGATTTTTTCAAAAAAATATTTTCTGCCGGTTAAGTTTTTGAGGGCTGATTTCTTGTCCTGTGATAAAAAGCCTTCTGTTTCCATCGCCAAAGCTTTCAGGGGAATCATTTGCAAGCTTCTGGCACCATTTTTGAGTGAATTGCCAAAAGTCAGATTTTTGCTGAAATTGTGACCCCGGGGCTTAGGGATTTTTTCAAAAAAATATTTTCTGTCGGATACGTTTTTGAGGGCTGATTTCTTGTCCTGTGATAAAAAGCCTTCTGTTTCCATCGCCAAAGCTTTCAGGGGATCATTTGCAAGCTTCTGGCACCATTTTTGAGTGAATTGCCAAAAGTCAGATTTTTGCGGAAATTGTGACCCCGGGGCTTAGGAATTTTTTTAAAAAAATATTTTCTGCCGGTTAAGTTTTAGAGGGCTGATTTCTTGTCCTGTGATAAAAAGCCTTCTGTTTCCATCGCCAAAGCTTTCAGGGGATCATTTGCCAGCTTCTGGCACCATTTTTGAGTGACTTGCCAAAAGTCATATTTTTGCTGAAATTCTGACCCCGGGGCTTAGGGATTTTTTCAAAAAAATATTTTCTGCCGGTTAAGTTTTTGAGGGCTGATTTCCTGTCCTGTGATAAAAAGCCTTCTGTTTCCGTCGCCAAAGCTTTCAGGGGATCATTTGCAAGCTTCTGGCACCATTTTTGAGTGAATTGCCAAAAGTCAGATTTCTGCTGAAATTGTGACACCGGGGCTTAGGGATTTTTTCAAAAAAATATTTTCTGCCGGTTAAGTTTTTGAGGGCTGATTTCTTGTCCTGTGATAAAAAGCCTTCTGTTTCCATCGCCAAAGCTTTCAGGGGATCATTTGCAAGCTTCTGGCACCATTTTTGAGTGAATTGCCAAAAGTCATATTTTTGCTGAAATTGTGACCCCGGGGCTTAGGGATTTTTTCAAAAAAATATTTTCTGCCGGTTAAGTTTTTGAGGGCTGATTTCTTGTCCTGTGATAAAAAGCCTTCTGTTTCCGTCGCCAAAGCTTTCAGGGGATCATTTGCAAGCTTCTGGCACCATTTTTGAGTGAATTGCCAAAAGTCAGATTTTTGGCTTAGGGTTTTTTTAAAAAAAATATTTTCTGTCGGTTACGTTTTTGAGGGCTGATTTCTTGTCCTGTGATAAAAAGCCTTCTGTTTCCATCGCCAAAGCTTTCAGGGGATCATTTGCAAGCTTCTGGCACCATTTTTGAGTGAATTGCCAAAAGTCAGATTTTTGCTGAAATTGTGACCCCGGGGCTTAGGGATTTTTTCAAAAAAATATTTTCTGCCGGTTACGTTTTTGAGGGCTGATTTCTTGTCCTGTGATAAAAAGCCTTCTGTTTCCATCGCCAAAGCTTTCAGGGGATCATTTGCGAGCTTCTGGCACCATTTTTGAGTGAATTGCCAAAAGTCAGATTTTTGCTGAAATTGTGACCCCGGGGCTTAGGGATTTTTTCAAAAAAATATTTTCTGCCGGTTAAGTTTTTGAGGGCTGATTTCTTGTCCTGTGATAAAAAGCCTTCTGTTTCCATCGCCAAAGCTTTCAGGGGATCATTTGCGAGCTTCTGGCACCATTTTTGAGTGAATTGCCAAAAGTCAGATTTCTGCTGAAATTGTGACCCTGGGGCTTAAGGATTTTTTTTTAAAAAAAAATTCTGCCGGTTAAGTTTTTGAGGGCTGATTTCTTGTCCTGTGATAAAAAGCCTTCTGTTTCCATCGCCAAAGCTTTCAGGGGATCATTTGCAAGCTTCTGGCACCATTTTTGAGTGAATTGCCAAAAGTCAGATTTTTGCTGAAATTGTGACCCCGGGGCTTAGGGATTTTTTCAAAAAAATATTTTCTGTCGGTTACGTTTTTGAGGGCTGATTTCTTGTCCTGTGATAAAAAGCCTTCTGTTTCCATCGCCAAAGCTTTCAGGGGATCATTTGCGAGCTTCTGGCACCATTTTTGAGTGAATTGCCAAAAGTCAGATATTTGCGGAAATTGTGACCCCGGGGCTTAGGGATTTTTTCAAAAAAATATTTTCTGCCGGTTAAGTTTTTGAGGGCTGATTTCTTGTCCTGTGATAAAAAGCCTTCTGTTTCCATCGCCAAAGCTTTCAGGGGATCATTTGCAAGCTTCTGGCACCATTTTTGAGTGAATTGCCAAAAGTCAGATTTCTGCTGAAATTGTGACCCTGGGGCTTAAGGATTTTTTCAAAAAAAAAATTCTGCCGGTTAAGTTTTTGAGGGCTGATTTCTTGTCCTGTGATAAAAAGCCTTCTGTTCCCATCGCCAAAGCTTTCAGGGGATCATTTGCAAGCTTCTGGCACCATTTTTGAGTGAATTGCCAAAAGTCAGATTTTTGCTGAAATTGTGACCCCGGGGCTTAGGGATTTTTTCAAAAAAAAATTTTCTGTCGGTTACGTTTTTGAGGGCTGATTTCCTGTCCTGTGATAAAAAGCCTTCTGTTTCCATCGCCAAAGCTTTCAGGGGATCATTTGCAAGCTTCTGGCACCATTTTTGAGTGAATTGCCAAAAGTCAGATTTTTGGCTTAGGGTTTTTTTCAAAAAAATATTTTCTGCCGGTTAAGTTTTTGAGGGCTGATTTCTTGTCCTGTGATAAAAAGCCTTTTGTTTCCATCGCCAAAGCTTTCAGGGGATCATTTGCAAGCTTCTGGCACCATTTTTGAGTGAATTGCCAAAAGTCAGATTTTTGCTGAAATTGTGACCCCAGGGCTTAAGGATTTTTTCAAAAAAATATTTTCTGTCGGTTACGTTTTTGAGGGCTGATTTCTTGTCCTGTGATAAAAAGCCTTCTGTTTCCATCGCCAAAGCTTTCAGGGGATCATTTGCAAGCTTCTGGCACCATTTTTGAGTGAATTGCCAAAAGTCAGATATTTGCGGAAATTGTGACCCCGGGGCTTAGGGATTTTTTCAAAAAAATATTTTCTGCCGGTTAAGTTTTTGAGGGCTGATTTCTTGTCCTGTGATAAAAAGCCTTCTGTTTCCATCGCCAAAGCTTTCAGGGGATCATTTGCAAGCTTCTGGCACCATTTTTGAGTGAATTGCCAAAAGTCAGATTTCTGCTGAAATTGTGACCCTGGGGCTTAAGGATTTTTTCAAAAAAAAAATTCTGCCGGTTAAGTTTTTGAGGGCTGATTTCTTGTCCTGTGATAAAAAGCCTTCTGTTTCCATCGCCAAAGCTTTCAGGGGATCATTTGCAAGCTTCTGGCACCATTTTTGAGTGAATTGCCAAAAGTCAGATTTTTGCTGAAATTGTGACCCCGGGGCTTAGGGATTTTTTCAAAAAAAAATTTTCTGTCGGTTACGTTTTTGAGGGCTGATTTCTTGTCCTGTGATAAAAAGCCTTCTGTTTCCATTGCCAAAGCTTTCAGGGGATCATTTGCAAGCTTCTGGCACCATTTTTGAGTGAATTGCCAAAAGTCAGATTTTTGGCTTAGGGTTTTTTTAAAAAAAATATTTTCTGTCGGTTACGTTTTTGAGGGCTGATTTCTTGTCCTGTGATAAAAAGCCTTTTGTTTCCATCGCCAAAGCTTTCAGGGGATCATTTGCAAGCTTCTGGCACCATTTTTGAGTGAATTGCCAAAAGTCAGATTTTTGCTGAAATTGTGACCCCGGGGCTTAGGGATTTTTTCAAAAAAATATTTTCTGCCGGTTAAGTTTTTGAGGGCTGATTTCATGTCCTGTGATAAAAAGCCTTCTGTTTCCATCGCCAAAGCTTTCAGGGGAATCATTTGCAAGCTTCTGGCACCATTTTTGAGTGAATTGCCAAAAGTCAGATTTTTGCTGAAATTGTGACCCCGGGGCTTAGGGATTTTTTCAAAAAAATATTTTCTGTCGGATACGTTTTTGAGGGCTGATTTCTTGTCCTGTGATAAAAAGCCTTCTGTTTCCATCGCCAAAGCTTTCAGGGGATCATTTGCAAGCTTCTGGCACCATTTTTGAGTGAATTGCCAAAAGTCAGATTTTTGCGGAAATTGTGACCCCGGGGCTTAGGAATTTTTTTAAAAAAATATTTTCTGCCGGTTAAGTTTTAGAGGGCTGATTTCTTGTCCTGTGATAAAAAGCCTTCTGTTTCCATCGCCAAAGCTTTCAGGGGATCATTTGCAAGCTTCTGGCACCATTTTTGAGTGACTTGCCAAAAGTCATATTTTTGCTGAAATTCTGACCCCGGGGCTTAGGGATTTTTTCAAAAAAATATTTTCTGCCGGTTAAGTTTTTGAGGGCTGATTTCTTGTCCTGTGATAAAAAGCCTTCTGTTTCCGTCGCCAAAGCTTTCAGGGGATCATTTGCAAGCTTCTGGCACCATTTTTGAGTGAATTGCCAAAAGTCAGATTTCTGCTGAAATTGTGACACCGGGGCTTAGGGATTTTTTCAAAAAAATATTTTCTGCCGGTTAAGTTTTTGAGGGCTGATTTCTTGTCCTGTGATAAAAAGCCTTCTGTTTCCATCGCCAAAGCTTTCAGGGGATCATTTGCAAGCTTCTGGCACCATTTTTGAGTGAATTGCCAAAAGTCATATTTTTGCTGAAATTGTGACCCCGGGGCTTAGGGATTTTTTCAAAAAAATATTTTCTGCCGGTTAAGTTTTTGAGGGCTGATTTCTTGTCCTGTGATAAAAAGCCTTCTGTTTCCGTCGCCAAAGCTTTCAGGGGATCATTTGCAAGCTTCTGGCACCATTTTTGAGTGAATTGCCAAAAGTCAGATTTTTGGCTTAGGGTTTTTTTTAAAAAAATATTTTCTGTCGGTTACGTTTTTGAGGGCTGATTTCTTGTCCTGTGATAAAAAGCCTTTTGTTTCCATCGCCAAAGCTTTCAGGGGATCATTTGCAAGCTTCTGGCACCATTTTTGAGTGAATTGCCAAAAGTCAGATTTTTGCTGAAATTGTGACCCCGGGGCTTAGGGATTTTTTCAAAAAAATATTTTCTGCCGGTTACGTTTTTGAGGGCTGATTTCTTGTCCTGTGATAAAAAGCCTTCTGTTTCCATCGCCAAAGCTTTCAGGGGATCATTTGCGAGCTTCTGGCACCATTTTTGAGTGAATTGCCAAAAGTCAGATTTTTGCGGAAATTGTGACCCCGGGGCTTAGGGATTTTTTCAAAAAAATATTTTCTGCCGGTTAAGTTTTTGAGGGCTGATTTCTTGTCCTGTGATAAAAAGCCTTCTGTTTCCATCGCCAAAGCTTTCAGGGGATCATTTGCGAGCTTCTGGCACCATTTTTGAGTGAATTGCCAAAAGTCAGATTTTTGCTGAAATTGTGACCCAGGGGCTTAGGGATTTTTTCAAAAAAATATTTTCTGCCGGTTAAGTTTTTGAGGGGTGATTTCTTGTCCTGTGATAAAAAGCCTTCTGTTTCGAGTGCCAAACCTTTCTGGGGAGCATTTGCAAGCTTCTGGCACCATTTTTGAGTGAATTGCCAAAAGTCAGATTTTTGCTGAAATTGTGACCCCGGGGCTTAGGGATTTTTTCAAAAAAATATTTTCTGCCGGTTAACTTTTTGAGGGCTGATTTCTTGTCCTGTGATAAAAAGCCTTCTGTTTCCATCGCCAAAGCTTTCAGGGGATCATTTGCAAGCTTCTGGCACCATTTTTGAGTGAATTGCCAAAAGTCAGATTTTTGCGGAAATTGTGACCCCGGGGCTTAGGAATTTTTTTAAAAAAATATTTTCTGCCGGTTAAGTTTTAGAGGGCTGATTTCTTGTCCTGTGATAAAAAGCCTTCTGTTTCCATCGCCAAAGCTTTCAGGGGATCATTTGCAAGCTTCTGGCACCATTTTTGAGTGACTTGCCAAAAGTCATATTTTTGCTGAAATTCTGACCCTGGGGCTTAGGGATTTTTTCAAAAAAATATTTTCTGCCGGTTAAGTTTTTGAGGGCTGATTTCTTGTCCTGTGATAAAAAGCCTTCTGTTTCCGTCGCCAAAGCTTTCAGGGGATCATTTGCAAGCTTCTGGCACCATTTTTGAGTGAATTGCCAAAAGTCAGATTTCTGCTGAAATTGTGACACCGGGGCTTAGGGATTTTTTCAAAAAAATATTTTCTGCCGGTTAAGTTTTTGAGGGCTGATTTCTTGTCCTGTGATAAAAAGCCTTCTGTTTCCATCGCCAAAGCTTTCAGGGGATCATTTGCAAGCTTCTGGCACCATTTTTGAGTGAATTGCCAAAAGTCATATTTTTGCTGAAATTGTGACCCCGGGGCTTAGGGATTTTTTCAAAAAAATATTTTCTGCCGGTTAAGTTTTTGAGGGCTGATTTCTTGTCCTGTGATAAAAAGCCTTCTGTTTCCGTCGCCAAAGCTTTCAGGGGATCATTTGCAAGCTTCTGGCACCATTTTTGAGTGAATTGCCAAAAGTCAGATTTTTGGCTTAGGGTTTTTTTAAAAAAAATATTTTCTGTCGGTTACGTTTTTGAGGGCTGATTTCTTGTCCTGTGATAAAAAGCCTTTTGTTTCCATCGCCAAAGCTTTCAGTGGATCATTTGCAAGCTTCTGGCACCATTTTTGAGTGAATTGCCAAAAGTCAGATTTTTGCTGAAATTGTGACCCCGGGGCTTAGGGATTTTTTCAAAAAAATATTTTCTGCCGGTTAAGTTTTTGAGGGCTGATTTCTTGTCCTGTGATAAAAAGCCTTCTGTTTCCATCGCCAAAGCTTTCAGGGGATCATTTGCGAGCTTCTGGCACCATTTTTGAGTGAATTGCCAAAAGTCAGATTTCTGCTGAAATTGTGACCCTGGGGCTTAAGGATTTTTTTTAAAAAAAAATTCTGCCGGTTAAGTTTTTGAGGGCTGATTTCTTGTCCTGTGATAAAAAGCCTTCTGTTTCCATCGCCAAAGCTTTCAGGGGATCATTTGCAAGCTTCTGGCACCATTTTTGAGTGAATTGCCAAAAGTCAGATTTTTGCTGAAATTGTGACCCCGGGGCTTAGGGATTTTTTCAAAAAAATATTTTCTGTCGGTTACGTTTTTGAGGGCTGATTTCTTGTCCTGTGATAAAAAGCCTTCTGTTTCCATCGCCAAAGCTTTCAGGGGATCATTTGCGAGCTTCTGGCACCATTTTTGAGTGAATTGCCAAAAGTCAGATATTTGCGGAAATTGTGACCCCGGGGCTTAGGGATTTTTTCAAAAAAATATTTTCTGCCGGTTAAGTTTTTGAGGGCTGATTTCTTGTCCTGTGATAAAAAGCCTTCTGTTTCCATCGCCAAAGCTTTCAGGGGATCATTTGCAAGCTTCTGGCACCATTTTTGAGTGAATTGCCAAAAGTCAGATTTCTGCTGAAATTGTGACCCTGGGGCTTAAGGATTTTTTCAAAAAAAAAATTCTGCCGGTTAAGTTTTTGAGGGCTGATTTCTTGTCCTGTGATAAAAAGCCTTCTGTTCCCATCGCCAAAGCTTTCAGGGGATCATTTGCAAGCTTCTGGCACCATTTTTGAGTGAATTGCCAAAAGTCAGATTTTTGCTGAAATTGTGACCCCGGGGCTTAGGGATTTTTTCAAAAAAAAATTTTCTGTCGGTTACGTTTTTGAGGGCTGATTTCCTGTCCTGTGATAAAAAGCCTTCTGTTTCCATCGCCAAAGCTTTCAGGGGATCATTTGCAAGCTTCTGGCACCATTTTTGAGTGAATTGCCAAAAGTCAGATTTTTGGCTTAGGGTTTTTTTCAAAAAAATATTTTCTGCCGGTTAAGTTTTTGAGGGCTGATTTCTTGTCCTGTGATAAAAAGCCTTTTGTTTCCATCGCCAAAGCTTTCAGGGGATCATTTGCAAGCTTCTGGCACCATTTTTGAGTGAATTGCCAAAAGTCAGATTTTTGCTGAAATTGTGACCCCGGGGCTTAGGGATTTTTTCAAAAAAATATTTTCTGCCGGTTAAGTTTTTGAGGGCTGATTTCTTGTCCTGTGATAAAAAGCCTTCTGTTTCCATCGCCAAAGCTTTCAGGGGAATCATTTGCAAGCTTCTGGCACCATTTTTGAGTGAATTGCCAAAAGTCAGATTTTTGCTGAAATTGTGAACCCGGGGCTTAGGGATTTTTTCAAAAAAATATTTTCTGTCGGATACGTTTTTGAGGGCTGATTTCTTGTCCTGTGGCACCATTTTTGAGTGAATTGCCAAAAGTCAGATTTTTGGCTTAGGGTTTTTTTTAAAAAAATATTTTCTGTCGGTTACGTTTTTGAGGGCTGATTTCTTGTCCTGTGATAAAAAGCCTTCTGTTTCCATCGCCAAAGCTTTCAGGGGATCATTTGCAAGCTTCTGGCACCATTTTTGAGTGAATTGCCAAAAGCCAGATTTTTGCTGAAATTGTGACCCCGGGGCTTAGGGATTTTTTCAAAAAAATATTTTCTGCCGGTTACGTTTTTGAGGGCTGATTTCTTGTCCTGTGATAAAAAGCCTTCTGTTTCCATCGCCAAAGCTTTCAGGGGATCATTTGCGAGCTTCTGGCACCATTTTTGAGTGAATTGCCAAAAGTCAGATTTTTGCGGAAATTGTGACCCCGGGGCTTAGGGATTTTTTCAAAAAAATATTTTCTGCCGGTTAAGTTTTTGAGGGCTGATTTCTTGTCCTGTGATAAAAAGCCTTCTGTTTCCATCGCCAAAGCTTTCAGGGGATCATTTGCGAGCTTCTGGCACCATTTTTGAGTGAATTGCCAAAAGTCAGATTTCTGCTGAAATTGTGACCCTGGGGCTTAAGGATTTTTTCAAAAAAAAAATTCTGCCGGTTAAGTTTTTGAGGGCTGATTTCTTGTCCTGTGATAAAAAGCCTTCTGTTTCCATCGCCAAAGCTTTCAGGGGATCATTTGCAAGCTTCTGGCACCATTTTTGAGTGAATTGCCAAAAGTCAGATTTTTGCTGAAATTGTGACCCCGGGGCTTAGGGATTTTTTCAAAAAAAAAATTTCTGTCGGTTACGTTTTTGAGGGCTGATTTCTTGTCCTGTGATAAAAAGCCTTCTGTTTCCATCGCCAAAGCTTTCAGGGGATCATTTGCAAGCTTCTGGCACCATTTTTGAGTGAATTGCCAAAAGTCAGATTTTTGGCTTAGGGTTTTTTTCAAAAAAATATTTTCTGTCGGTTACGTTTTTGAGGGCTGATTTCTTGTCCTGTGATAAAAAGCCTTTTGTTTCCATCGCCAAAGCTTTCAGGGGATCATTTGCAAGCTTCTGGCACCATTTTTGAGTGAATTGCCAAAAGTCAGATTTTTGCTGAAATTGTGACCCCGGGGCTTAGGGATTTTTTAAAAAAAATATTTTCTGCCGGTTAAGTTTTTGAGGGCTGATTTCTTGTCCTGTGATAAAAAGCCTTCTGTTTCCATCGCCAAAGCTTTCAGGGGATCATTTGCAAGCTTCTGGCACGATTTTTGAGTGAATTGCCAAAAGTCAGATTTTTGCTGAAATTGTGACCCCGGGGCTTAGGGATTTTTTCAAAAAAATATTTTCTGTCGGTTACGTTTTTGAGGGCTGATTTCTTGTCCTGTGATAAAAAGCCTTCTGTTTCCATCGCCAAAGCTTTCAGGGGATCATTTGCAAGCTTCTGGCACCATTTTTGAGTGAATTTCCAAAAGTCAGATTTTTGCGGAAATTGTGACCCCGGGGCTTAGGGATTTTTTCAAAAAAATATTTTCTGTCGGTTACGTTTTTGAGGGCTGATTTCTTGTCCTGTGATAAAAAGCCTTCTGTTTCCATCGCCAAAGCTTTCAGGGGATCATTTGCAAGCTTCTGGCACCATTTTTGAGTGAATTGCCAAAAGTCAGATTTTTGCTGAAATTGTGACCCCGGGGCTTAGGGATTTTTTCAAAAAAATATTTTCTGTCGGTTACGTTTTTGAGGGCTGATTTCTTGTCCTGTGATAAAAAGCCTTCTGTTTCCATCGCCAAAGCTTTCAGGGGATCATTTGCAAGCTTCTGGCACCATTTTTGAGTGAATTGCCAAAAGTCAGATTTTTGCTGAAATTGTGACCCCGGGGCTTAGGGATTTTTTCAAAAAAATATTTTCTGCCGGTTACGTTTTTGAGGGCTGATTTCTTGTCCTGTGATAAAAAGCCTTCTGTTTCCATCGCCAAAGCTTTCAGGGGATCATTTGCAAGCTTCTGGCACCATTTTTGAGTGAATTGCCAAAAGTCAGATTTCTGCTGAAATTGTGACCCTGGGGCTTAAGGATTTTTTCAAAAAAAAAATTCTGCCGGTTAAGTTTTTGAGGGCTGATTTCTTGTCCTGTGATAAAAAGCCTTCTGTTTCCATCGCCAAAGCTTTCAGGGGATCATTTGCAAGCTTCTGGCACCATTTTTGAGTGAATTGCCAAAAGTCAGATTTTTGCTGAAATTGTGACCCCGGGGCTTAGGGATTTTTTCAAAAAAATATTTTTTGTCGGTTACGTTTTTGAGGGCTGATTTCTTGTCCTGTGATAAAAAGCCTTCTGTTTCCATCGCCAAAGCTTTCAGGGGATCATTTGCAAGCTTCTTGCACCATTTTTGAGTGAATTGCCAAAAGTCAGATTTTTGCTGAAATTGTGACCCCGGGGCTTAGGGATTTTTTCAAAAAAAAAATTTCTGTCAGTTACGTTTTTGAGGGCTGATTTCTTGTCCTGTGATAAAAAGCCTTCTGTTTCCATCGCCAAAGCTTTCAGGGGATCATTTGCAAGCTTCTGGCACCATTTTTGAGTGAATTGCCAAAAGTCAGATTTTTGGCTTAGGGTTTTTTTTCAAAAAAATATTTTCTGTCGGTTACGTTTTTGAGGGCTGATTTCTTGTCCTGTGATAAAAAGCCTTTTGTTTCCATCGCCAAAGCTTTCAGGGGATCATTTGCAAGCTTCAGGCACCATTTTTGAGTGAATTGCCAAAAGTCAGATTTTTGCTGAAATTGTGACCCCGGGGCTTAGGGATTTTTTCAAAAAAATATTTTTTGTCGGTTACGTTTTTGAGGGCTGATTTCTTGTCCTGTGATAAAAAGCCTTCTGTTTCCATCGCCAAAGCTTTCAGGGGATCATTTGCAAGCTTCTTGCACCATTTTTGAGTGAATTGCCAAAAGTCAGATTTTTGCTGAAATTGTGACCCCGGGGCTTAGGGATTTTTTCAAAAAAATATTTTCTGCCGGTTAAGTTTCTGAGGGCTGATTTCTTGTCCTGTGATAAAAAGCCTTCTGTTTCCATCGCCAAAGCTTTCAGGGGAATCATTTGCAAGCTTCTGGCACCATTTTTGAGTGAATTGCCAAAAGTCAGATTTTTGCTGAAATTGTGACCCCGGGGCTTAGGGATTTTTTCAAAAAAATATTTTCTGTCGGATACGTTTTTGAGGGCTGATTTCTTGTCCTGTGATAAAAAGCCTTCTGTTTCCATCGCCAAAGCTTTCAGGGGATCATTTGCAAGCTTCTGGCACCATTTTTGAGTGAATTGCCAAAAGTCAGATTTTTGCGGAAATTGTGACCCCGGGGCTTAGGAATTTTTTTAAAAAAATATTTTCTGCCGGTTAAGTTTTAGAGGGCTGATTTCTTGTCCTGTGATAAAAAGCCTTCTGTTTCCATCGCCAAAGCTTTCAGGGGATCATTTGCAAGCTTCTGGCACCATTTTTGAGTGACTTGCCAAAAGTCAGATTTCTGCTGAAATTGTGAACCCGGGGCTTAGGGATTTTTTCAAAAAAAAATTCTGCCGCTTACGTTTTTGAGGGCTGATTTCTTGTCCTGTGATAAAAAGCCTTCTGTTTCCATCACCAAAGCTTTCAGGGGATCATTTGCAAGCTTCTGGCACCATTTTTGAGTGAATTGCCAAAAGTCATATTTTTGCTGAAATTCTGACCCCGGGGCTTAGGGATTTTTTCAAAAAAATATTTTCTGCCGGTTAAGTTTTTGAGGGCTGATTTCTTGTCCTGTGATAAAAAGCCTTCTGTTTCCGTCGCCAAAGCTTTCAGGGGATCATTTGCAAGCTTCTGGCACCATTTTTGAGTGAATTGCCAAAAGTCAGATTTCTGCTGAAATTGTGACACCGGGGCTTAGGGATTTTTTCAAAAAAAAAATTCTGCCGGTTACGTTTTTGAGGGCTGATTTCTTGTCCTGTGATAAAAAGCCTTCTGTTTCCATCGCCAAAGCTTTCAGGGGATCATTTGCAAGCTTCTGGCACCATTTTTGAGTGAATTGCCAAAAGTCAGATTTTTGCTGAAATTGTGACCCCGGGGCTTAGGGATTTTTTCAAAAATATATTTTCTGTGGGTTACGTTTTTGAGGGCTGATTTCTTGTCCTGTGATAAAAAGCCTTCTGTTTCCGTCGCCAAAGCTTTCAGGGGATCATTTGCAAGCTTCTGGCACCATTTTTGAGTGAATTGCCAAAAGTCAGATTTTTGCTGAAATTGTGACCCCGGGGCTTAGGGATTTTTTCAAAAAAATATTTTCTGCCGGTTAAGTTTTTGAGGGCTGATTTCTTGTCCTGTGATAAAAAGCCTTCTGTTTCCATCGCCAAAGCTTTCAGGGGATCATTTGCAAGCTTCTGGCACCATTTTTGAGTGAATTGCCAAAAGTCAGATTTTTGCTGAAATTGTGACCCCGGGGCTTAGGGATTTTTTCAAAAAAATATTTTCTGTCGGTTACGTTTTTGAGGGCTGATTTCTTGTCCTGTGATAAAAAGCCTTCTGTTTCCATCGCCAAAGCTTTCAGGGGATCATTTGCAAGCTTCTGGCACCATTTTTGAGTGAATTGCCAAAAGTCAGATTTTTCGCTTAGGGTTTTTTTCAAAAAAATATTTTCTGTCGGTTACGTTTTTGAGGGCTGATTTCTTGTCCTGTGATAAAAAGCCTTTTGTTTCCATCGCCAAAGCTTTCAGGGGATCATTTGCAAGCTTCTGGCACCATTTTTGAGTGAATTGCCAAAAGTCAGATTTTTGCTGAAATTGTGACCCCGGGGCTTAGGGATTTTTTCAAAAAAATATTTTCTGCCGGTTAAGTTTTTGAGGGCTGATTTCTTGTCCTGTGATAAAAAGCCTTCTGTTTCCATCGCCAAAGCTTTCAGGGGATCATTTGCAAGCTTCTGGCACCATTTTTGAGTGATTTGCCAAAAGTCAGATTTCTGCTGAAATTGTGACCCCGGGGCTTAGGGATTTTTTCAAAAAAAAAATTCTGCCGGTTACGTTTTTGAGGGCTGATTTCTTGTCCTGTGATAAAAAGCCTTCTGTTACCATCGCCAAAGCTTTCAGGGGATCATTTGCAAGCTTCTGGCACCATTTTTGAGTGAATTGCCAAAAGTCAGATTTTTCGCTTAGGGTTTTTTTCAAAAAAATATTTTCTGTCGGTTACGTTTTTGAGGGCTGATTTCTTGTCCTGTGATAAAAAGCCTTTTGTTTCCATCGCCAAAGCTTTCAGGGGATCATTTGCAAGCTTCTGGCACCATTTTTGAGTGAATTGCCAAAAGTCAGATTTTTGCTGAAATTGTGACCCCGGGGCTTAGGGATTTTTTCAAAAAAATATTTTCTGCCGGTTAAGTTTTTGAGGGCTGATTTCTTGTCCTGTGATAAAAAGCCTTCTGTTTCCATCGCCAAAGCTTTCAGGGGATCATTTGCAAGCTTCTGGCACCATTTTTGAGTGATTTGCCAAAAGTCAGATTTCTGCTGAAATTGTGACCCCGGGGCTTAGGGATTTTTTCAAAAAAAAAATTCTGCCGGTTACGTTTTTGAGGGCTGATTTCTTGTCCTGTGATAAAAAGCCTTCTGTTACCATCGCCAAAGCTTTCAGGGGATCATTTGCAAGCTTCTGGCACCATTTTTGAGTGAATTGCCAAAAGTCATATTTTTGCTGAAATTCTGACCCCGGGGCTTAGGGATTTTTTCAAAAAAATATTTTCTGCCGGTTAAGTTTTTGAGGGCTGATTTCTTGTCCTGTGATAAAAAGCCTTCTGTTTCCGTCGCCAAAGCTTTCAGGGGATCATTTGCAAGCTTCTGGCACCATTTTTGAGTGAATTGCCAAAAGTCAGATTTTTGGCTTAGGGTTTTTTTTAAAAAAATATTTTCTGTCGGTTACGTTTTTGAGGGCTGATTTCTTGTCCTGTGATAAAAAGCCTTCTGTTTCCATCGCCAAAGCTTTCAGGGGATCATTTGCAAGCTTCTGGCACCATTTTTGAGTGAATTGCCAAAAGTCAGATTTTTGCTGAAATTGTGACCCCGGGGCTTAGGGATTTTTTCAAAAAAATATTTTCTGCCGGTTAAGTTTTTGAGGGCTGATTTCTTGTCCTGTGATAAAAAGCCTTCTGTTTCCATCGCCAAAGCTTTCAGGGGATCATTTGCAAGCTTCTGGCACCATTTTTGAGTGAATTGCCAAAAGTCAGATTTTTGCTGAAATTGTGACCCCGGGGCTTAGGGATTTTTTCAAAAATATATTTTCTGTGGGTTAAGTTTTAGAGGGCTGATTTCTTGTCCTGTGATAAAAAGCCTTCTGTTTCCATCGCCAAAGCTTTCAGGGGATCATTTGCAAGCTTCTGGCACCATTTTTGAGTGAATTGCCAAAAGTCAGATTTCTGCTGAAATTGTGACCCTGGGGCTTAAGGATTTTTTTTAAAAAAAAAATCTGTCGGTTAAGTTTTTGAGGGCTGATTTCTTGTCCTGTGATAAAAAGCCTTCTGTTTCCATTGCCAAAGCTTTCAGGGGATCATTTGCAAGCTTCTGGCACCATTTTTGAGTGAATTGCCAAAAGTCAAATTTTTGCTGAAATTGTGACCCCGGGGCTTAGGGATTTTTTCAAAAAAACATTTTCTGCCGGTTACGTTTTTGAGGGCTGATTTCTTGTCCTGTGATAAAAAGCCTTCTGTTTCCATCGCCAAAGCTTTCAGGGGATCATTTGCAAGCTTCTGGCACCATTTTTGAGTGAATTGCCAAAAGTCAGATTTTTGCTGAAATTGTGACCCCGGGGCTTAGGGATTTTTTCAAAAAAATATTTTCTGTCGGTTACGTTTTTGAGGGCTGATTTCTTGTCCTGTGATAAAAAGCCTTCTGTTTCCATCGCCAAAGCTTTCAGGGGATCATTTGCAAGCTTCTGGCACCATTTTTGAGTGAATTGCCAAAAGTCAGATTTTTGCTGAAATTGTGACCCCGGGGCTTAGGGATTTTTTCAAAAAAATATTTTCTGTCGGTTACGTTTTTGAGGGCTGATTTCTTGTCCTGTGATAAAAAGCCTTCTGTTTCCATCGCCAAAGCTTTCAGGGGATCATTTGCAAGCTTCTGGCACCATTTTTGAGTGAATTGCCAAAAGTCAGATTTTTGCTGAAATTGTGACCCCGGGGCTTAGGGATTTTTTCAAAAAAATATTTTCTGCCGGTTACGTTTTTGAGGGCTGATTTCTTGTCCTGTGATAAAAAGCCTTCTGTTTCCATCGCCAAAGCTTTCAGGGGATCATGTGCGAGCTTCTGGCACCATTTTTGAGTGAATTGCCAAAAGTCAGATTTTTGCGGAAATTGTGACCCCGGGGCTTAGGGATTTTTTCAAAAAAATATTTTCTGCCGGTTAAGTTTTTGAGGGCTGATTTCTTGTCCTGTGATAAGAAGCCTTCTGTTTCCATCGCCAAAGCTTTCAGGGGATCATTTGCAAGCTTCTGGCACCATTTTTGAGTGAATTGCCAAAAGTCAGATTTCTGCTGAAATTGTGACCCTGGGGCTTAAGGATTTTTTCAAAAAAAAAAATCTGCCGGTTAAGTTTTTGAGGGCTGATTTCTTGTCCTGTGATAAAAAGCCTTCTGTTTCCATCGCCAAAGCTTTCAGGGGATCATTTGCAAGCTTCTGGCACCATTTTTGAGAGAATTGCCAAAAGTCAGATTTTTGCTGAAATTGTGACCCCGGGGCTTAGGGATTTTTTCAAAAAAATATTTTCTGCCGGTTACGTTTTTGAGGGCTGATTTCTTGTCCTGTGATAAAAAGCCTTCTGTTTCCATCGCCAAAGCTTTCAGGGGATCATTTGCAAGCTTCTGGCACCATTTTTGAGTGAATTGCCAAAAGTCAGATTTTTGCTGAAATTGTGACCCCGGGGCTTAGGGATTTTTTCAAAAAAAAAATTCTGTCGGTTACGTTTTTGAGGGCTGATTTCTTGTCCTGTGATAAAAAGCCTTCTGTTTCCATCGCCAAAGCTTTCAGGGGATCATTTGCAAGCTTCTGGCACCATTTTTGAGTGAATTGCCAAAAGTCAGATTTTTGGCTTAGGGTTTTTTTCAAAAAAATATTTTCTGTCGGTTACGTTTTTGAGGGCTGATTTCTTGTCCTGTGATAAAAAGCCTTTTGTTTCCATCGCCAAAGCTTTCAGGGGATCATTTGCAAGCTTCTGGCACCATTTTTGAGTGAATTGCCAAAAGTCAGAATTTTGCTGAAAAATATTTTCTGCCGGTTAAGTTTTTGAGGGCTGATTTCTTGTCCTGTGATAAAAAGCCTTCTGTTTCCATCGCCAAAGCTTTCAGGGGAATCATTTGCAAGCTTCTGGCACCATTTTTGAGTGAATTGCCAAAAGTCAGATTTTTGCTGAAATTGTGACCCCGGGGCTTATGGATTTTTTCAAAAAAATATTTTCTGCCGGTTAAGTTTTAGAGGGCTGATTTCTTGTCCTGTGATAAAAAGCCTTCTGTTTCCATCGCCAAAGCTTTCAGGGGATCATTTGCAAGCTTCTGGCACCATTTTTGAGTGACTTGCCAAAAGTCAGATTTCTGCTGAAATTGTGAACCCGGGGCTTAGGGATTTTTTCAAAAAAAAATTCTGCCGGTTACGTTTTTGAGGGCTGATTTCTTGTCCTGTGATAAAAAGCCTTCTGTTTCCATCACCAAAGCTTTCAGGGGATCATTTGCAAGCTTCTGGCACCATTTTTGAGTGAATTGCCAAAAGTCAGATTTCTGCTGAAATTCTGACCCCGGGGCTTAGGGATTTTTTCAAAAAAATATTTTCTGCCGGTTAAGTTTTTGAGGGCTGATTTCTTGTCCTGTGATAAAAAGCCTTCTGTTTCCGTCGCCAAAGCTTTCAGGGGATCATTTGCAAGCTTCTGGCACCATTTTTGAGTGAATTGCCAAAAGTCAGATTTCTGCTGAAATTGTGACACCGGGGCTTAGGGATTTTTTCAAAAAAAAAATTCTGCCGGTTACGTTTTTGAGGGCTGATTTCTTGTCCTGTGATAAAAAGCCTTCTGTTTCCATCGCCAAAGCTTTCAGGGGATCATTTGCAAGCTTCTGGCACCATTTTTGAGTGAATTGCCAAAAGTCAGATTTTTGCTGAAATTGTGACCCCGGGGCTTAGGGATTTTTTCAAAAAAATATTTTCTGTCGGTTACGTTTTTGAGGGCTGATTTCTTGTCCTGTGATAAAAAGCCTTCTGTTTCCATCGCCAAAGCTTTCAGGGGATCATTTGCAAGCTTCTGGCACCATTTTTGAGTGAATTGCCAAAAGTCAGATTTTTGCTGAAATTGTGACCCCGGGGCTTAGGGATTTTTTCAAAAAAATATTTTCTGCCGGTTACGTTTTTGAGGGCTGATTTCTTGTCCTGTGATAAAAAGCCTTCTGTTTCCATCGCCAAAGCTTTCAGGGGATCATGTGCGAGCTTCTGGCACCATTTTTGAGTGAATTGCCAAAAGTCAGATTTTTGCGGAAATTGTGACCCCGGGGCTTAGGGATTTTTTCAAAAAAATATTTTCTGCCGGTTAAGTTTTTGAGGGCTGATTTCTTGTCCTGTGATAAGAAGCCTTCTGTTTCCATCGCCAAAGCTTTCAGGGGATCATTTGCAAGCTTCTGGCACCATTTTTGAGTGAATTGCCAAAAGTCAGATTTCTGCTGAAATTGTGACCCTGGGGCTTAAGGATTTTTTCAAAAAAAAAAATCTGCCGGTTAAGTTTTTGAGGGCTGATTTCTTGTCCTGTGATAAAAAGCCTTCTGTTTCCATCGCCAAAGCTTTCAGGGGATCATTTGCAAGCTTCTGGCACCATTTTTGAGAGAATTGCCAAAAGTCAGATTTTTCCTGAAATTGTGACCCCGGGGCTTAGGGATTTTTTCAAAAAAATATTTTCTGCCGGTTACTTTTTTGAGGGCTGATTTCTTGTCCTGTGATAAAAAGCCTTCTGTTTCCATCGCCAAAGCTTTCAGGGGATCATTTGCAAGCTTCTGGCACCATTTTTGAGTGAATTGCCAAAAGTCAGATTTTTGCTGAAATTGTGACCCCGGGGCTTAGGGATTTTTTCAAAAAAAAAATTTCTGTCGGTTACGTTTTTGAGGGCTGATTTCTTGTCCTGTGATAAAAAGCCTTCTGTTTCCATCGCCAAAGCTTTCAGGGGATCATTTGCAAGCTTCTGGCACCATTTCTGAGTGAATTGCCAAAAGTCAGATTTTTGGCTTAGGGTTTTTTTCAAAAAAATATTTTCTGTCGGTTACGTTTTTGAGGGCTGATTTCTTGTCCTGTGATAAAAAGCCTTTTGTTTCCATCGCCAAAGCTTTCAGGGGATCATTTGCAAGCTTCTGGCACCATTTTTGAGTGAATTGCCAAAAGTCAGAATTTTGCTGAAAAATATTTTCTGCCGGTTAAGTTTTTGAGGGCTGATTTCTTGTCCTGTGATAAAAAGCCTTCTGTTTCCATCGCCAAAGCTTTCAGGGGAATCATTTGCAAGCTTCTGGCACCATTTTTGAGTGAATTGCCAAAAGTCAGATTTTTGCTGAAATTGTGACCCCGGGGCTTATGGATTTTTTCAAAAAAATATTTTCTGCCGGTTAAGTTTTAGAGGGCTGATTTCTTGTCCTGTGATAAAAAGCCTTCTGTTTCCATCGCCAAAGCTTTCAGGGGATCATTTGCAAGCTTCTGGCACCATTTTTGAGTGACTTGCCAAAAGTCAGATTTCTGCTGAAATTGTGAACCCGGGGCTTAGGGATTTTTTCAAAAAAAAATTCTGCCGGTTACGTTTTTGAGGGCTGATTTCTTGTCCTGTGATAAAAAGCCTTCTGTTTCCATCACCAAAGCTTTCAGGGGATCATTTGCAAGCTTCTGGCACCATTTTTGAGTGAATTGCCAAAAGTCAGATTTCTGCTGAAATTCTGACCCCGGGGCTTAGGGATTTTTTCAAAAAAATATTTTCTGCCGGTTAAGTTTTTGAGGGCTGATTTCTTGTCCTGTGATAAAAAGCCTTCTGTTTCCGTCGCCAAAGCTTTCAGGGGATCATTTGCAAGCTTCTGGCACCATTTTTGAGTGAATTGCCAAAAGTCAGATTTTTGCGGAAATTGTGACCCCGGGGCTTAGGGATTTTTTCAAAAAAATATTTTCTGCCGGTTAAGTTTTTGAGGGCTGATTTCTTGTCCTGTGATAAGAAGCCTTCTGTTTCCATCGCCAAAGCTTTCAGGGGATCATTTGCAAGCTTCTGGCACCATTTTTGAGTGAATTGCCAAAAGTCAGATTTCTGCTGAAATTGTGACCCTGGGGCTTAAGGATTTTTTCAAAAAAAAAAATCTGCCGGTTAAGTTTTTGAGGGCTGATTTCTTGTCCTGTGATAAAAAGCCTTCTGTTTCCATCGCCAAAGCTTTCAGGGGATCATTTGCAAGCTTCTGGCACCATTTTTGAGAGAATTGCCAAAAGTCAGATTTTTCCTGAAATTGTGACCCCGGGGCTTAGGGATTTTTTCAAAAAAATATTTTCTGCCGGTTACTTTTTTGAGGGCTGATTTCTTGTCCTGTGATAAAAAGCCTTCTGTTTCCATCGCCAAAGCTTTCAGGGGATCATTTGCAAGCTTCTGGCACCATTTTTGAGTGAATTGCCAAAAGTCAGATTTTTGCTGAAATTGTGACCCCGGGGCTTAGGGATTTTTTCAAAAAAAAAATTTCTGTCGGTTACGTTTTTGAGGGCTGATTTCTTGTCCTGTGATAAAAAGCCTTCTGTTTCCATCGCCAAAGCTTTCAGGGGATCATTTGCAAGCTTCTGGCACCATTTCTGAGTGAATTGCCAAAAGTCAGATTTTTGGCTTAGGGTTTTTTTCAAAAAAATATTTTCTGTCGGTTACGTTTTTGAGGGCTGATTTCTTGTCCTGTGATAAAAAGCCTTTTGTTTCCATCGCCAAAGCTTTCAGGGGATCATTTGCAAGCTTCTGGCACCATTTTTGAGTGAATTGCCAAAAGTCAGAATTTTGCTGAAAAATATTTTCTGCCGGTTAAGTTTTTGAGGGCTGATTTCTTGTCCTGTGATAAAAAGCCTTCTGTTTCCATCGCCAAAGCTTTCAGGGGAATCATTTGCAAGCTTCTGGCACCATTTTTGAGTGAATTGCCAAAAGTCAGATTTTTGCTGAAATTGTGACCCCGGGGCTTATGGATTTTTTCAAAAAAATATTTTCTGCCGGTTAAGTTTTAGAGGGCTGATTTCTTGTCCTGTGATAAAAAGCCTTCTGTTTCCATCGCCAAAGCTTTCAGGGGATCATTTGCAAGCTTCTGGCACCATTTTTGAGTGACTTGCCAAAAGTCAGATTTCTGCTGAAATTGTGAACCCGGGGCTTAGGGATTTTTTCAAAAAAAAATTCTGCCGGTTACGTTTTTGAGGGCTGATTTCTTGTCCTGTGATAAAAAGCCTTCTGTTTCCATCACCAAAGCTTTCAGGGGATCATTTGCAAGCTTCTGGCACCATTTTTGAGTGAATTGCCAAAAGTCAGATTTCTGCTGAAATTCTGACCCCGGGGCTTAGGGATTTTTTCAAAAAAATATTTTCTGCCGGTTAAGTTTTTGAGGGCTGATTTCTTGTCCTGTGATAAAAAGCCTTCTGTTTCCGTCGCCAAAGCTTTCAGGGGATCATTTGCAAGCTTCTGGCACCATTTTTGAGTGAATTGCCAAAAGTCAGATTTCTGCTGAAATTGTGACACCGGGGCTTAGGGATTTTTTCAAAAAAAAAATTCTGCCGGTTACGTTTTTGAGGGCTGATTTCTTGTCCTGTGATAAAAAGCCTTCTGTTTCCATCGCCAAAGCTTTCAGGGGATCATTTGCAAGCTTCTGGCACCATTTTTGAGTGAATTGCCAAAAGTCATATTTTTGCTGAAATTGTGACCCCGGGGCTTAGGGATTTTTTCAAAAAAATATTTTCTGCCGGTTAAGTTTGTGAGGGCTGATTTCTTGTCCTGTGATAAAAAGCCTTCTGTTTCCGTCGCCAAAGCTTTCAGGGGATCATTTGCAAGCTTCTGGCACCATTTTTGAGTGAATTGCCAAAAGTCAGATTTTTGCTTAGGGATTTTTTCAAAAAAATATTTTCTGCCGGTTAAGTTTTTGAGGGCTGATTACTTGTCCTGTGATAAAAAGCCTTCTGTTTCCATTGCCAAAGCTTTCAGGGGATCATTTGCAAGCTTCTGGCACCATTTTTGAGTGAATTGCCAAAAGTCAGATTTTTGGCTTAGGGTTTTTTTAAAAAAAATATTTTCTGTCGGTTACGTTTTTGAGGGCTGATTTCTTGTCCTGTGATAAAAAGCCTTCTGTTTCCATCGCCAAAGCTTTCAGGGGATCATTTGCAAGCTTCTGGCACCATTTTTGAGTGAATTGCCAAAAGTCAGATTTCTGCTGAAATTGTGACACCGGGGCTTAGGGATTTTTTCAAAAAAAAAATTCTGCCGGTTACGTTTTTGAGGGCTGATTTCTTGTCCTGTGATAAAAAGCCTTCTGTTTCCATCGCCAAAGCTTTCAGGGGATCATTTGCAAGCTTCTGGCACCATTTTTGAGTGAATTGCCAAAAGTCATATTTTTGCTGAAATTGTGACCCCGGGGCTTAGGGATTTTTTCCAAAAAATATTTTCTGCCGGTTAAGTTTGTGAGGGCTGATTTCTTGTCCTGTGATAAAAAGCCTTCTGTTTCCGTCGCCAAAGCTTTCAGGGGATCATTTGCAAGCTTCTGGCACCATTTTTGAGTGAATTGCCAAAAGTCAGATTTTTGCTTAGGGATTTTTTCAAAAAAATATTTTCTGCCGGTTAAGTTTTTGAGGGCTGATTTCTTGTCCTGTGATAAAAAGCCTTCTGTTTCCATTGCCAAAGCTTTCAGGGGATCATTTGCAAGCTTCTGGCACCATTTTTGAGTGAATTGCCAAAAGTCAGATTTTTGGCTTAGGGTTTTTTTAAAAAAAATATTTTCTGTCGGTTACGTTTTTGAGGGCTGATTTCTTGTCCTGTGATAAAAAGCCTTCTGTTTCCATCGCCAAAGCTTTCAGGGGATCATTTGCAAGCTTCTGGCACCATTTTTGAGTGAATTGCCAAAAGTCAGATTTTTGCTGAAATTGTGACCCCGGGGCTTAGGGATTTTTTCAAAAAAATATTTTCTGTCGGTTACGTTTTTGAGGGCTGATTTCTTGTCCTGTGATAAAAAGCCTTCTGTTTCCATCGCCAAAGCTTTCAGGGGATCATTTCCAAGCTTCTGGCACCATTTTTGAGTGAATTGCCAAAAGTCAGATTTTTGCTGAAATTGTGACCCCGGGGCTTAGGGATTTTTTCAAAAAAATATTTTCTGCCGGTTAAGTTTTTGAGGGCTGATTTCTTGTCCTGTGATAGAAAGCCTTCTGTTTCCATCGCCAAAGCTTTCAGGGGATCATTTGCAAGCTTCTGGCACCATTTTTGAGTGAATTGCCAAAAGTCAGATTTTTGCTGAAATTGTGACCCCGGGGCTTAGGGATTTTTTCAAAAAAATATTTTCTGTCGGTTACGTTTTTGAGGGCTGATTTCTTGTCCTGTGATAAAAAGCCTTCTGTTTCCATCGCCAAAGCTTTCAGGGGATCATTTCCAAGCTTCTGGCACCATTTTTGAGTGAATTGCCAAAAGTCAGATTTTTGCTGAAATTGTGACCCCGGGGCTTAGGGATTTTTTCAAAAAAATATTTTCTGCCGGTTAAGTTTTTGAGGGCTGATTTCTTGTCCTGTGATAAAAAGCCTTCTGTTTCCATCGCCAAAGCTTTCAGGGGATCATTTGCAAGCTTCTGGCACCATTTTTGAGTGAATTGCCAAAAGTCAGATTTTGGCTGAAATTGTGACCCCGGGGCTTAGGGATTTTTTCAAAAAAATATTTTCTGTCGGTTACGTTTTTGAGGGCTGATTTCTTGTCCTGTGATAAAAAGCCTTCTGTTTCCATCACCAAAGCTATCAGGGGATCATTTGCAAGCTTCTGGCACCATTTTTGAGTGAATTGCCAAAAGTCAGATTTTTGCTGAAATTGTGACCCCGGGGCTTAGGGATTTTTTCAAAAAAATATTTTCTGTCGGTTACGTTTTTGAGGGCTGATTTCTTGTCCTGTGATAAAAAGCCTTCTGTTTCCATCGCCAAAGCTTTCAGGGGATCATTTGCAAGCTTCTGGCACCATTTTTGAGTGAATTGCCAAAAGTCAGATTTTTGCGGAAATAGTGACCCCGGGGCTTAAGGATTTTTTCAAAAATAATTCTGCCGGTTAAGTTTTTGAGGGCTGATTTCTTGTCCTGTGATAAAAAGCCTTCTGTTTCCACCGCCAAAGCTTTCAGGGGATCATTTGCAAGCTTCTGGCACTATTTATGAGTGAATTGCCAAAAGTCAGATTTTTGCTGAAATTGTGACCCCGGGGCTTAGGGATTTTTTCAAAAAAATATTTTCTGCCGGTTAAGTTTGTGAGGGCTGATTTCTTGTCCTGTGATAAAAAGCCTTCTGTTTCCGTCGCCAAAGCTTTCAGGGGATCATTTGCAAGCTTCTGGCACCATTTTTGAGTGAATTGCCAAAAGTCAGATTTTTGCTTAGGGATTTTTTCAAAAAAATATTTTCTGCCGGTTAAGTTTTTGAGGGCTGATTTCTTGTCCTGTGATAAAAAGCCTTCTGTTTCCATTGCCAAAGCTTTCAGGGGATCATTTGCAAGCTTCTGGCACCATTTTTGAGTGAATTGCCAAAAGTCAGATTTTTGGCTTAGGGTTTTTTTAAAAAAAATATTTTCTGTCGGTTACGTTTTTGAGGGCTGATTTCTTGTCCTGTGATAAAAAGCCTTCTGTTTCCATCGCCAAAGCTTTCAGGGGATCATTTGCAAGCTTCTGGCACCATTTTTGAGTGAATTGCCAAAAGTCAGATTTTTGCTGAAATTGTGACCCCGGGGCTTAGGGATTTTTTCAAAAAAATATTTTCTGCCGGTTAAGTTTTTGAGGGCTGATTTCTTGTCCTGTGATAAAAAGCCTTCTGTTTCCATCGCCAAAGCTTTCAGGGGATCATTTGCAAGCTTCTGGCACCATTTTTGAGTGAATTGCCAAAAGTCAGATTTTTGCTGAAATTGTGACCCCGGGGCTTAGGGATTTTTTCAAAAAAATATTTTCTGTCGGTTACGTTTTTGAGGGCTGATTTCTTGTCCTGTGATAAAAAGTCTTCTGTTTCCATCGCCAAAGCTTTCAGGGGATCATTTCCAAGCTTCTGGCACCATTTTTGAGTGAATTGCCAAAAGTCAGATTTTTGCTGAAATTGTGACCCCGGGGCTTAGGGATTTTTTCAAAAAAATATTTTCTGCCGGTTAAGTTTTTGAGGGCTGATTTCTTGTCCTGTGATAAAAAGCCTTCTGTTTCCATCGCCAAAGCTTTCAGGGGATCATTTGCAAGCTTCTGGCACCATTTTTGAGTGAATTGCCAAAAGTCAGATTTTTGCTGAAATTGTGACCCCGGGGCTTAGGGATTTTTTCAAAAAAATATTTTCTGTCGGTTACGTTTTTGAGGGCTGATTTCTTGTCCTGTGATAAAAAGCCTTCTGTTTCCATCGCCAAAGCTTTCAGGGGATCATTTCCAAGCTTCTGGCACCATTTTTGAGTGAATTGCCAAAAGTCAGATTTTTGCTGAAATTGTGACCCCGGGGCTTAGGGATTTTTTCAAAAAAATATTTTCTGCCGGTTAAGTTTTTGAGGGCTGATTTCTTGTCCTGTGATAAAAAGCCTTCTGTTTCCATCGCCAAAGCTTTCAGGGGATCATTTGCAAGCTTCTGGCACCATTTTTGAGTGAATTGCCAAAAGTCAGATTTTGGCTGAAATTGTGACCCCGGGGCTTAGGGATTTTTTCAAAAAAATATTTTCTGTCGGTTACGTTTTTGAGGGCTGATTTCTTGTCCTGTGATAAAAAGCCTTCTGTTTCCATCACCAAAGCTATCAGGGGATCATTTGCAAGCTTCTGGCACCATTTTTGAGTGAATTGCCAAAAGTCAGATTTTTGCTTAGGGATTTTTTCAAAAAAATATTTTCTGCCGGTTAAGTTTTTGAGGGCTGATTTCTTGTCCTGTGATAAAAAGCCTTCTGTTTCCATCGCCAAAGCTTTCAGGGGATCATTTGCAAGCTTCTGGCACCATTTTTGAGTGAATTGCCAAAAGTCAGATTTTGGCTGAAATTGTGACCCCGGGGCTTAGGGATTTTTTCAAAAAAATATTTTCTGTCGGTTACGTTTTTGAGGGCTGATTTCTTGTCCTGTGATAAAAAGCCTTCTGTTTCCGTCGCCAAAGCTTTCAGGGGATCATTTGCAAGCTTCTGGCACCATTTTTGAGTGAATTGCCAAAAGTCAGATTTTTGCTTAGGGATTTTTTCAAAAAAATATTTTCTGCCGGTTAAGTTTTTGAGGGCTGATTTCTTGTCCTGTGATAAAAAGCCTTCTGTTTCCATCGCCAAAGCTTTCAGGGGATCATTTGCAAGCTTCTGGCACCATTTTTGAGTGAATTGCCAAAAGTCAGATTTTTGCTGAAATTGTGACCCCGGGGCTTAGGGATTTTTTCAAAAAAATATTTTCTGTCGGTTACGTTTTTGAGGGCTGATTTCTTGTCCTGTGATAAAAAGCCTTCTGTTTCCATCGCCAAAGCTTTCAGGGGATCATTTGCGAGCTTCTGGCACCATTTTTGAGTGAATTGCCAAAAGTCAGATTTTTGCGGAAATTGTGACCCCGGGGCTTAGGGATTTTTTCAAAAAAATATTTTCTGCCGGTTAAGTTTTTGAGGGCTGATTTCTTGTCCTGTGATAAAAAGCCTTCTGTTTCCATCGTCAAAGCTTTCAGGGGATCATTTGCAAGCTTCTGGCACCATTTTTGAGTGAATTGCCAAAAGTCAGATTTCTGCTGAAATCGTGACCCTGGGGCTTAAGGATTTTTTCAAAAAAATATTTTGCCGGTTAAGTTTTTGAGGGCTGATTTCTTGTCCTGTGATAAAAAGCCTTCTGTTTCCATCGCCAAAGCTTTCAGGGGATCATTTCCAAGCTTCTGGCACCATTTTTGAGTGAATTGCCAAAAGTCAAATTTTTGCTGAAATTGTGACCCCGGGGATTAGGGATTTTTTCAAAAAAATATTTTCTGCCGGTTAAGTTTTTGAGGGCTGATTTCTTGTCCTGTGATAAAAAGCCTTCTGTTTCCATCGCCAAAGCTTTCAGGGGATCATTTGCAAGCTTCTGGCACCATTTTTGAGTGAATTGCCAAAAGTCAGATTTTGGCTGAAATTGTGACCCCGGGGCTTAGGGATTTTTTCAAAAAAATATTTTCTGTCGGTTACGTTTTTGAGGGCTGATTTCTTGTCCTGTGATAAAAAGCCTTCTGTTTCCATCACCAAAGCTATCAGGGGATCATTTGCAAGCTTCTGGCACCATTTTTGAGTGAATTGCCAAAAGTCAGATTTTTGCTGAAATTGTGACCCCGGGGCTTAGGGATTTTTTCAAAAAAATATTTTCTGCCGGTTAAGTTTTTGAGGGCTGATTTCTTGTCCTGTGATAAAAAGCCTTCTGTTTCCGTCGCCAAAGCTTTCAGGGGATCATTTGCAAGCTTCTGGCACCATTTTTGAGTGAATTGCCAAAAGTCAGATTTTTGCTGAAATTGTGACCCCGGGGCTTAGGGATTTTTTCAAAAAAATATTTTCTGCCGGTTACGTTTTTGAGGGCTGATTTCTTGTCCTGTGATAAAAAGCCTTCTGTTTCCATCGCCAAAGCTTTCAGGGGATCATGTGCGAGCTTCTGGCACCATTTTTGAGTGAATTGCCAAAAGTCAGATTTTTGCGGAAATTGTGACCCCGGGGCTTAGGGATTTTTTCAAAAAAATATTTTCTGCCGGTTAAGTTTTTGAGGGCTGATTTCTTGTCCTGTGATAAGAAGCCTTCTGTTTCCATCGCCAAAGCTTTCAGGGGATCATTTGCAAGCTTCTGGCACCATTTTTGAGTGAATTGCCAAAAGTCAGATTTCTGCTGAAATTGTGACCCTGGGGCTTAAGGATTTTTTCAAAAAAAAAAATCTGCCGGTTAAGTTTTTGAGGGCTGATTTCTTGTCCTGTGATAAAAAGCCTTCTGTTTCCATCGCCAAAGCTTTCAGGGGATCATTTGCAAGCTTCTGGCACCATTTTTGAGAGAATTGCCAAAAGTCAGATTTTTGCTGAAATTGTGACCCCGGGGCTTAGGGATTTTTTCAAAAAAATATTTTCTGCCGTTTACTTTTTTGAGGGCTGATTTCTTGTCCTGTGATAAAAAGCCTTCTGTTTCCATCGCCAAAGCTTTCAGGGGAATCATTTGCAAGCTTCTGGCACCATTTTTGAGTGAATTGCCAAAAGTCAGATTTTTGCTGAAATTGTGACCCCGGGGCTTATGGATTTTTTCAAAAAAATATTTTCTGCCGGTTAAGTTTTAGAGGGCTGATTTCTTGTCCTGTGATAAAAAGCCTTCTGTTTCCATCGCCAAAGCTTTCAGGGGATCATTTGCAAGCTTCTGGCACCATTTTTGAGTGACTTGCCAAAAGTCAGATTTCTGCTGAAATTGTGAACCCGGGGCTTAGGGATTTTTTCAAAAAAAAATTCTGCCGGTTACGTTTTTGAGGGCTGATTTCTTGTCCTGTGATAAAAAGCCTTCTGTTTCCATCACCAAAGCTTTCAGGGGATCATTTGCAAGCTTCTGGCACCATTTTTGAGTGAATTGCCAAAAGTCAGATTTCTGCTGAAATTCTGACCCCGGGGCTTAGGGATTTTTTCAAAAAAATATTTTCTGCCGGTTAAGTTTTTGAGGGCTGATTTCTTGTCCTGTGATAAAAAGCCTTCTGTTTCCATCGTCAAAGCTTTCAGGGGATCATTTGCAAGCTTCTGGCACCATTTTTGAGTGAATTGCCAAAAGTCAGATTTCTGCTGAAATCGTGACCCTGGGGCTTAAGGATTTTTTCAAAAAAATATTTTGCCGGTTAAGTTTTTGAGGGCTGATTTCTTGTCCTGTGATAAAAAGCCTTCTGTTTCCATCGCCAAAGCTTTCAGGGGATCATTTCCAAGCTTCTGGCACCATTTTTGAGTGAATTGCCAAAAGTCAGATTTTTGCTGAAATTGTGACCCCGGGGATTAGGGATTTTTTCAAAAAAATATTTTCTGCCGGTTAAGTTTTTGAGGGCTGATTTCTTGTCCTGTGATAAAAAGCCTTCTGTTTCCATCGCCAAAGCTTTCAGGGGATCATTTGCAAGCTTCTGGCACCATTTTTGAGTGAATTGCCAAAAGTCAGATTTTGGCTGAAATTGTGACCCCGGGGCTTAGGGATTTTTTCAAAAAAATATTTTCTGTCGGTTACGTTTTTGAGGGCTGATTTCTTGTCCTGTGATAAAAAGCCTTCTGTTTCCATCACCAAAGCTATCAGGGGATCATTTGCAAGCTTCTGGCACCATTTTTGAGTGAATTGCCAAAAGTCAGATTTTTGCTGAAATTGTGACCCCGGGGCTTAGGGATTTTTTCAAAAAAATATTTTCTGCCGGTTAAGTTTTTGAGGGCTGATTTCTTGTCCTGTGATAAAAAGCCTTCTGTTTCCGTCGCCAAAGCTTTCAGGGGATCATTTGCAAGCTTCTGGCACCATTTTTGAGTGAATTGCCAAAAGTCAGATTTTTGCTGAAATTGTGACCCCGGGGCTTAGGGATTTTTTCAAAAAAATATTTTCTGCCGGTTACGTTTTTGAGGGCTGATTTCTTGTCCTGTGATAAAAAGCCTTCTGTTTCCATCGCCAAAGCTTTCAGGGGATCATGTGCGAGCTTCTGGCACCATTTTTGAGTGAATTGCCAAAAGTCAGATTTTTGCGGAAATTGTGACCCCGGGGCTTAGGGATTTTTTCAAAAAAATATTTTCTGCCGGTTAAGTTTTTGAGGGCTGATTTCTTGTCCTGTGATAAGAAGCCTTCTGTTTCCATCGCCAAAGCTTTCAGGGGATCATTTGCAAGCTTCTGGCACCATTTTTGAGTGAATTGCCAAAAGTCAGATTTCTGCTGAAATTGTGACCCTGGGGCTTAAGGATTTTTTCAAAAAAAAAAATCTGCCGGTTAAGTTTTTGAGGGCTGATTTCTTGTCCTGTGATAAAAAGCCTTCTGTTTCCATCGCCAAAGCTTTCAGGGGATCATTTGCAAGCTTCTGGCACCATTTTTGAGAGAATTGCCAAAAGTCAGATTTTTGCTGAAATTGTGACCCCGGGGCTTAGGGATTTTTTCAAAAAAATATTTTCTGCCGTTTACTTTTTTGAGGGCTGATTTCTTGTCCTGTGATAAAAAGCCTTCTGTTTCCATCGCCAAAGCTTTCAGGGGAATCATTTGCAAGCTTCTGGCACCATTTTTGAGTGAATTGCCAAAAGTCAGATTTTTGCTGAAATTGTGACCCCGGGGCTTATGGATTTTTTCAAAAAAATATTTTCTGCCGGTTAAGTTTTAGAGGGCTGATTTCTTGTCCTGTGATAAAAAGCCTTCTGTTTCCATCGCCAAAGCTTTCAGGGGATCATTTGCAAGCTTCTGGCACCATTTTTGAGTGACTTGCCAAAAGTCAGATTTCTGCTGAAATTGTGAACCCGGGGCTTAGGGATTTTTTCAAAAAAAAATTCTGCCGGTTACGTTTTTGAGGGCTGATTTCTTGTCCTGTGATAAAAAGCCTTCTGTTTCCATCACCAAAGCTTTCAGGGGATCATTTGCAAGCTTCTGGCACCATTTTTGAGTGAATTGCCAAAAGTCAGATTTCTGCTGAAATTCTGACCCCGGGGCTTAGGGATTTTTTCAAAAAAATATTTTCTGCCGGTTAAGTTTTTGAGGGCTGATTTCTTGTCCTGTGATAAAAAGCCTTCTGTTTCCGTCGCCAAAGCTTTCAGGGGATCATTTGCAAGCTTCTGGCACCATTTTTGAGTGAATTGCCAAAAGTCAGATTTCTGCTGAAATTGTGACACCGGGGCTTAGGGATTTTTTCAAAAAAAAAATTCTGCCGGTTACGTTTTTGAGGGCTGATTTCTTGTCCTGTGATAAAAAGCCTTCTGTTTCCATCGCCAAAGCTTTCAGGGGATCATTTGCAAGCTTCTGGCACCATTTTTGAGTGAATTGCCAAAAGTCATATTTTTGCTGAAATTGTGACCCCGGGGCTTAGGGATTTTTTCAAAAAAATATTTTCTGCCGGTTAAGTTTGTGAGGGCTGATTTCTTGTCCTGTGATAAAAAGCCTTCTGTTTCCGTCGCCAAAGCTTTCAGGGGATCATTTGCAAGCTTCTGGCACCATTTTTGAGTGAATTGCCAAAAGTCAGATTTTTGCTTAGGGATTTTTTCAAAAAAATATTTTCTGCCGGTTAAGTTTTTGAGGGCTGATTTCTTGTCCTGTGATAAAAAGCCTTCTGTTTCCATTGCCAAAGCTTTCAGGGGATCATTTGCAAGCTTCTGGCACCATTTTTGAGTGAATTGCCAAAAGTCAGATTTTTGGCTTAGGGTTTTTTTAAAAAAAATATTTTCTGTCGGTTACGTTTTTGAGGGCTGATTTCTTGTCCTGTGATAAAAAGCCTTCTGTTTCCATCGCCAAAGCTTTCAGGGGATCATTTGCAAGCTTCTGGCACCATTTTTGAGTGAATTGCCAAAAGTCAGATTTCTGCTGAAATTGTGACACCGGGGCTTAGGGATTTTTTCAAAAAAAAAATTCTGCCGGTTACGTTTTTGAGGGCTGATTTCTTGTCCTGTGATAAAAAGCCTTCTGTTTCCATCGCCAAAGCTTTCAGGGGATCATTTGCAAGCTTCTGGCACCATTTTTGAGTGAATTGCCAAAAGTCATATTTTTGCTGAAATTGTGACCCCGGGGCTTAGGGATTTTTTCCAAAAAATATTTTCTGCCGGTTAAGTTTGTGAGGGCTGATTTCTTGTCCTGTGATAAAAAGCCTTCTGTTTCCGTCGCCAAAGCTTTCAGGGGATCATTTGCAAGCTTCTGGCACCATTTTTGAGTGAATTGCCAAAAGTCAGATTTTTGCTTAGGGATTTTTTCAAAAAAATATTTTCTGCCGGTTAAGTTTTTGAGGGCTGATTTCTTGTCCTGTGATAAAAAGCCTTCTGTTTCCATTGCCAAAGCTTTCAGGGGATCATTTGCAAGCTTCTGGCACCATTTTTGAGTGAATTGCCAAAAGTCAGATTTTTGGCTTAGGGTTTTTTTAAAAAAAATATTTTCTGTCGGTTACGTTTTTGAGGGCTGATTTCTTGTCCTGTGATAAAAAGCCTTCTGTTTCCATCGCCAAAGCTTTCAGGGGATCATTTGCAAGCTTCTGGCACCATTTTTGAGTGAATTGCCAAAAGTCAGATTTTTGCTGAAATTGTGACCCCGGGGCTTAGGGATTTTTTCAAAAAAATATTTTCTGTCGGTTACGTTTTTGAGGGCTGATTTCTTGTCCTGTGATAAAAAGCCTTCTGTTTCCATCGCCAAAGCTTTCAGGGGATCATTTCCAAGCTTCTGGCACCATTTTTGAGTGAATTGCCAAAAGTCAGATTTTTGCTGAAATTGTGACCCCGGGGCTTAGGGATTTTTTCAAAAAAATATTTTCTGCCGGTTAAGTTTTTGAGGGCTGATTTCTTGTCCTGTGATAGAAAGCCTTCTGTTTCCATCGCCAAAGCTTTCAGGGGATCATTTGCAAGCTTCTGGCACCATTTTTGAGTGAATTGCCAAAAGTCAGATTTTTGCTGAAATTGTGACCCCGGGGCTTAGGGATTTTTTCAAAAAAATATTTTCTGCCGGTTAAGTTTTTGAGGGCTGATTTCTTGTCCTGTGATAAAAAGCCTTCTGTTTCCATCGCCAAAGCTTTCAGGGGATCATTTGCAAGCTTCTGGCACCATTTTTGAGTGAATTGCCAAAAGTCAGATTTTGGCTGAAATTGTGACCCCGGGGCTTAGGGATTTTTTCAAAAAAATATTTTCTGTCGGTTACGTTTTTGAGGGCTGATTTCTTGTCCTGTGATAAAAAGCCTTCTGTTTCCATCACCAAAGCTATCAGGGGATCATTTGCAAGCTTCTGGCACCATTTTTGAGTGAATTGCCAAAAGTCAGATTTTTGCTGAAATTGTGACCCCGGGGCTTAGGGATTTTTTCAAAAAAATATTTTCTGTCGGTTACGTTTTTGAGGGCTGATTTCTTGTCCTGTGATAAAAAGCCTTCTGTTTCCATCGCCAAAGCTTTCAGGGGATCATTTGCAAGCTTCTGGCACCATTTTTGAGTGAATTGCCAAAAGTCAGATTTTTGCGGAAATAGTGACCCCGGGGCTTAAGGATTTTTTCAAAAATAATTCTGCCGGTTAAGTTTTTGAGGGCTGATTTCTTGTCCTGTGATAAAAAGCCTTCTGTTTCCACCGCCAAAGCTTTCAGGGGATCATTTGCAAGCTTCTGGCACTATTTATGAGTGAATTGCCAAAAGTCAGATTTTTGCTGAAATTGTGACCCCGGGGCTTAGGGATTTTTTCAAAAAAATATTTTCTGCCGGTTAAGTTTGTGAGGGCTGATTTCTTGTCCTGTGATAAAAAGCCTTCTGTTTCCGTCGCCAAAGCTTTCAGGGGATCATTTGCAAGCTTCTGGCACCATTTTTGAGTGAATTGCCAAAAGTCAGATTTTTGCTTAGGGATTTTTTCAAAAAAATATTTTCTGCCGGTTAAGTTTTTGAGGGCTGATTTCTTGTCCTGTGATAAAAAGCCTTCTGTTTCCATTGCCAAAGCTTTCAGGGGATCATTTGCAAGCTTCTGGCACCATTTTTGAGTGAATTGCCAAAAGTCAGATTTTTGGCTTAGGGTTTTTTTAAAAAAAATATTTTCTGTCGGTTACGTTTTTGAGGGCTGATTTCTTGTCCTGTGATAAAAAGCCTTCTGTTTCCATCGCCAAAGCTTTCAGGGGATCATTTGCAAGCTTCTGGCACCATTTTTGAGTGAATTGCCAAAAGTCAGATTTTTGCTGAAATTGTGACCCCGGGGCTTAGGGATTTTTTCAAAAAAATATTTTCTGCCGGTTAAGTTTTTGAGGGCTGATTTCTTGTCCTGTGATAAAAAGCCTTCTGTTTCCATCGCCAAAGCTTTCAGGGGATCATTTGCAAGCTGCTGGCACCATTTTTGAGTGAATTGCCAAAAGTCAGATTTTTGCTGAAATTGTGACCCCGGGGCTTAGGGATTTTTTCAAAAAAATATTTTCTGTCGGTTACGTTTTTGAGGGCTGATTTCTTGTCCTGTGATAAAAAGCCTTCTGTTTCCATCGCCAAAGCTTTCAGGGGATCATTTCCAAGCTTCTGGCACCATTTTTGAGTGAATTGCCAAAAGTCAGATTTTTGCTGAAATTGTGACCCCGGGGCTTAGGGATTTTTTCAAAAAAATATTTTCTGCCGGTTAAGTTTTTGAGGGCTGATTTCTTGTCCTGTGATAAAAAGCCTTCTGTTTCCATCGCCAAAGCTTTCAGGGGATCATTTGCAAGCTTCTGGCACCATTTTTGAGTGAATTGCCAAAAGTCAGATTTTTGCTGAAATTGTGACCCCGGGGCTTAGGGATTTTTTCAAAAAAATATTTTCTGTCGGTTACGTTTTTGAGGGCTGATTTCTTGTCCTGTGATAAAAAGCCTTCTGTTTCCATCGCCAAAGCTTTCAGGGGATCATTTCCAAGCTTCTGGCACCATTTTTGAGTGAATTGCCAAAAGTCAGATTTTTGCTGAAATTGTGACCCCGGGGCTTAGGGATTTTTTCAAAAAAATATTTTCTGCCGGTTAAGTTTTTGAGGGCTGATTTCTTGTCCTGTGATAAAAAGCCTTCTGTTTCCATCGCCAAAGCTTTCAGGGGATCATTTGCAAGCTTCTGGCACCATTTTTGAGTGAATTGCCAAAAGTCAGATTTTGGCTGAAATTGTGACCCCGGGGCTTAGGGATTTTTTCAAAAAAATATTTTCTGTCGGTTACGTTTTTGAGGGCTGATTTCTTGTCCTGTGATAAAAAGCCTTCTGTTTCCGTCGCCAAAGCTTTCAGGGGATCATTTGCAAGCTTCTGGCACCATTTTTGAGTGAATTGCCAAAAGTCAGATTTTTGCTTAGGGATTTTTTCAAAAAAATATTTTCTGCCGGTTAAGTTTTTGAGGGCTGATTTCTTGTCCTGTGATAAAAAGCCTTCTGTTTCCATCGCCAAAGCTTTCAGGGGATCATTTGCAAGCTTCTGGCACCATTTTTGAGTGAATTGCCAAAAGTCAGATTTTTGCTGAAATTGTGACCCCGGGGCTTAGGGATTTTTTCAAAAAAATATTTTCTGTCGGTTACGTTTTTGAGGGCTGATTTCTTGTCCTGTGATAAAAAGCCTTCTGTTTCCATCGCCAAAGCTTTCAGGGGATCATTTGCGAGCTTCTGGCACCATTTTTGAGTGAATTGCCAAAAGTCAGATTTTTGCGGAAATTGTGACCCCGGGGCTTAGGGATTTTTTCAAAAAAATATTTTCTGCCGGTTAAGTTTTTGAGGGCTGATTTCTTGTCCTGTGATAAAAAGCCTTCTGTTTCCATCGCCAAAGCTTTCAGGGGATCATTTGCAAGCTTCTGGCACCATTTTTGAGTGAATTGCCAAAAGTCAGATTTCTGCTGAAATCGTGACCCTGGGGCTTAAGGATTTTTTCAAAAAAATATTTTGCCGGTTAAGTTTTTGAGGGCTGATTTCTTGTCCTGTGATAAAAAGCCTTCTGTTTCCATCGCCAAAGCTTTCAGGGGATCATTTCCAAGCTTCTGGCACCATTTTTGAGTGAATTGCCAAAAGTCAGATTTTTGCTGAAATTGTGACCCCGGGGCTTAGGGATTTTTTCAAAAAAATATTTTCTGCCGGTTAAGTTTTTGAGGGCTGATTTCTTGTCCTGTGATAAAAAGCCTTCTGTTTCCATCGCCAAAGCTTTCAGGGGATCATTTGCAAGCTTCTGGCACCATTTTTGAGTGAATTGCCAAAAGTCAGATTTTGGCTGAAATTGTGACCCCGGGGCTTAGGGATTTTTTCAAAAAAATATTTTCTGTCGGTTACGTTTTTGAGGGCTGATTTCTTGTCCTGTGATAAAAAGCCTTCTGTTTCCATGACCAAAGCTATCAGGGGATCATTTGCAAGCTTCTGGCACCATTTTTGAGTGAATTGCCAAAAGTCAGATTTTTGCTGAAATTGTGACCCCGGGGCTTAGGGATTTTTTCAAAAAAATATTTTCTGCCGGTTAAGTTTTTGAGGGCTGATTTCTTGTCCTGTGATAAAAAGCCTTCTGTTTCCGTCGCCAAAGCTTTCAGGGGATCATTTGCAAGCTTCTGGCACCATTTTTGAGTGAATTGCCAAAAGTCAGATTTTTGCTTAGGGATTTTTTCAAAAAAATATTTTCTGCCGGTTAAGTTTTTGAGGGCTGATTTCTTGTCCTGTGATAAAAAGCCTTCTGTTTCCATCGCCAAAGCTTTCAGGGGATCATTTGCAAGCTTCTGGCACCATTTTTGAGTGAATTGCCAAAAGTCAGATTTTTGCTGAAATTGTGACCCCGGGGCTTAGGGATTTTTTCAAAAAAATATTTTCTGTCGGTTACGTTTTTGAGGGCTGATTTCTTGTCCTGTGATAAAAAGCCTTCTGTTTCCATCGCCAAAGCTTTCAGGGGATCATTTGCGAGCTTCTGGCACCATTTTTGAGTGAATTGCCAAAAGTCAGATTTTTGCAGAAATTGTGACCCCGGGGCTTAGGGATTTTTTCAAAAAAATATTTTCTGCCGGTTAAGTTTTTGAGGGCTGATTTCTTGTCCTGTGATAAAAAGCCTTCTGTTTCCATCGCCAAAGCTTTCAGGGGATCATTTGCAAGCTTCTGGCACCATTTTTGAGTGAATTGCCAAAAGTCAGATTTCTGCTGAAATCGTGACCCTGGGGCTTAAGGATTTTTTCAAAAAAATATTTTGCCGGTTAAGTTTTTGAGGGCTGATTTCTTGTCCTGTGATAAAAAGCCTTCTGTTTCCATCGCCAAAGCTTTCAGGGGATCATTTGCAAGCTTCTGGCACCATTTTTGAGTGAATTGCCAAAAGTCAGATTTTGGCTGAAATTGTGACCCCGGGGCTTAGGGATTTTTTCAAAAAAATATTTTCTGTCGGTTACGTTTTTGAGGGCTGATTTCTTGTCCTGTGATAAAAAGCCTTCTGTTTCCATGACCAAAGCTATCAGGGGATCATTTGCAAGCTTCTGGCACCATTTTTGAGTGAATTGCCAAAAGTCAGATTTTTGCTGAAATTGTGACCCCGGGGCTTAGGGATTTTTTCAAAAAAATATTTTCTGCCGGTTAAGTTTTTGAGGGCTGATTTCTTGTCCTGTGATAAAAAGCCTTCTGTTTCCGTCGCCAAAGCTTTCAGGGGATCATTTGCAAGCTTCTGGCACCATTTTTGAGTGAATTGCCAAAAGTCAGATTTTTGCTTAGGGATTTTTTCAAAAAAATATTTTCTGCCGGTTAAGTTTTTGAGGGCTGATTTCTTGTCCTGTGATAAAAAGCCTTCTGTTTCCATCGCCAAAGCTTTCAGGGGATCATTTGCAAGCTTCTGGCACCATTTTTGAGTGAATTGCCAAAAGTCAGATTTTTGCTGAAATTGTGACCCCGGGGCTTAGGGATTTTTTCAAAAAAATATTTTCTGTCGGTTACGTTTTTGAGGGCTGATTTCTTGTCCTGTGATAAAAAGCCTTCTGTTTCCATCGCCAAAGCTTTCAGGGGATCATTTGCGAGCTTCTGGCACCATTTTTGAGTGAATTGCCAAAAGTCAGATTTTTGCAGAAATTGTGACCCCGGGGCTTAGGGATTTTTTCAAAAAAATATTTTCTGCCGGTTAAGTTTTTGAGGGCTGATTTCTTGTCCTGTGATAAAAAGCCTTCTGTTTCCATCGCCAAAGCTTTCAGGGGATCATTTGCAAGCTTCTGGCACCATTTTTGAGTGAATTGCCAAAAGTCAGATTTTTGCAGAAATTGTGACCCCGGGGCTTAGGGATTTTTTCAAAAAAATATTTTCTGCCGGTTAAGTTTTTGAGGGCTGATTTCTTGTCCTGTGATAAAAAGCCTTCTGTTTCCATCGCCAAAGCTTTCAGGGGATCATTTGCAAGCTTCTGGCACCATTTTTGAGTGAATTGCCAAAAGTCAGATTTCTGCTGAAATCGTGACCCTGGGGCTTAAGGATTTTTTCAAAAAAATATTTTGCCGGTTAAGTTTTTGAGGGCTGATTTCTTGTCCTGTGATAAAAAGCCTTCTGTTTCCATCGCCAAAGCTTTCAGGGGATCATTTGCAAGCTTCTGGCACCATTTTTGAGTGAATTGCCAAAAGTCAGATTTTGGCTGAAATTGTGACCCCGGGGCTTAGGGATTTTTTCAAAAAAATATTTTCTGTCGGTTACGTTTTTGAGGGCTGATTTCTTGTCCTGTGATAAAAAGCCTTCTGTTTCCATGACCAAAGCTATCAGGGGATCATTTGCAAGCTTCTGGCACCATTTTTGAGTGAATTGCCAAAAGTCAGATTTTTGCTGAAATTGTGACCCCGGGGCTTAGGGATTTTTTCAAAAAAATATTTTCTGCCGGTTAAGTTTTTGAGGGCTGATTTCTTGTCCTGTGATAAAAAGCCTTCTGTTTCCGTCGCCAAAGCTTTCAGGGGATCATTTGCAAGCTTCTGGCACCATTTTTGAGTGAATTGCCAAAAGTCAGATTTTTGCTTAGGGATTTTTTCAAAAAAATATTTTCTGCCGGTTAAGTTTTTGAGGGCTGATTTCTTGTCCTGTGATAAAAAGCCTTCTGTTTCCATCGCCAAAGCTTTCAGGGGATCATTTGCAAGCTTCTGGCACCATTTTTGAGTGAATTGCCAAAAGTCAGATTTTTGCTGAAATTGTGACCCCGGGGCTTAGGGATTTTTTCAAAAAAATATTTTCTGTCGGTTACGTTTTTGAGGGCTGATTTCTTGTCCTGTGATAAAAAGCCTTCTGTTTCCATCGCCAAAGCTTTCAGGGGATCATTTGCGAGCTTCTGGCACCATTTTTGAGTGAATTGCCAAAAGTCAGATTTTTGCAGAAATTGTGACCCCGGGGCTTAGGGATTTTTTCAAAAAAATATTTTCTGCCGGTTAAGTTTTTGAGGGCTGATTTCTTGTCCTGTGATAAAAAGCCTTCTGTTTCCATCGCCAAAGCTTTCAGGGGATCATTTGCAAGCTTCTGGCACCATTTTTGAGTGAATTGCCAAAAGTCAGATTTCTGCTGAAATCGTGACCCTGGGGCTTAAGGATTTTTTCAAAAAAATATTTTGCCGGTTAAGTTTTTGAGGGCTGATTTCTTGTCCTGTGATAAAAAGCCTTCTGTTTCCATCGCCAAAGCTTTCAGGGGATCATGTGCAAGCTTCTGGCACCATTTTTGTGTGAATTGCCAAAAGTCAGATTTTTGCTGAAATTGTGACCCCGGGGCTTAGGGATTTTTTCAAAAAAATATTTTCTGTCGGTTACGTTTTTGAGGGCTGATTTCTTGTCCTGTGATAAAAAGCCTTCTGTTTCCATCGCCAAAGCTTTCAGGGGATCATTTGCAAGCTTCTGGCACCATTTTTGAGTGAATTGCCAAAAGTCAGATTTTTACTGAAATTGTGACCCCGGGGCTTAGGGATTTTTTTCAAAAAAAAAATTTCTGTCGGTTACGTTTTTGAGGGCTGATTTCTTGTCCTGTGATAAAAAGCCTTCTGTTTCCATCGCCAAAGCTTTCAGGGGATCATTTGCAAGCTTCTGGCACCATTTTTGAGTGAATTGCCAAAAGTCAGATTTTTGCTGAAATTGTGACCCCGGGGCTTAGGGATTTTTTCAAAAAAATATTTTCTGTCGGTTACGTTGTTGAGGGCTGATTTCTTGTCCTGTGATAAAAAGCCTTCTGTTTCCATCGCCAAAGCTTTCAGGGGATCATTTCCAAGCTTCTGGCACCATTTTTGAGTGAATTGCCAAAAGTCAGATTTTTGCTGAAATTGTGACCCCGGGGCTTAGGGATTTTTTCAAAAAAATATTTTCTGCCGGTTAAGTTTTTGAGGGCTGATTTCTTGTCCTGTGATAAAAAGCCTTCTGTTTCCATCGCCAAAGCTTTCAGGGGATCATTTGCAAGCTTCTGGCACCATTTTTGAGTGAATTGCCAAAAGTCAGATTTTTGCTGAAATTGTGACCCCGGGGCTTAGGGATTTTTTCAAAAAAATATTTTCTGTCGGTTACGTTTTTGAGGGCTGATTTCTTGTCCTGTGATAAAAAGCCTTCTGTTTCCATCGCCAAAGCTTTCAGGGGATCATTTCCAAGCTTCTGGCACCATTTTTGAGTGAATTGCCAAAAGTCAGATTTTTGCTGAAATTGTGACCCCGGGGCTTAGGGATTTTTTCAAAAAAATATTTTCTGCCGGTTAAGTTTTTGAGGGCTGATTTCTTGTCCTGTGATAAAAAGCCTTCTGTTTCCATCGCCAAAGCTTTCAGGGGATCATTTGCAAGCTTCTGGCACCATTTTTGAGTGAATTGCCAAAAGTCAGATTTTTGCTGAAATTGTGACCCCGGGGCTTAGGGATTTTTTCAAAAAAATATTTTCTGTCGGTTACGTTTTTGAGGGCTGATTTCTTGTCCTGTGATAAAAAGCCTTCTGTTTCCATCGCCAAAGCTTTCAGGGGATCATTTGCGAGCTTCTGGCACCATTTTTGAGTGAATTGCCAAAAGTCAGATTTTTGCGGAAATTGTGACCCCGGGGCTTAGGGATTTTTTCAAAAAAATATTTTCTGCCGGTTAAGTTTTTGAGGGCTGATTTCTTGTCCTGTGATAAAAAGCCTTCTGTTTCCATCGCCAAAGCTTTCAGGGGATCATTTGCAAGCTTCTGGCACCATTTTTGAGTGAATTGCCAAAAGTCAGATTTCTGCTGAAATCGTGACCCTGGGGCTTAAGGATTTTTTCAAAAAAATATTTTGCCGGTTAAGTTTTTGAGGGCTGATTTCTTGTCCTGTGGTAAAAAGCCTTCTGTTTCCATCGCCAAAGCTTTCAGGGGATCATTTGCAAGCTTCTGGCACCATTTTTGTGTGAATTGCCAAAAGTTAGATTTTTGCTGAAATTGTGACCCCGGGGCTTAGGGATTTTTTCAAAAAAATATTTTCTGTCGGTTACGTTTTTGAGGGCTGATTTCTTGTCCTGTGATAAAAAGCCTTCTGTTTCCATCGCCAAAGCTTTCAGGGGATCATTTGCAAGCTTCTGGCACCATTTTTGAGTGAATTGCCAAAAGTCAGATTTTTACTGAAATTGTGACCCCGGGGCTTAGGGATTTTTTTCAAAAAAAAAATTTCTGTCGGTTACGTTTTTGAGGGCTGATTTCTTGTCCTGTGATAAAAAGCCTTCTGTTTCCATCGCCAAAGCTTTCAGGGGATCATTTGCAAGCTTCTGGCACCATTTTTGAGTGAATTGCCAAAAGTCAGATTTTTGCGGAAATTGTGACCCCGGGGCTTAGGGATTTTTTCAAAAAAATATTTTCTGCCGGTTAAGTTTTAGAGGGCTGGTTTCTTGTCCTGTGATAAAAAGCCTTCTGTTTCCATCGCCAAAGCTCTCAGGGGATCATTTGCAAGCTTCTGGCACCATTTTTGAGTGAATTGCCAAAAGTCAGATTTCTGCTGAAATTGTGACCCCGGGGCTTAAGGATTTTTTCAAAAAAAAAATTCTGCCGGTTAAGTTTTTGAGGGCTGATTTCTTGTCCTGTGATAAAAAGCCTTCTGTTTCCATCGCCAAAGCTTTCAGGGGATCATTTGCAAGCTTCTGGCACCATTTTTGAGTGAATTGCCAAAAGTCAGATTTTTGCTGAAATTGTGACCCCGGGGCTTAGGGATTTTTTCAAAAAAATATTTTCTGTCGGTTACGTTGTTGAGGGCTGATTTCTTGTCCTGTGATAAAAAGCCTTCTGTTTCCATCGCCAAAGCTTTCAGGGGATCATTTCCAAGCTTCTGGCACCATTTTTGAGTGAATTGCCAAAAGTCAGATTTTTGCTGAAATTGTGACCCCGGGGCTTAGGGATTTTTTCAAAAAAATATTTTCTGCCGGTTAAGTTTTTGAGGGCTGATTTCTTGTCCTGTGATAAAAAGCCTTCTGTTTCCATCGCCAAAGCTTTCAGGGGATCATTTGCAAGCTTCTGGCACCATTTTTGAGTGAATTGCCAAAAGTCAGATTTTTGCTGAAATTGTGACCCCGGGGCTTAGGGATTTTTTCAAAAAAATATTTTCTGTCGGTTACGTTTTTGAGGGCTGATTTCTTGTCCTGTGATAAAAAGCCTTCTGTTTCCATCGCCAAAGCTTTCAGGGGATCATTTCCAAGCTTCTGGCACCATTTTTGAGTGAATTGCCAAAAGTCAGATTTTTGCTGAAATTGTGACCCCGGGGCTTAGGGATTTTTTCAAAAAAATATTTTCTGCCGGTTAAGTTTTTGAGGGCTGATTTCTTGTCCTGTGATAAAAAGCCTTCTGTTTCCATCGCCAAAGCTTTCAGGGGATCATTTGCAAGCTTCTGGCACCATTTTTGAGTGAATTGCCAAAAGTCAGATTTTTGCTGAAATTGTGACCCCGGGGCTTAGGGATTTTTTCAAAAAAATATTTTCTGTCGGTTACGTTTTTGAGGGCTGATTTCTTGTCCTGTGATAAAAAGCCTTCTGTTTCCATCGCCAAAGCTTTCAGGGGATCATTTGCGAGCTTCTGGCACCATTTTTGAGTGAATTGCCAAAAGTCAGATTTTTGCGGAAATTGTGACCCCGGGGCTTAGGGATTTTTTCAAAAAAATATTTTCTGCCGGTTAAGTTTTTGAGGGCTGATTTCTTGTCCTGTGATAAAAAGCCTTCTGTTTCCATCGCCAAAGCTTTCAGGGGATCATTTGCAAGCTTCTGGCACCATTTTTGAGTGAATTGCCAAAAGTCGGATTTCTGCTGAAATCGTGACCCTGGGGCTTAAGGATTTTTTCAAAAAAATATTTTGCCGGTTAAGTTTTTGAGGGCTGATTTCTTGTCCTGTGGTAAAAAGCCTTCTGTTTCCATCGCCAAAGCTTTCAGGGGATCATTTGCAAGCTTCTGGCACCATTTTTGTGTGAATTGCCAAAAGTTAGATTTTTGCTGAAATTGTGACCCCGGGGCTTAGGGATTTTTTCAAAAAAATATTTTCTGTCGGTTACGTTTTTGAGGGCTGATTTCTTGTCCTGTGATAAAAAGCCTTCTGTTTCCATCGCCAAAGCTTTCAGGGGATCATTTGCAAGCTTCTGGCACCATTTTTGAGTGAATTGCCAAAAGTCAGATTTTTGCTGAAATTGTGACCCCGGGGCTTAGGGATTTTTTCAAAAAAAAAAATTCTGTCGGTTACGTTTTTGAGGGCTGATTTCTTGTCCTGTGATAAAAAGCCTTCTGTTTCCATCGCCAAAGCTTTCAGGGGATCATTTGCAAGCTTCTGGCACCATTTTTGTGTGAATTGCCAAAAGTCAGATTTTTGCTGAAATTGTGACCCCAGGGCTTAGGGATTTTTTCAAAAAAATATTTTCTGTCGGTTACGTTTTTGAGGGCTGATTTCTTGTCCTGTGATAAAAAGCCTTCTGTTTCCATCGCCAAAGCTTTCAGGGGATCATTTGCAAGCTTCTGGCACCATTTTTGAGTGAATTGCCAAAAGTCAGATTTTTGCTGAAATTGTGACCCCGGGGCTTAGGGATTTTTTCAAAAAAAAAATTTCTGTCGGTTACGTTTTTGAGGGCTGATTTCTTGTCCTGTGATAAAAAGCCTTCTGTTTCCATCGCCAAAGCTTTCAGGGGATCATTTGCAAGCTTCTGGCACCATTTTTGAGTGAATTGCCAAAAGTCAGATTTTTGCGGAAATTGTGACCCCGGGGCTTAGGGATTTTTTCAAAAAAATATTTTCTGCCGGTTAAGTTTTAGAGGGCTGGTTTCTTGTCCTGTGATAAAAAGCCTTCTGTTTCCATCGCCAAAGCTTTCAGGGGATCATTTGCAAGCTTCTGGCACCATTTTTGAGTGAATTGCCAAAAGTCAGATTTCTGCTGAAATTGTGACCCCGGGGCTTAAGGATTTTTTCAAAAAAAAAATTCTGCCGGTTAAGTTTTTGAGGGCTGATTTCTTGTCCTGTGATAAAAAGCCTTCTGTTTCCATCGCCAAAGCTTTCAGGGGATCATTTGCAAGCTTCTGGCACCATTTTTGAGTGAATTGCCAAAAGTCAGATTTTTGCTGAAATTGTGACCCCGGGGCTTAGGGATTTTTTCAAAAAAATATTTTCTGTCGGTTACGTTTTTGAGGGCTGATTTCTTGTCCTGTGATAAAAAGCCTTCTGTTTCCATCACCAAAGCTTTCAGGGGATCATTTGCAAGCTTCTGGCACCATTTTTGAGTGAATTGCCAAAAGTCAGATTTTGGCTGAAATTGTGACCCCGGGGGTTAGGGATTTTTTCAAAAAAATATTTTCTGTCGGTTACGTTTTTGAGGGCTGATTTCTTGTCCTGTGATAAAAAGCCTTCTGTTTCCATCACCAAAGCTATCAGGGGATCATTTGCAAGCTTCTGGCACCATTTTTGAGTGAATTGCCAAAAGTCAGATTTTTGCTGAAATTGTGACCCCGGGGCTTAGGGATTTTTTCAAAAAAATATTTTCTGCCGGTTAAGTTTTTGAGGGCTGATTTCTTGTCCTGTGATAAAAAGCCTTCTGTTTCCATCGCCAAAGCTTTCAGGGGATCATTTGCAAGCTTCTGGCACCATTTTTGAGTGAATTGCCAAAAGTCAGATTTTTGCGGAAATAGTGACCCCGGGGCTTAAGGATTTTTTCAAAAATAATTCTGCCGGTTAAGTTTTTGAGGGCTGATTTCTTGTCCTGTGATAAAAAGCCTTCTGTTTCCATCGCCAAAGCTTTCAGGGGATCATTTGCAAGCTTCTGGCACCATTTTTGAGTGAATTGCCAAAAGTCATATTTTTGCTGAAATTGTGACCCCGGGGCTTAGGGATTTTTTCAAAAAAATATTTTCTGTCGGTTATGTTTTTGAGGCCTGATTTCTTGTCCTGTGATAAAAAGCCTTCTGTTTCCATCGCCAAAGCTTTCAGGGGATCATTTGCAAGCTTCTGGCACCATTTTTGAGTGAATTGCCAAAAGTCAGATTTTTGCTGAAATTGTGACCCCGGGGCTTAGGGATTTTTTCAAAAAAATATTTTCTGCCGGTTAAGTTTTTGAGGGCTGATTTCTTGTCCTGTGATAAAAAGCCTTCTGTTTCCATCGCCAAAGCTTTCAGGGGATCATTTGCAAGCTTCTGGCACCATTTTTGAGTGAATTGCCAAAAGTCAGATTTTTGCTGAAATTGTGACCCCGGGGCTTAGGGTTTTTTTCAAAAAAATATTTTCTGTCGGTTACGTTTTAGAGGGCTGGTTTCTTGTCCTGTGATAAAAAGCCTTCTGTTTCCATCGCCAAAGCTTTCAGGGGATCATTTGCAAGCTTCTGGCACCATTTTTGAGTGAATTGCCAAAAGTCAGATTTCTGCTGAAATTGTGACCCCGGGGCTTAAGGATTTTTTCAAAAAAAAAATTCTGCCGGTTAAGTTTTTGAGGGCTGATTTCTTTTCCTGTGATAAAAAGCCTTCTGTTTCCATCGCCAAAGCTTTCAGGGGATCATTTGCAAGCTTCTGGCACCATTTTTGAGTGAATTGCCAAAAGTCAGATTTTTGCTGAAATTGTGACCCCGGGGCTTAGGGATTTTTTCAAAAAAAAAATTTCTGTCGGTTACGTTTTTGAGGGCTGATTTCTTGTCCTGTGATAAAAAGCCTTCTGTTTCCATCGCCAAAGCTTTCAGGGGATCATTTGCAAGCTTCTGGCACCATTTTTGAGTGAATTGCCAAAAGTCAGATTTTTGCTGAAATTGTGACCCCGGGGGTTAGGGATTTTTTCAAAAAAATATTTTCTGTCGGTTACGTTTTTGAGGGCTGATTTCTTTTCCTGTGATAAAAAGCCTTCTGTTTCCATCGCCAAAGCTTTCAGGGGATCATTTGCAAGCTTCTGGCACCATTTTTGAGTGAATTGCCAAAAGTCAGATTTTTGCTGAAATTGTGACCCCGGGGCTTAGGGATTTTTTCAAAAAAAAAATTTCTGTCGGTTACGTTTTTGAGGGCTGATTTCTTGTCCTGTGATAAAAAGCCTTCTGTTTCCATCGCCAAAGCTTTCAGGGGATCATTTGCAAGCTTCTGGCACCATTTTTGAGTGAATTGCCAAAAGTCAGATTTTTGCGGAAATAGTGACCCCGGGGCTTAAGGATTTTTTCAAAAATAATTCTGCCGGTTAAGTTTTTGAGGGCTGATTTCTTGTCCTGTGATAAAAAGCCTTCTGTTTCCATCGCCAAAGCTTTCAGGGGATCATTTGCAAGCTTCTGGCACCATTTTTGAGTGAATTGCCAAAAGTCATATTTTTGCTGAAATTGTGACCCCGGGGCTTAGGGATTTTTTCAAAAAAATATTTTCTGTCGGTTATGTTTTTGAGGCCTGATTTCTTGTCCTGTGATAAAAAGCCTTCTGTTTCCATCGCCAAAGCTTTCAGGGGATCATTTGCCAGCTTCTGGCACCATTTTTGAGTGAATTGCCAAAAGTCAGATTTTTGCTGAAATTGTGACCCCGGGGCTTAGGGATTTTTTCAAAAAAATATTTTCTGCCGGTTAAGTTTTTGAGGGCTGATTTCTTGTCCTGTGATAAAAAGCCTTCTGTTTCCATCGCCAAAGCTTTCAGGGGATCATTTGCAAGCTTCTGGCACCATTTTTGAGTGAATTGCTAAAAGTCAGATTTTTGCTGAAATTGTGACCCCGGGGCTTAGGGTTTTTTTCAAAAAAATATTTTCTGTCGGTTACGTTTTTGAGGGCTGATTTCTTTTCCTGTGATAAAAAGCCTTCTGTTTCCATCGCCAAAGCTTTCAGGGGATCATTTGCAAGCTTCTGGCACCATTTTTGTGTGAATTGCCAAAAGTCATATTTTTGCTGAAATTGTGGCCCCGGGGCTTAGGGATTTTTACAAAAAAATATTTTCTGCCGGTTAAGTTTTTGAGGGCTGATTTCTTGTCCTGTGATAAAAAGCCTTCTGTTTCCGTCGCCAAAGCTTTCAGGGGATCATTTGCAAGCTTCTGGCACCATTTTTGAGTGAATTGCCAAAAGTCAGATTTTTGGCTTAGGGTTTTTTTTAAAAAAATATTTTCTGCTGGTTAAGTTTTTGAGGGCTGATTTCTTGTCCTGTGATAAAAAGCCTTCTGTTTCCATCGCCAAAGCTTTCAGGGGATCATTTGCAAGCTTCTGGCACCATTTTTGAGTGAATTGCCAAAAGTCAGATTTCTGCTGAAATCGTGACCCTGGGGCTTAAGGATTTTTTCAAAAAAAAAATTCTGCCGGTTAAGGTTTTGAGGGCTGATTTCTTGTCCTGTGATAAAAAGCCTTCTGTTTCCATCGCCAAAGCTTTCAGGGGATCATTTGCAAGCTTCTGGCACCATTTTTGTGTGAATTGCCAAAAGTCAGATTTTGGCTGAAATTGTGACCTCGGGGCTTAGGGATTTTTTCAAAAAAATATTTTCTGTCGGTTACGTTTTTGAGGGCTGATTTCTTGTCCTGTGATAAAAAGCCTTCTGTTTCCATCGCCAAAGCTTTCAGGGGATCATTTGCAAGCTTCTGGCACCATTTTTGAGTGAATTGCCAAAAGTCAGATTTTTGCTGAAATTGTGACCCCGGGGCTTAGGGATTTTTTCAAAAAAAAAAATTCTGTCGGTTACGTTTTTGAGGGCTGATTTCTTGTCCTGTGATAAAAAGACTTCTGTTTCCATCGCCAAAGCTTTCAGGGGATCATTTGCAAGCTTCTGGCACCATTTTTGAGTGAATTGCCAAAAGTCAGATTTTTGCGGAAATTGTGACCCCGGGGCTTAGGGATTTTTTCAAAAAAATATTTTCTGCCGGTTAAGTTTTAGAGGGCTGGTTTCTTGTCCTGTGATAAAAAGCCTTCTGTTTCCATCGCCAAAGCTTTCAGGGGATCATTTGCAAGCTTCTGGCACCATTTATGAGTGAATTGCCAAAAGTCAGATTTCTGCTGAAATTGTGACCCCGGGGCTTAAGGATTTTTTCAAAAAAAAAATTCTGCCGGTTAAGTTTTTGAGGGCTGATTTCTTTGTCCTGTGATAAAAAGCCTTCTGTTTCCATCACCAAAGCTTTCAGGGGATCATTTGCAAGCTTCTGGCACCATTTTTGAGTGAATTGCCAAAAGTCAGATTTCTGCTGAAATTGTGACCCCGGGACTTAAGGATTTTTTTAAAAAAAAAATTCTGCCGGTTAAGTTTTTGAGGGCTGATTTCTTGTCCTGTGATAAAAAGCCTTCTGTTTCCATCGCCAAAGCTTTCAGGGGATCATTTGCAGGCTTCTGGCACCATTTTTGAGTGAATTGCCAAAAGTCAGATTTTTGCTGAAATTGTGACCCCGGGGCTTAGGGATTTTTTCAAAAAAATATTTTCTGTCGGTTACGTTTTTGAGGGCTGATTTCTTGTCCTGTGATAAAAAGCCTTCTGTTTCCATCGCCAAAGCTTTCAGGGGATCATTTGCAAGCTTCTGGCACCATTTTTGAGTGAATTGCCAAAAGTCAGATTTTTGCGGAAATTGTGACCCCGGGGCTTAGGGATTTTTTCAAAAAAATATTTTCTGCCGGTTAAGTTTTAGAGGGCTGGTTTCTTGTCCTGTGATAAAAAGCCTTCTGTTTCCATCGCCAAAGCTTTCAGGGGATCATTTGCAAGCTTCTGGCACCATTTATGAGTGAATTGCCAAAAGTCAGATTTCTGCTGAAATTGTGACCCCGGGGCTTAAGGATTTTTTCAAAAAAAAAATTCTGCCGGTTAAGTTTTTGAGGGCTGATTTCTTGTCCTGTGATAAAAAGCCTTCTGTTTCCATCGCCAAAGCTTTCAGGGGATCATTTGCAGGCTTCTGGCACCATTTTTGAGTGAATTGCCAAAAGTCAGATTTTTGCTGAAATTGTGACCCCGGGGCTTAGGGATTTTTTCAAAAAAATATTTTCTGTCGGTTACGTTTTTGAGGGCTGATTTCTTGTCCTGTGATAAAAAGCCTTCTGTTTCCATCGCCAAAGCTTTCAGGGGATCATTTGCAAGCTTCTGGCACCATTTTTGAGTGAATTGCCAAAAGTCATATTTTTGCTGAAATTGTGACCCCGGGGCTTAGGGATTTTTTCAAAAAAATATTTTCTGTCGGTTACGTTTTTGAGGGCTGATTTCTTGTCCTGTGATAAAAAGCCTTCTGTTTCCATCGCCAAAGCTTTCAGGGGATCATTTGCAAGCTTCTGGCACCATTTTTGAGTGAATTGCCAAAAGTCAGATTTTTGCTGAAATTGTGACCCAGGGGCTTAGGGATTTTTTCAAAAAAATATTTTCTGCCGGTTAAGTTTTTGAGGGCTGATTTCTTGTCCTGTGATAAAAAGCCTTCTGTTTCCATCGCCAAAGCTTTCAGGGGATCATTTGCAAGCTTCTGGCACCATTTTTGAGTGAATTGCCAAAAGTCAGATTTTTGCTGAAATTGTGACCCCGGGGCTTAGGGATTTTTTCAAAAAAATATTTTCTGTCGGTTACGTTTTTGAGGGCTGATTTCTTGTCCTGTGATAAAAAGCCTTCTGTTTCCATCACCAAAGCTTTCAGGGGATCATTTGCAAGCTTCTGGCACCATTTTTGAGTGAATTGCCAAAAGTCAGATTTTTGCTGAAATTGTGACCCAGGGGCTTAGGGATTTTTTCAAAAAAATATTTTCTGTCGGTTACGTTTTTGTGGGCTGATTTCTTGTCCTGTGATAAAAAGCCTTCTGTTTCCATCGCCAAAGCTTTCAGGGGATCATTTGCAAGCTTCTGGCACCATTTTTGAGTGAATTGCCAAAAGTCAGATTTTTGCGGAAATTGTGACCCCGGGGCTTAGGGATTTTTTCAAAAAAATATTTTCTGCCGGTTACGTTTTAGAGGGCTGATTTCTTGTCCTGTGATAAAAAGCCTTGTTTCCATCACCAAAGCTTTCAGGGGATCATTTGCAAGCTTCTGGCACCATTTTTGAGTGAATTGCCAAAAGTCAGATTTTTCCTGAAATTGTGACCCCGGGGCTTAGGGATTTTTTCAAAAAAATATTTTCTGCCGGTTACGTTTTTGAGGGCTGATTTCTTGTCCTGTGATAAAAAGCCTTCTGTTTCCATCGCCAAAGCTTTCAGGGGATCATTTGCAAGCTTCTGGCACCATTTTTGAGTGAATTGCCAAAAGTCAGATTTTTGCTGAAATTGTGACCCCGGGGCTTAGGGATTTTTTCAAAAAAATATTTTCTGCCGGTTACGTTTTTGAGGGCTGATTTCTTGTCCTGTGATAAAAAGCCTTCTGTTTCCATCGCCAAAGCTTTCAGGGTATCATTTGCAAGCTTCTGGCACCATTTTTGAGTGAATTGCCAAAAGTCAGATTTTTGCGGAAATTGTGACCCCGGGGCTTAGGGATTTTTTCAAAAAAATATTTTCTGCCGGTTAAGTTTTAGAGGGCTGATTTCTTGTCCTGTGATAAAAAGCCTTGTTTCCATCACCAAAGCTTTCAGGGGATCATTTGCAAGCTTCTGGCACCATTTTTGAGTGAATTGCCAAAAGTCAGATTTCTGCTGAAATTGTGACCCCGGGGCTTAAGGATTTTTTTTTTAAAAAAATTCTGCCGGTTAAGTTTTTGAGGGCTGATTTCTTGTCCTGTGATAAAAAGCCTTCTGTTTCCATCGCCAAAGCTTTCAGGGGATCATTTGCAAGCTTCTGGCACCATTTTTGAGTGAATTGCCAAAAGTCAGATTTTTGCTGAAATTGTGACCCCGGGGCTTAGGGATTTTTTCAAAAAAATATTTTCTGCCGGTTAAGTTTTTGACGGCTGATTTCTTGTCCTGTGATAAAAAGCCTTCTGTTTCCGTCGCCAAAGCTTTCAGGGGATCATTTGCAAGCTTCTGGCACCATTTTTGAGTGAATTGCCAAAAGTCAGATTTTTGCTGAAATTGTGACCCCGGGGCTTAGGGATTTTTTCAAAAAAATATTTTCTGTCGGTTACGTTTTTGAGGGCTGATTTCTTGTCCTGTGATAAAAAGCCTTCTGTTTCCATCGCCAAAGCTTTCAGGGGATCATTTGCAAGCTTCTGGCACCATTTTTGAGTGAATTGCCAAAAGTCAGATTTTTGCTGAAATTGTGACCCAGGGGCTTAGGGATTTTTTCAAAAAAATATTTTCTGTCGGATACGTTTTTGAGGGCTGATTTCTTGTCCTGTGATAAAAAGCCTTCTGTTTCCATCGCCAAAGCTTTCAGGGGATCATTTGCAAGCTTCTGGCACCATTTTTGAGTGAATTGCCAAAAGTCGGATTTTTGCTGAAATTGTGACCCAGGGGCTTAGGGATTTTTTCAAAAAAATATTTTCTGCCGGTTAAGTTTTTGAGGGCTGATTTCTTGTCCTGTGATAAAAAGCCTTCTGTTTCCGTCGCCAAAGCTTTCAGGGGATCATTTGCAAGCTTCTGGCACCATTTTTGAGTGAATTGCCAAAAGTCAGATTTCTGCTGAAATTGTGACCCCGGGGCTTAGGGATTTTTTCAAAAAAATATTTTCTGCCGGTTACGTTTTTGAGGGCTGATTTCTTGTCCTGTGATAAAAAGCCTTCTGTTTCCATCGCCAAAGCTTTCAGGGGATCATTTGCAAGCTTCTGGCACCATTTTTGAGTGAATTGCCAAAAGTCAGATTTTTGCTGAAATTGTGACCCCGGGGCTTAGGGATTTTTTCAAAAAAATATTTTCTGCCGGTTACGTTTTTGAGGGCTGATTTCTTGTCCTGTGATAAAAAGCCTTCTGTTTCCATCGCCAAAGCTTTCAGGGGATCATTTGCAAGCTTCTGGCACCATTTTTGAGTGAATTGCCAAAAGTCAGATTTTTGCTGAAATTGTGACCCCAGGGCTTAGGGATTTTTTCAAAAAAAATATTTTCTGCCGGTTACGTTTTTGAGGGCTGATTGCTTGTCCTGTGATAAAAAGCCTTCTGTTTCCATTGCCAAAGCTTTCAGCGGATCATCTGCAAGCTTCTGGCACCATTTTTGAGTGAATTGCCAAAAGTCAGATTTTTGCTGAAATTGTGACCCCGGGGCTTAGGGATTTTTTCAAAAAAATATTTTCTGCCGGTTACGTTTTTGAGGGCTGATTTCTTGTCCTGTGATAAAAAGCCTTCTGTTTCCATCGCCAAAGCTTTCAGGGGATCATTTGCAAGCTTCTGGCACCATTTTTGAGTGAATTGCCAAAAGTCAGATTTTTGCTGAAATTGTGACCCCGGGGCTTAGGGATTTTTTCAAAAAAATATTTTCTGCCGGTTACGTTTTTGAGGGCTGATTTCTTGTCCTGTGATAAAAAGCCTTCTGTTTCCATCGCCAAAGCTTTCAGGGGATCATTTGCAAGCTTCTGGCACCATTTTTGAGTGAATTGCCAAAAGTCAGATTTTTGCTGAAATTGTGATCCCGGGGCTTAGGGATTTTTTCAAAAAAATATTTTCTGCCGGTTAAGTTTTTGAGGGCTGATTTCTTGTCCTGTGATAAAAACCCTTCTGTTTCCATCGCCAAAGCTTTCAGGGGATCATTTGCAAGCTTCTGGCACCATTTTTGAGTGAATTGCCAAAAGTCAGATTTTTGCTGAAATTGTGACCCCGGGGCTTAGGGATTTTTTCAAAAAAATATTTTCTGCCGGTTAAGTTTTTGAGGGCTGATTTCTTGTCCTGTGATAAAAAGCCTTCTGTTTCCATCGCCAAAGCTTTCAGGGGATCATTTGCAAGCTTCTGGCACCATTTTTGAGTGAATTGCCAAAAGTCAGATTTTTGCTGAAATTGTGACCCCGGGGCTTAGGGATTTCTGCAAAAAAATATTTTCTGCCGGATAAGTTTTTGACGGCTGATTTCTTGTCCTGTGATAAAAAGCCTTCTCTTTCCATCGCCAAACCTTTCAGGGGATCATTTGCAAGCTTCTGGCACCATTTTTGAGTGAATTGCCAAAAGTCAGATTTTTGCTGAAATTGTGACCCCGGGGCTTAGGGATATTTTCAAAAAAATATTTTCTGCCGGTTAAGTTTTTGAGGGCTGATTTCTTGTCCTGTGATAAAAAGCCTTCTGTTTCCATCGCCAAAGCTTTCAGGGGATCATTTGCAAGCTTCTGGCACCATTTTTGAGTGAATTGCCAAAAGTCAGATTTACTGAAATTGTGACCCCGGGGCTTAGGGATTTTTTCAAAAAAACATTTTCTGACGGTTACGTTTTTGAGGGCTGATTTCTTGTCCTGTGATAAAAAGCCTTCTGTTTCCATCTCCAAAGCTTTCAGGGGATCATTTGCCAGCTTCTGGCACCATTTTTGAGTGAATTGCCAAAAGTCAGATTTTTGCTGAAATTGTGACCCCGGGGCTTAGGGATTTTTTCAAAAAAATATTTTCTGCCGGTTAAGTTTTTGAGGGCTGATTTCTTGTCCTGTGATAAAAAGCCTTCTGTTTCCATCGCCAAAGCTTTCAGGGGATCATTTGCAAGCTTCTGGCACCATTTTTGAGTGAATTGCCAAAAGTCAGATTTTTGGCTTAGGGTTTTTTCAAAAAAATATTTTCTGCTGGTTACGTTTTTGAGGGCTGATTTCTTGTCCTGTGATAAAAAGCCTTCTGTTTCCATCGCCAAAACTTTCAGGGGATCATTTGCAAGCTTCTGGCACCATTTTTGAGTGAATTGCCAAAAGTCATATTTTTGCTGAAATTTTGACCCCAGGGCTTAGGGATTTTTTCAAAAAAATATTTTCTGCCGGTTAAGTTTTTGAGGGCTGATTTCTTGTCCTGTGATAAAAAGCCTTCTGTTTCCATCGCCAAAGCTTTCAGGGGATCATTTGCAAGCTTCTGGCACCATTTTTGAGTGAATTGCCAAAAGTCAGATTTTTGCTGAAATTGTGACCCCGGGGCTTAAGGATTTTTTCAAAAAAAAATTTCTGCCGGTTAAGTTTTTGAGGGCTGATTTCTTGTCCTGTGATAAAAAGCCTTCTGTTTCCATCGCCAAAGCTTTCAGGGGATCATTTGCAAGCTTCTGGCACCATTTTTGAGTGAATTGCCAAAAGTCAGATTTTTGCTGAAATTGTGACCCCGGGGCTTAAGGATTTTTTCAAAAAAAAATTTCTGCCGGTTAAGTTTTTGAGGGCTGATTTCTTGTCCTGTGATAAAAAGCCTTCTGTTTCCATCGCCAAAGCTTTCAGGGGATCATTTGCAAGCTTCTGGCACCATTTTTGAGTGAATTGCCAAAAGTCAGATTTTTGCTGAAATTGTGACCCCGGGGCTTAGGGATTTTTTCAAAAAAATATTTTCTGTCGGTTACGTTTTTGAGGGCTGATTTCTTGTCCTGTGATAAAAAGCCTTCTGTTTCCATCTCCAAAGGTTTCAGGGGATCATTTGCAATCTTCTGGCACCATTTTTGAGTGAATTGCCAAAAGTCAGATTTTTGCTGAAATTGTGACCCCGGGGCTTAGGGATTTTTTCAAAAAAATATTTTCTGCCGGTTACGTTTTTGAGGGCTGATTTCTTGTCCTGTGATAAAAAGCCTTCTGTTTCCATCGCCAAAACTTTCAGGGGATCATTTGCAAGCTTCTGGCACCTTTTTTGAGTGAATTGCCAAAAGTCAGATTTTTGCTGAAATTGTGACCCCGGGGCTTAAGGATTTTTTCAAAAAAAAAATTCTGCCGGTTAAGTTTTTGAGGGCTGATTTCTTGTCCTGTGATAAAAAGCCTTCTGTTTCCATCGCCAAAGCTTTCAGGGGATCATTTGCAAGCTTCTGGCACCATTTTTGAGTGAATTGCCAAAAGTCAGATTTTTGCTGAAATTGTGACCCCGGGGCTTAGGGATTTTTTCAAAAAAATATTTTCTGCCGGTTACGTTTTTGAGGGCTGATTTCTTGTCCTGTGATAAAAAGCCTTCTGTTTCCATCGCCAAAGCTTTCAGGGGATCATTTGCAAGCTTCTGGCACCATTTTTGAGTGAATTGCCAAAAGTCAGATTTTTGCTGAAATTGTGACCCCGGGGCTTAGGGATTTTTTCAAAAAAATATTTTCTGCCGGTTAAGTTTTTGAGGGCTGATTTCTTGTCCTGTGATAAAAAGCCTTCTGTTTCCATTGCCAAAGCTTTCAGGGGATCATTTGCAAGCTTCTGGCACCATTTTTGAGTGAATTGCCAAAAGTCAGATTTTTGCTGAAATTGTGACCCCGGGGCTTAGGGATTTTTTCAAAAAAATATTTTCTGCCGGTTAAGTTTTTGAGGGCTGATTTCTTGTCCTGTGATAAAAAGCCTTCTGTTTCCATCGGCAAAGCTTTCAGGGGATCATTTGCAAGCTTCTGGCACCATTTTTGAGTGAATTGCCAAAAGTCAGATTAGGGCTTAGGGATCATTTGCAAGCTTCTGGCACCATTTTTGAGTGAATTGCCAAAAGTCAGATTTTTGCTGAAATTGTGACCCCGGGGCTTAGGGATTTTTTCAAAAAAATATTTTCTGTCGGTTACGTTTTTGAGGGCTGATTTCTTGTCCTGTGATAAAAAGCCTTCTGTTTCCATCGCCAAAGCTTTCAGGGGATCATTTGCAAGCTTCTGGCACCATTTTTGAGTGAATTGCCAAAAGTCAGATTTTTGCTGAAATTGTGACCCTGGGGGTTAGGGATTTTTTCAAAAAAATATTTTCTGCTGGTTAAGTTTTTGCGGGCTGATTTCTTGTCCTGTGATAAAAAGCCTTCTGTTTCCATCGCCAAAGCTTTCAGGGGATCATTTGCAAGCTTCTGGCACCATTTTTGAGTGAATTGCCAAAAGTCAGATTTTTGCTGAAATTGTGACCCCGGGGCTTAAGGATTTTTTCAAAAAAATATTTTCTGCCGGTTACGTTTTTGACGGCTGATTTCTTGTCCTGTGATAAAAAGCCTTCTGTTTCCATCGCCAAAACTTTCAGGGGATCATTTGCAAGCTTCTGGCACCATTTTTGAGTGAATTGCCAAAAGTCAGATTTTTGCTGAAATTGTGACCCCGGGGCTTAAGGATTTTTTCAAAAAAAAAATTCTGCCGGTTTAGTTTTTGGGGGCTGATTTCTTGTCCTGTGATAAAAAGCCTTCTGTTTCCATCGCCAAAGCTTTCAGGGGATCATTTGAAAGCTTCTGGCACCATTTTTGAGTGAATTGCCAAAAGTCAGATTTTTGCTGAAATTGTGACCCCGGGGCTTAGGGATTTTTTCAAAAAAATATTTTCTGTCGGTTACGTTTTTGAGGGCTGATTTCTTCTCCTGTGATAAAAAGCCTTCTGTTTCCATCGCCAAAGCTTTCAGGGGATCATTTGCAAGCTTCTGGCACCATTTTTGAGTGAATTGCCAAAAGTCAGATTTTTGCTGAAATTGTGACCCCGGGGCTTAGGGATTTTTTCAAAAAAATATTTTCTGCCGGTTAAGTTTTTGACGGCTGATTTCTTGTCCTGTGATAAAAAGCCTTCTGTTTCCATCGCCAAAGCTTTCAGGGGATCATTTCCAAGCTTCTGGCACCATTTTTGAGTGAATTGCCAAAAGTCAGATTTTTGCTGAAATTGTGACCCCGGGGCTTAAGGATTTTTTCAAAAAAAAAATTCTGCCGGTTTAGTTTTTGAGGGCTGATTTCTTGTCCTGTGATAAAAAGCCTTCTGTTTCCATCGCCAAAGCTTTCAGGGGATCATTTGCAAGCTTCTGGCACCATTTTTGATTGCATTGCCAAAAGTCAGATTTTTGCTGAAATTGTGACCCCGGGGCTTAGGGATTTTTTCAAAAAAATATTTTCTGCCGGTTACGTTTTTGAGGGCTGATTTCTTGTCCTGTGATAAAAAGCCTTCGGTTTCCATCGCCAAAGCTTTCAGGGGATCATTTGCAAGCTTCTGGCACCATTTTTGAGTGAATTGCCAAAAGTCAGATTTTTGCTGAAATTGTGACCCCGGGGCTTAGGGATTTTTTCAAAAAAATATTTTCTGCCGGTTACGTTTTTGAGGGCTGATTTCTTGTCCTGTGATAAAAAGCCTTCTGTTTCCATCGCCAAAACTTTCAGGGGATCGTTTGCAAGCTTCTGGCACCATTTTTGAGTGAATTGCCAAAAGTCAGATTTTTGCTGAAATTGTGACCCCGGGGCTTAAGGATTTTTTCAAAAAAAAAATTCTGCCGGTTTAGTTTTTGAGGGCTGATTTCTTGTCCTGTGATAAAAAGCCTTCTGTTTCCATCGCCAAAGCTTTCAGGGGATCATTTGCAAGCTTCTGGCACCATTTTTGAGTGAATTGCCAAAAGTCATATTTTTGCTGAAATTGTGACCCCGGGGCTTAGGGATTTTTTCAAAAAAATATTTTCTGTCGGTTACGTTTTTGAGGGCTGATTTCTTCTCCTGTGATAAAAAGCCTTCTGTTTCCATCGCCAAAGCTTTCAGGGGATCATTTGCAAGCTTCTGGCACCATTTTTGAGTGAATTGCCAAAAGTCATATTTTTGCTGAAATTGTGACCCCGGGGCTTAGGGATTTTTTCAAAAAAATATTTTCTGCCGGTTACGTTTTTGAGGGCTGATTTCTTGTCCTGTGATAAAAAGCCTTCTGTTTCCATCGCCAAAACTTTCAGGGGATCATTTGCAAGCTTCTGGCACCATTTTTGAGTGAATTGCCAAAAGTCAGATTTTTGCTAAAATTGTGACCCCGGGGCTTAAGGATTTTTTCAAAAAAAAAATTCTGCCGGTTTAGTTTTTGAGGGCTGATTTCTTGTCCTGTGATAAAAAGCCTTCTGTTTCCATCGCCAAAGCTTTCAGGGGATCATTTGAAAGCTTCTGGCACCATTTTTGAGTGAATTGCCAAAAGTCAGATTTTTGCTGAAATTGTGACCCCGGGGCTTAGGGATTTTTTCAAAAAAATATTTTCTGTCGGTTACGTTTTTGAGGGCTGATTTCTTCTCCTGTGATAAAAAGCCTTCTGTTTCCATCGCCAAAGCTTTCAGGGGATCATTTGCAAGCTTCTGGCACCATTTTTGAGTGAATTGCCAAAAGTCAGATTTTTGCTGAAATTGTGACCCCGGGGCTTAGGGATTTTTTCAAAAAAATATTTTCTGCCGGTTAAGTTTTTGACGGCTGATTTCTTGTCCTGTGATAAAAAGCCTTCTGTTTCCATCGCCAAAGCTTTCAGGGGATCATTTCCAAGCTTCTGGCACCATTTTTGAGTGAATTGCCAAAAGTCAGATTTTTGCTGAAATTGTGACCCCGGGGCTTAAGGATTTTTTCAAAAAAAAAATTCTGCCGGTTTAGTTTTTGAGGGCTGATTTCTTGTCCTGTGATAAAAAGCCTTCTGTTTCCATCGCCAAAGCTTTCAGGGGATCATTTGCAAGCTTCTGGCACCATTTTTGATTGCATTGCCAAAAGTCAGATTTTTGCTGAAATTGTGACCCCGGGGCTTAGGGATTTTTTCAAAAAAATATTTTCTGTCGGTTACGTTTTTGAGGGCTGATTTCTTGTCCTGTGATAAAAAGCCTTCGGTTTCCATCGCCAAAGCTTTCAGGGGATCATTTGCAAGCTTCTGGCACCATTTTTGAGTGAATTGCCAAAAGTCAGATTTTTGCTGAAATTGTGACCCCGGGGCTTAGGGATTTTTTCAAAAAAATATTTTCTGCCGGTTACGTTTTTGAGGGCTGATTTCTTGTCCTGTGATAAAAAGCCTTCTGTTTCCATCGCCAAAACTTTCAGGGGATCGTTTGCAAGCTTCTGGCACCATTTTTGAGTGAATTGCCAAAAGTCAGATTTTTGCGGAAATTGTGACCCCGGGGCTTAGGGATTTTTTCAAAAAAATATTTTCTGCCGGTTAAGTTTTAGAGGGCTGATTTCTTGTCCTGTGATAAAAAGCCTTCTTTTTCCGTCGCCAAAGCTTTCAGGGGATCATTTGCAAGCTTCTGGCACCATTTTTGACTGAATTGCCAAAAGTCAGATTTTTGCTGAAATTGTGACCCCGGGGATTAGGGATTTTTTCAAAAAAATATTTTCTGCCGGTTAAGTTTTTGAGGGCTGATTTCTTGTCCTGTGATAAAAAGCCTTCTGTTTCCATCGCCAAAGCTTTCAGGGGATCATTTGCGATCTTCTGGCACCATTTTTGAGTGAATTGCCAAAAGTCAGATTTTTGCGGAAATTGTGACCCCGGGGCTTAGGGATTTTTTCAAAAAAATATTTTCTGCCGGTTAAGTTTTAGAGGGCTGATTTCTTGTCCTGTGATAAAAAGCCTTCTGTTTCCATCGCCAAAGCTTTAAGGGGATCATTTGCAAGCTTCTGGCACCATTTTTGAGTGAATTGCCAAAAGTCAGATTTTTGCTGAAATTGTGACCCCGGGGCTTAGGGATTTTTTCAAAAAAATATTTTCTGTCGGTTACGTTTTTGTGGGCTGATTTCTTGTCCTGTGATAAAAAGCCTTCTGCTTCTATCGCCAAAGCTTTCAGGGGATCATTTGCGAGCTTCTGGCACCATTTTTGAGTGAATTGCCAAAAGTCAGATTTTTGCGGAAATTGTGACCCCGGGGCTTAGGGATTTTTTCAAAAAAATATTTTCTGCCGGTTAAGTTTTTGAGGGCTGATTTCTTGTCCTGTGATAAAAAGCCTTCTGTTTCCATCGCCAAAGCTTTCAGGGGATCATTTGCAAGCTTCTGGCACCATTTTTGAGTGAATTGCCAAAAGTCAGATTTCTGCTGAAATTGTGACCCTGGGGCTTAAGGATTTTTTCAAAAAAAAAATTCTGCCGGTTAAGTTTTTGAGGGCTGATTTCTTGTCCTGTGATAAAAAGCCTTCTGTTTCCATCGCCAAAGCTTTCAGGGGATCATTTGCAAGCTTCTGGCACCATTTTTGAGTGCATTGCCAAAAGTCAGATTTTTGCTGAAATTGTGACCCCGGGGCTTAGGGATTTTTTCAAAAAAATATTTTCTGCCGGTTACGTTTTTGAGGGCTGATTTCTTGTCCTGTGATAAAAAGCCTTCGGTTTCCATCGCCAAAGCTTTCAGGGGATCATTTGCAAGCTTCTGGCACCATTTTTGAGTGAATTGCCAAAAGTCAGATTTTTGCTGAAATTGTGACCTCGGGGCTTAGGGATTTTTTCAAAAAAATATTTTCTGCCGGTTACGTTTTTGAGGGCTGATTTCTTGTCCTGTGATAAAAAGCCTTCTGTTTCCATCGCCAAAACTTTCAGGGGATCATTTGCAAGCTTCTGGCACCATTTTTGAGTGAATTGCCAAAAGTCAGATTTTTGCTGAAATTGTGACCCCGGGGCTTAGGGATTTTTTCAAAAAAATATTTTCTGCCGGTTAACTTTTAGAGGGCTGATTTCTTGTCCTGTGATAAAAAGCCTTCTTTTTCCGTCGCCAAAGCTTTCAGGGGATCATTTGCAAGCTTCTGGCACCATTTTTGAGTGAATTGCCAAAAGTCAGATTTTTGCTGAAATTGTGACCCCGGGGCTTAGGGATTTTTTCAAAAAAATATTTTCTGCCGGTTAAGTTTTTGAGGGCTGATTTCTTGTCCTGTGATAAAAAGCCTTCTGTTTCCATCGCCAAAGCTTTCAGGGGATCTTTTGCGAGCTTCTGGCACCATTTTTGAGTGAATTGCCAAAAGTCAGATTTTTGCGGAAATTGTGACCCCGGGGCTTAGGGATTTTTTCAAAAAAATATTTTCTGCCGGTTAAGTTTTAGAGGGCTGATTTCTTGTCCTGTGATAAAAAGCCTTCTGTTTCCATCACCAAAGCTTTCAGGGGATCATTTGCAAGCTTCTGGCACCATTTTTGAGTGAATTGCCAAAAGTCAGATTTTTGGCTTAGGGTTTTTTTCAAAAAAATATTTTCTGTCGGTTACGTTTTGGAGGGCTGATTTCTTCTCCTGTGATAAAAAGCCTTCTGTTTCCATCGCCAAAGCTTTCAGGGGATCATTTGCAAGCTTCTGGCACCATTTTTGAGTGAATTGCCAAAAGTCAGATTTTTGCTGAAATTGTGACCCCGGGGCTTAGGGATTTTTTCAAAAAAATATTTTCTGCCGGTTAAGTTTTTGACGGCTGATTTCTTGTCCTGTGATAAAAAGCCTTCTGTTTCCATCGCCAAAGCTTTCAGGGGATCATTTGCAAGCTTCTGGCACCATTTTTGAGTGAATTGCCAAAAGTCAGATTTTTGCTGAAATTGTGACCCCGGGGCTTAAGGATTTTTTCAAAAAAAAAATTCTGCCGGTTTAGTTTTTGAGGGCTGATTTCTTGTCCTGTGATAAAAAGCCTTCTGTTTCCATCGCCAAAGCTTTCAGGGGATCATTTGCAAGCTTCTGGCACCATTTTTGATTGCATTGCCAAAAGTCAGATTTTTGCTGAAATTGTGACCCCGGGGCTTAGGGATTTTTTCAAAAAAATATTTTCTGTCGGTTACGTTTTTGAGGGCTGATTTCTTGTCCTGTGATAAAAAGCCTTCGGTTTCCATCGCCAAAGCTTTCAGGGGATCATTTGCAAGCTTCTGGCACCATTTTTGAGTGAATTGCCAAAAGTCAGATTTTTGCTGAAATTGTGACCCCGGGGCTTAGGGATTTTTTCAAAAAAATATTTTCTGCCGGTTACGTTTTTGAGGGCTGATTTCTTGTCCTGTGATAAAAAGCCTTCTGTTTCCATCGCCAAAACTTTCAGGGGATCGTTTGCAAGCTTCTGGCACCATTTTTGAGTGAATTGCCAAAAGTCAGATTTTTGCGGAAATTGTGACCCCGGGGCTTAGGGATTTTTTCAAAAAAATATTTTCTGCCGGTTAAGTTTTAGAGGGCTGATTTCTTCTCCTGTGATAAAAAGCCTTCTTTTTCCGTCGCCAAAGCTTTCAGGGGATCATTTGCAAGCTTCTGGCACCATTTTTGACTGAATTGCCAAAAGTCAGATTTTTGCTGAAATTGTGACCCCGGGGATTAGGGATTTTTTCAAAAAAATATTTTCTGCCGGTTAAGTTTTTGAGGGCTGATTTCTTGTCCTGTGATAAAAAGCCTTCTGTTTCCATCGCCAAAGCTTTCAGGGGATCATTTGCGATCTTCTGGCACCATTTTTGAGTGAATTGCCAAAAGTCAGATTTTTGCGGAAATTGTGACCCCGGGGCTTAGGGATTTTTTCAAAAAAATATTTTCTGCCGGTTAAGTTTTAGAGGGCTGATTTCTTGTCCTGTGATAAAAAGCCTTCTGTTTCCATCGCCAAAGCTTTAAGGGGATCATTTGCAAGCTTCTGGCACCATTTTTGAGTGAATTGCCAAAAGTCAGATTTTTGCTGAAATTGTGACCCCGGGGCTTAGGGATTTTTTCAAAAAAATTATTTTCTGTCGGTTACGTTTTTGTGGGCTGATTTCTTGTCCTGTGATAAAAAGCCTTCTGCTTCTATCGCCAAAGCTTTCAGGGGATCATTTGCGAGCTTCTTGCACCATTTTTGAGTGAATTGCCAAAAGTCAGATTTTTGCGGAAATTGTGACCCCGGGGCTTAGGGATTTTTTCAAAAAAATATTTTCTGCCGGTTAAGTTTTTGAGGGCTGATTTCTTGTCCTGTGATAAAAAGCCTTCTGTTTCCATCGCCAAAGCTTTCAGGGGATCATTTGCAAGCTTCTGGCACCATTTTTGAGTGAATTGCCAAAAGTCAGATTTCTGCTGAAATTGTGACCCTGGGGCTTAAGGATTTTTTCAAAAAAAAAATTCTGCCGGTTAAGTTTTTGAGGGCTGATTTCTTGTCCTGTGATAAAAAGCCTTCTGTTTCCATCGCCAAAGCTTTCAGGGGATCATTTGCAAGCTTCTGGCACCATTTTTGAGTGCATTGCCAAAAGTCAGATTTTTGCTGAAATTGTGACCCCGGGGCTTAGGGATTTTTTCAAAAAAATATTTTCTGCCGGTTACGTTTTTGAGGGCTGATTTCTTGTCCTGTGATAAAAACCCTTCGGTTTCCATCGCCAAAGCTTTCAGGGGATCATTTGCAAGCTTCTGGCACCATTTTTGAGTGAATTGCCAAAAGTCAGATTTTTGCTGAAATTGTGACCTCGGGGCTTAGGGATTTTTTCAAAAAAATATTTTCTGCCGGTTACGTTTTTGAGGGCTGATTTCTTGTCCTGTGATAAAAAGCCTTCTGTTTCCATCGCCAAAACTTTCAGGGGATCATTTGCAAGCTTCTGGCACCATTTTTGAGTGAATTGCCAAAAGTCAGATTTTTGCTGAAATTGTGACCCCGGGGCTTAGGGATTTTTTCAAAAAAATATTTTCTGCCGGTTAACTTTTAGAGGGCTGATTTCTTGTCCTGTGATAAAAAGCCTTCTTTTTCCGTCGCCAAAGCTTTCAGGGGATCATTTGCAAGCTTCTGGCACCATTTTTGAGTGAATTGCCAAAAGTCAGATTTTTGCTGAAATTGTGACCCCGGGGCTTAGGGATTTTTTCAAAAAAATATTTTCTGCCGGTTAAGTTTTTGAGGGCTGATTTCTTGTCCTGTGATAAAAAGCCTTCTGTTTCCATCGCCAAAGCTTTCAGGGGATCTTTTGCGAGCTTCTGGCACCATTTTTGAGTGAATTGCCAAAAGTCAGATTTTTGCGGAAATTGTGACCCCGGGGCTTAGGGATTTTTTCAAAAAAATATTTTCTGCCGGTTAAGTTTTAGAGGGCTGATTTCTTGTCCTGTGATAAAAAGCCTTCTGTTTCCATCACCAAAGCTTTCAGGGGATCATTTGCAAGCTTCTGGCACCATTTTTGAGTGAATTGCCAAAAGTCAGATTTTTGGCTTAGGGTTTTTTTCAAAAAAATATTTTCTGTCGGTTACGTTTTTGAGGGCTGATTTCTTGTCCTGTGATAAAAAGCCTTTTGTTTCCATCGCCAAAGCTTTCAGGGGATCATTTGCAAGCTTCTGGCACCATTTTTGAGTGAATTGCCAAAAGTCAGATTTTTGCTGAAATTGTGACCCCGGGGCTTAGGGATTTTTTCAAAAAAATATTTTCTGCCGGTTAAGTTTTTGAGGGCTGATTTCTTGTCCTGTGATAAAAAGCCTTCTGTTTCCATCGCCAAAGCTTTCAGGGGAATCATTTGCAAGCTTCTGGCACCATTTTTGAGTGAATTGCCAAAAGTCAGATTTTTGCTGAAATTGTGACCCCGGGGCTTAGGGATTTTTTCAAAAAAATATTTTCTGTCGGATACGTTTTTGAGGGCTGATTTCTTGTCCTGTGATAAAAAGCCTTCTGTTTCCATCGCCAAAGCTTTCAGGGGATCATTTGCAAGCTTCTGGCACCATTTTTGAGTGAATTGCCAAAAGTCAGATTTTTGCGGAAATTGTGACCCCGGGGCTTAGGAATTTTTTTAAAAAAATATTTTCTGCCGGTTAAGTTTTAGAGGGCTGATTTCTTGTCCTGTGATAAAAAGCCTTCTGTTTCCATCGCCAAAGCTTTCAGGGGATCATTTGCAAGCTTCTGGCACCATTTTTGAGTGACTTGCCAAAAGTCAGATTTCTGCTGAAATTGTGAACCCGGGGCTTAGGGATTTTTTCAAAAAAAAATTCTGCCGGTTACGTTTTTGAGGGCTGATTTCTTGTCCTGTGATAAAAAGCCTTCTGTTTCCATCACCAAAGCTTTCAGGGGATCATTTGCAAGCTTCTGGCACCATTTTTGAGTGAATTGCCAAAAGTCATATTTTTGCTGAAATTCTGACCCCGGGGCTTAGGGATTTTTTCAAAAAAATATTTTCTGCCGGTTAAGTTTTTGAGGGCTGATTTCTTGTCCTGTGATAAAAAGCCTTCTGTTTCCGTCGCCAAAGCTTTCAGGGGATCATTTGCAAGCTTCTGGCACCATTTTTGAGTGAATTGCCAAAAGTCAGATTTCTGCTGAAATTGTGACACCGGGGCTTAGGGATTTTTTCAAAAAAAAAATTCTGCCGGTTACGTTTTTGAGGGCTGATTTCTTTGTTCTGTGATAAAAAGCCTTCTGTTTCCATCGCCAAAGCTTTCAGGGGATCATTTGCAAGCTTCTGGCACCATTTTTGAGTGAATTGCCAAAAGTCATATTTTTGCTGAAATTGTGACCCCGGGGCTTAGGGATTTTTTCAAAAAAATATTTTCTGCCGGTTAAGTTTTTGAGGGCTGATTTCTTGTCCTGTGATAAAAAGCCTTCTGTTTCCATTGCCAAAGCTTTCAGGGGATCATTTGCAAGCTTCTGGCACCATTTTTGAGTGAATTGCCAAAAGTCAGATTTTTGGCTTAGGGTTTTTTTCAAAAAAATATTTTCTGTCGGTTACGTTTTTGAGGGCTGATTTCTTGTCCTGTGATAAAAAGCCTTCTGTTTCCATCGCCAAAGCTTTCAGGGGATCATTTGCAAGCTTCTGGCACCATTTTTGAGTGAATTGCCAAAAGTCAGATTTTTGCGGAAATTGTGACCCCGGGGCTTAGGGATTTTTTCAAAAAAATATTTTCTGCCGGTTAAGTTTTAGAGGGCTGATTTCTTGTCCTGTGATAAAAAGCCTTCTGTTTCCATCGCCAAAGCTTTCAGGGGATCATTTGCAAGCTTCTGGCACCATTTTTGAGTGAATTGCCAAAAGTCAGATTTTTGCTGAAATTGTGACCCCGGGGCTTAGGGATTTTTTCAAAAAAATATTTTCTGTCGGTTACGTTTTTGAGGGCTGATTTCTTGTCCTGTGATAAAAAGCCTTCTGTTTCCATCACCAAAGCTTTCAGGGGATCATTTGCAAGCTTCTGGCACCATTTTTGAGTGAATTGCCAAAAGTCAGATTTTTGGCTTAGGGTTTTTTTCAAAAAAATATTTTCTGTCGGTTACGTTTTTGAGGGCTGATTTCTTGTCCTGTGATAAAAAGCCTTCTGTTTCCATCGCCAAAGCTTTCAGGCGATCATTTGCAAGCTTCTGGCACCATTTTTGAGTGAATTGCCAAAAGTCAGATTTTTGCGGAAATAGTGACCCCGGGGCTTAGGGATTTTTTCAAAAAAATATTTTCTGCCGGTTAAGTTTTAGAGGGCTGATTTCTTGTCCTGTGATAAAAAGCCTTCTGTTTCCATCGCCAAAGCTTTCAGGGGATCATTTGCAAGCTTCTGGCACCATTTTTGAGTGAATTGCCAAAAGTCAGATTTTTGCTGAAATTGTGACCCCGGGGCTTAGGGATTTTTTCAAAAAAATATTTTCTGTCGGTTACGTTTTTGAGGGCTGATTTCTTGTCCTGTGATAAAAAGCCTTCTGTTTCCATCACCAAAGCTTTCAGGGGATCATTTGCAAGCTTCTGGCACCATTTTTGAGTGAATTGCCAAAAGTCAGATTTTTGCTGAAATTGTGACCCCGGGGCTTAGGGATTTTTTCAAAAAAATATTTTCTGTCGGTTACGTTTTTGAGGGCTGATTTCTTGTCCTGTGATAAAAAGCCTTCTGTTTCCATCACCAAAGCTTTCAGGGGATCATTTGCAAGCTTCTGGCACCATTTTTGAGTGAATTGGCAAAAGTCAGATTTTTGCTGAAATTGTGACCCCGGGGCTTAGGGATTTTTTCAAAAAAATATTTTCTGTCGGTTACGTTTTTGAGGGCTGATTTCTTGTCCTGTGATAAAAAGCCTTCTGTTTCCATCGCCAAAGCTTTCAGGGGATCATTTGCAAGCTTCTGGCACCATTTTTGAGTGAATTGCCAAAAGTCAGATTTTTGCTGAAATTGTGACCCCGGGGCTTAGGGATTTTTTCAAAAAAATATTTTCTGTCGGTTACGTTTTTGAGGGCTGATTTCTTGTCCTGTGATAAAAAGCCTTCTGTTTCCATCGCCAAAGCTTTCAGCGGATCATTTGCAAGCTTCTGGCACCATTTTTGAGTGAATTGCCAAAAGTCATATTTTTGCTGAAATTGTGACCCCGGGGCTTAGGGATTTTTTCAAAAAAATATTTTCTGTCGGTTACGTTTTTGAGGGCTGATTTCTTGTCCTGTGATAAAAAGCCTTCTGTTTCCATCGCCAAAGCTTTCAGGGGATCATTTGCAAGTTTCTGACACCATTTTTGAGTGAATTGCCAAAAGTCAGATTTTTGCGGAAATAGTGACCCCGGGGCTTAGGGATTTTTTCAAAAAAATATTTTCTGCCGGTTACGTTTTTGAGGGCTGATTTCTTGTCCTGTGATAAAAAGCCTTCTGTTTCCATCGCCAAAGCTTTCAGGGGATCATTTGCAAGCTTCTGGCACCATCTTTGAGTGAATTGCCAAAAGTCAGATTTTTGTGGAAATTGTGACCCCGGGGCTTAGGGATTTTTTCAAAAAAATATTTTCTGCCGGTTACGTTTTTGAGGGCTGATTTGTTGTCCTGTGATAAAAAGCCTTCTGTTTCCATCGCCAAAACTTTCAGGGGATCATTTGCAAGCTTCTGGCACCATTTTTGAGTGAATTGCCAAAAGTCAGATTTTTGCTGAAATTGTGACCCCGGGGCTTAAGGATTTTTTCAAAAAAAAAATTCTGCCGGTTAAGTTTTTGAGGGCTGATTTCTTGTCCTGTGATAAAAAGCCTTCTGTTTCCATCGCCAAAGCTTTCAGAGGATCATTTGCAAGCTTCTGGCACCATTTTTGAGTGAATTGCCAAAAGTCAGATTTTTGCTGAAATTGTGACCCCGGGGCTTAGGGATTTTTTCAAAAAAATATTTTCTGTCGGTTACGTTTTTGAGGGCTGATTTCTTGTCCTGTGATAAAAAGCCTTCTGTTTCCATCGCCAAAGCTTTCAGGGGATCATTTGCAAGCTTCTGGCACCATTTTTGAGTGAATTGCCAAAAGTCAGATTTTTGCTGAAATTGTGACCCAGGGGCTTAGGGATTTTTTCAAAAAAATATTTTCTGCCGGTTAAGTTTTTGAGGGCTGATTTCTTGTCCTGTGATAAAAAGCCTTCTGTTTCCATCGCCAAAGCTTTCAGGGGATCATTTGCAAGCTTCTGGCACCATTTTTGAGTGAATTGCCAAAAGTCAGATTTTTGCTGAAATAGTGACCCCGGGGCTTAGGGATTTTTTCAAAAAAATATTTTCTGTCGGTTACGTTTTTGAGGGCTGATTTCTTGTCCTGTGATAAAAAGCCTTCTGTTTCCATCACCAAAGCTTTCAGGGGATCATTTGCAAGCTTCTGGCACCATTTTTGAGTGAATTGCCAAAAGTCAGATTTTTGCTGAAATTGTGACCCCGGGGCTTAGGGATTTTTTCAAAAAAATATTTTCTGTCGGTTACGTTTTTGAGGGCTGATTTCTTGTCCTGTGATAAAAAGCCTTCTGTTTCCATCGCCAAAGCTTTCAGGGGATCATTTGCAAGCTTCTGGCACCATTTTTGAGTGAATTGCCAAAAGTCAGATTTTTGCTGAAATTGTGACCCCGGAGCTTAGGGATTTTTTCAAAAAAATATTTTCTGTCGGTTACGTTTTTGAGGGCTGATTTCTTGTCCTGTGATAAAAAGCCTTCTGTTTCCATCGCCAAAGCTTTCAGGGGATCATTTGCAAGCTTCTGGCACCATTTTTGAGTGAATTGCCAAAAGTCATATTTTTGCTGAAATTGTGACCCCGGGGCTTAGGGATTTTTTCAAAAAAATATTTTCTGTCGGTTACGTTTTTGAGGGCTGATTTCTTGTCCTGTGATAAAAAGCCTTCTGTTTCCATCGCCAAAGCTTTCAGGGGATCATTTGCAAGTTTCTGGCACCATTTTTGAGTGAATTGCCAAAAGTCAGATTTTTGCGGAAATAGTGACCCCGGGGCTTAGGGATTTTTTCAAAAAAATATTTTCTGCCGGTTACGTTTTTGAGGGCTGATTTCTTGTCCTGTGATAAAAAGCCTTCTGTTTCCATCGCCAAAGCTTTCAGGGGATCATTTGCAAGCTTCTGGCACCATCTTTGAGTGAATTGCCAAAAGTCAGATTTTTGCTGAAATTGTGACCCCGGGGCTTAGGGATTTTTTCAAAAAAATATTTTCTGCCGGTTAAGTTTTTGAGGGCTGATTTCTTGTCCTGTGATAAAAAGCCTTCTGTTTCGAGTGCCAAACCTTTCAGGAGAGCATTTTGAAGCTTCTGGCACCATTTTTGATTGCATTGCCAAAAGTCAGATTTTTGCTGAAATTGTGACCCCGGGGCTTAGGGATTTTTTCAAAAAAAAAAATTCTGTCGGTTACGTTTTTGAGGGCTGATTTCTTGTCCTGTGATAAAAAGCCTTCTGTTTCCATTGCCAAAGCTTTCAGGGGATCATTTGCAAGCTTCTGGCACCATTTTTGAGTGAATTGCCAAAAGTCAGATTTTTGGCTTAGGGTTTTTTTCAAAAAAATATTTTCTGTCGGTTACGTTTTTGAGGGCTGATTTCTTGTCCTGTGATAAAAAGCCTTCTGTTTCCATCGCCAAAGCTTTCAGGGGATCATTTGCAAGCTTCTGGCACCATTTTTGAGTGAATTGCCAAAAGTCAGATTTTTGCGGAAATTGTGACCCCGGGGCTTAGGGATTTTTTCAAAAAAATATTTTCTGCCGGTTAAGTTTTAGAGGGCTGATTTCTTGTCCTGTGATAAAAAGCCTTCTGTTTCCATCGCCAAAGCTTTCAGGGGATCATTTGCAAGCTTCTGGCACCATTTTTGAGTGAATTGCCAAAAGTCAGATTTTTGCTGAAATTGTGACCCCGGGGCTTAGGGATTTTTTCAAAAAAATATTTTCTGTCGGTTACGTTTTTGAGGGCTGATTTCTTGTCCTGTGATAAAAAGCCTTCTGTTTCCATCACCAAAGCTTTCAGGGGATCATTTGCAAGCTTCTGGCACCATTTTTGAGTGAATTGCCAAAAGTCAGATTTTTGGCTTAGGGTTTTTTTCAAAAAAATATTTTCTGTCGGTTACGTTTTTGAGGGCTGATTTCTTGTCCTGTGATAAAAAGCCTTCTGTTTCCATCGCCAAAGCTTTCAGGCGATCATTTGCAAGCTTCTGGCACCATTTTTGAGTGAATTGCCAAAAGTCAGATTTTTGCGGAAATAGTGACCCCGGGGCTTAGGGATTTTTTCAAAAAAATATTTTCTGCCGGTTAAGTTTTAGAGGGCTGATTTCTTGTCCTGTGATAAAAAGCCTTCTGTTTCCATCGCCAAAGCTTTCAGGGGATCATTTGCAAGCTTCTGGCACCATTTTTGAGTGAATTGCCAAAAGTCAGATTTTTGCTGAAATTGTGACCCCGGGGCTTAGGGATTTTTTCAAAAAAATATTTTCTGTCGGTTACGTTTTTGAGGGCTGATTTCTTGTCCTGTGATAAAAAGCCTTCTGTTTCCATCACCAAAGCTTTCAGGGGATCATTTGCAAGCTTCTGGCACCATTTTTGAGTGAATTGCCAAAAGTCAGATTTTTGCTGAAATTGTGACCCCGGAGCTTAGGGATTTTTTCAAAAAAATATTTTCTGTCGGTTACGTTTTTGAGGGCTGATTTCTTGTCCTGTGATAAAAAGCCTTCTGTTTCCATCGCCAAAGCTTTCAGGGGATCATTTGCAAGCTTCTGGCACCATTTTTGAGTGAATTGCCAAAAGTCATATTTTTGCTGAAATTGTGACCCCGGGGCTTAGGGATTTTTTCAAAAAAATATTTTCTGTCGGTTACGTTTTTGAGGGCTGATTTCTTGTCCTGTGATAAAAAGCCTTCTGTTTCCATCGCCAAAGCTTTCAGGGGATCATTTGCAAGTTTCTGAAACCATTTTTGAGTGAATTGCCAAAAGTCAGATTTTTGCGGAAATAGTGACCCCGGGGCTTAGGGATTTTTTCAAAAAAATATTTTCTGCCGGTTACGTTTTTGAGGGCTGATTTCTTGTCCTGTGATAAAAAGCCTTCTGTTTCCATCGCCAAAGCTTTCAGGGGATCATTTGCAAGCTTCTGGCACCATCTTTGAGTGAATTGCCAAAAGTCAGATTTTTGCTGAAATTGTGACCCCGGGGCTTAGGGATTTTTTCAAAAAAATATTTTCTGCCGGTTAAGTTTTTGAGGGCTGATTTCTTGTCCTGTGATAAAAAGCCTTCTGTTTCGAGTGCCAAACCTTTCAGGAGAGCATTTTGAAGCTTCTGGCACCATTTTTGATTGCATTGCCAAAAGTCAGATTTTTGCTGAAATTGTGACCCCGGGGCTTAGGGATTTTTTCAAAAAAAAAAATTCTGTCGGTTACGTTTTTGAGGGCTGATTTCTTGTCCTGTGATAAAAAGCCTTCTGTTTCCATTGCCAAAGCTTTCAGGGGATCATTTGCAAGCTTCTGGCACCATTTTTGAGTGAATTGCCAAAAGTCAGATTTTTGGCTTAGGGTTTTTTTCAAAAAAATATTTTCTGTCGGTTACGTTTTTGAGGGCTGATTTCTTGTCCTGTGATAAAAAGCCTTCTGTTTCCATCGCCAAAGCTTTCAGGGGATCATTTGCAAGCTTCTGGCACCATTTTTGAGTGAATTGCCAAAAGTCAGATTTTTGCGGAAATTGTGACCCCGGGGCTTAGGGATTTTTTCAAAAAAATATTTTCTGCCGGTTAAGTTTTAGAGGGCTGATTTCTTGTCCTGTGATAAAAAGCCTTCTGTTTCCATCGCCAAAGCTTTCAGGGGATCATTTGCAAGCTTCTGGCACCATTTTTGAGTGAATTGCCAAAAGTCAGATTTTTGCTGAAATTGTGACCCCGGGGCTTAGGGATTTTTTCAAAAAAATATTTTCTGTCGGTTACGTTTTTGAGGGCTGATTTCTTGTCCTGTGATAAAAAGCCTTCTGTTTCCATCACCAAAGCTTTCAGGGGATCATTTGCAAGCTTCTGGCACCATTTTTGAGTGAATTGCCAAAAGTCAGATTTTTGGCTTAGGGTTTTTTTCAAAAAAATATTTTCTGTCGGTTACGTTTTTGAGGGCTGATTTCTTGTCCTGTGATAAAAAGCCTTCTGTTTCCATCGCCAAAGCTTTCAGGCGATCATTTGCAAGCTTCTGGCACCATTTTTGAGTGAATTGCCAAAAGTCAGATTTTTGCGGAAATAGTGACCCCGGGGCTTAGGGATTTTTTCAAAAAAATATTTTCTGCCGGTTAAGTTTTAGAGGGCTGATTTCTTGTCCTGTGATAAAAAGCCTTCTGTTTCCATCGCCAAAGCTTTCAGGGGATCATTTGCAAGCTTCTGGCACCATTTTTGAGTGAATTGCCAAAAGTCAGATTTTTGCTGAAATTGTGACCCCGGGGCTTAGGGATTTTTTCAAAAAAATATTTTCTGTCGGTTACGTTTTTGAGGGCTGATTTCTTGTCCTGTGATAAAAAGCCTTCTGTTTCCATCACCAAAGCTTTCAGGGGATCATTTGCAAGCTTCTGGCACCATTTTTGAGTGAATTGCCAAAAGTCAGATTTTTGCTGAAATTGTGACCCCGGGGCTTAGGGATTTTTTCAAAAAAATATTTTCTGTCGGTTACGTTTTTGAGGGCTGATTTCTTGTCCTGTGATAAAAAGCCTTCTGTTTCCATCGCCAAAGCTTTCAGGGGATCATTTGCAAGCTTCTGGCACCATTTTTGAGTGAATTGCCAAAAGTCAGATTTTTGCTGAAATTGTGACCCCGGGGCTTAGGGATTTTTTCAAAAAAATATTTTCTGTCGGTTACGTTTTTGAGGGCTGATTTCTTGTCCTGTGATAAAAAGCCTTCTGTTTCCATCGCCAAAGCTTTCAGGGGATCATTTGCAAGCTTCTGGCACCATTTTTGAGTGAATTGCCAAAAGTCAGATTTTTGCTGAAATTGTGACCCCGGGGCTTAGGGATTTTTTCAAAAAAATATTTTCTGTCGGTTACGTTTTTGAGGGCTGATTTCTTGTCCTGTGATAAAAAGCCTTCTGTTTCCATCGCCAAAGCTTTCAGGGGATCATTTGCAAGCTTCTGGCACCATTTTTGAGTGAATTGCCAAAAGTCATATTTTTGCTGAAATTGTGACCCCGGGGCTTAGGGATTTTTTCAAAAAAATATTTTCTGTCGGTTACGTTTTTGAGGGCTGATTTCTTGTCCTGTGATAAAAAGCCTTCTGTTTCCATCGCCAAAGCTTTCAGGGGATCATTTGCAAGTTTCTGGCACCATTTTTGAGTGAATTGCCAAAAGTCAGATTTTTGCGGAAATAGTGACCCCGGGGCTTAGGGATTTTTTCAAAAAAATATTTTCTGCCGGTTACGTTTTTGAGGGCTGATTTCTTGTCCTGTGATAAAAAGCCTTCTGTTTCCATCGCCAAAGCTTTCAGGGGATCATTTGCAAGCTTCTGGCACCATCTTTGAGTGAATTGCCAAAAGTCAGATTTTTGTGGAAATTGTGACCCCGGGGCTTAGGGATTTTTTCAAAAAAATATTTTCTGCCGGTTACGTTTTTGAGGGCTGATTTGTTGTCCTGTGATAAAAAGCCTTCTGTTTCCATCGCCAAAACTTTCAGGGGATCATTTGCAAGCTTCTGGCACCATTTTTGAGTGAATTGCCAAAAGTCAGATTTTTGCTGAAATTGTGACCCCGGGGCTTAAGGATTTTTTCAAAAAAAAAATTCTGCCGGTTAAGTTTTTGAGGGCTGATTTCTTGTCCTGTGATAAAAAGCCTTCTGTTTCCATCGCCAAAGCTTTCAGAGGATCATTTGCAAGCTTCTGGCACCATTTTTGAGTGAATTGCCAAAAGTCAGATTTTTGCTGAAATTGTGACCCCGGGGCTTAGGGATTTTTTCAAAAAAATATTTTCTGTCGGTTACGTTTTTGAGGGCTGATTTCTTGTCCTGTGATAAAAAGCCTTCTGTTTCCATCGCCAAAGCTTTCAGGGGATCATTTGCAAGCTTCTGGCACCATTTTTGAGTGAATTGCCAAAAGTCAGATTTTTGCTGAAATTGTGACCCAGGGGCTTAGGGATTTTTTCAAAAAAATATTTTCTGCCGGTTAAGTTTTTGAGGGCTGATTTCTTGTCCTGTGATAAAAAGCCTTCTGTTTCCATCGCCAAAGCTTTCAGGGGATCATTTGCAAGCTTCTGGCACCATTTTTGAGTGAATTGCCAAAAGTCAGATTTTTGCTGAAATAGTGACCCCGGGGCTTAGGGATTTTTTCAAAAAAATATTTTCTGTCGGTTACGTTTTTGAGGGCTGATTTCTTGTCCTGTGATAAAAAGCCTTCTGTTTCCATCACCAAAGCTTTCAGGGGATCATTTGCAAGCTTCTGGCACCATTTTTGAGTGAATTGCCAAAAGTCAGATTTTTGCTGAAATTGTGACCCCGGGGCTTAGGGATTTTTTCAAAAAAATATTTTCTGTCGGTTACGTTTTTGAGGGCTGATTTCTTGTCCTGTGATAAAAAGCCTTCTGTTTCCATCGCCAAAGCTTTCAGGGGATCATTTGCAAGCTTCTGGCACCATTTTTGAGTGAATTGCCAAAAGTCAGATTTTTGCTGAAATTGTGACCCCGGGGCTTAGGGATTTTTTCAAAAAAATATTTTCTGTCGGTTACGTTTTTGAGGGCTGATTTCTTGTCCTGTGATAAAAAGCCTTCTGTTTCCATCGCCAAAGCTTTCAGGGGATCATTTGCAAGCTTCTGGCACCATTTTTGAGTGAATTGCCAAAAGTCATATTTTTGCTGAAATTGTGACCCCGGGGCTTAGGGATTTTTTCAAAAAAATATTTTCTGTCGGTTACGTTTTTGAGGGCTGATTTCTTGTCCTGTGATAAAAAGCCTTCTGTTTCCATCGCCAAAGCTTTCAGGGGATCATTTGCAAGTTTCTGGCACCATTTTTGAGTGAATTGCCAAAAGTCAGATTTTTGCGGAAATAGTGACCCCGGGGCTTAGGGATTTTTTCAAAAAAATATTTTCTGCCGGTTACGTTTTTGAGGGCTGATTTCTTGTCCTGTGATAAAAAGCCTTCTGTTTCCATCGCCAAAGCTTTCAGGGGATCATTTGCAAGCTTCTGGCACCATCTTTGAGTGAATTGCCAAAAGTCAGATTTTTGCTGAAATTGTGACCCCGGGGCTTAGGGATTTTTTCAAAAAAATATTTTCTGCCGGTTACGTTTTTGAGGGCTGATTTGTTGTCCTGTGATAAAAAGCCTTCTGTTTCCATCGCCAAAACTTTCAGGGGATCATTTGCAAGCTTCTGGCACCATTTTTGAGTGAATTGCCAAAAGTCAGATTTTTGCTGAAATTGTGACCCCGGGGCTTAAGGATTTTTTCAAAAAAAAAATTCTGCCGGTTAAGTTTTTGAGGGCTGATTTCTTGTCCTGTGATAAAAAGCCTTCTGTTTCCATCGCCAAAGCTTTCAGAGGATCATTTGCAAGCTTCTGGCACCATTTTTGAGTGAATTGCCAAAAGTCAGATTTTTGCTGAAATTGTGACCCCGGGGCTTAGGGATTTTTTCAAAAAAATATTTTCTGTCGGTTACGTTTTTGAGGGCTGATTTCTTGTCCTGTGATAAAAAGCCTTCTGTTTCCATCGCCAAAGCTTTCAGGGGATCATTTGCAAGCTTCTGGCACCATTTTTGAGTGAATTGCCAAAAGTCAGATTTTTGCTGAAATTGTGACCCAGGGGCTTAGGGATTTTTTCAAAAAAATATTTTCTGCCGGTTAAGTTTTTGAGGGCTGATTTCTTGTCCTGTGATAAAAAGCCTTCTGTTTCCATCGCCAAAGCTTTCAGGGGATCATTTGCAAGCTTCTGGCACCATTTTTGAGTGAATTGCCAAAAGTCAGATTTTTGCTGAAATAGTGACCCCGGGGCTTAGGGATTTTTTAAAAAAAATATTTTCTGTCGGTTACGTTTTTGAGGGCTGATTTCTTGTCCTGTGATAAAAAGCCTTCTGTTTCCATCACCAAAGCTTTCAGGGGATCATTTGCAAGCTTCTGGCACCATTTTTGAGTGAATTGCCAAAAGTCAGATTTTTGCTGAAATTGTGACCCCGGGGCTTAGGGATTTTTTCAAAAAAATATTTTCTGTCGGTTACGTTTTTGAGGGCTGATTTCTTGTCCTGTGATAAAAAGCCTTCTGTTTCCATCGCCAAAGCTTTCAGGGGATCATTTGCAAGCTTCTGGCACCATTTTTGAGTGAATTGCCAAAAGTCAGATTTTTGCGGAAATTGTGACCCCGGGGCTTAGGGATTTTTTCAAAAAAATATTTTCTGCCGGTTAAGTTTTAGAGGGCTGATTTCTTGTCCTGTGATAAAAAGCCTTGTTTCCATCACCAAAGCTTTCAGGGGATCATTTGCAAGCTTCTGGCACCATTTTTGAGTGAATTGCCAAAAGTCAGATTTCTGCTGAAATTGTGACCCCGGGGCTTAAGGATTTTTTCAAAAAAAAAATTCTGCCGGTTAAGTTTTTGAGGGCTGATTTCTTGTCCTGTGATAAAAAGCCTTCTGTTTCCATCGCCAAAGCTTTCAGGGGATCATTTGCAAGCTTCTGGCACCATTTTTGAGTGAATTGCCAAAAGTCAGATTTTTTCTGAAATTGTGACCCCGGGGCTTAGGGATTTTTTCAAAAAAATATTTTCTGTCGGTTACGTTTTTGAGGGCTGATTTCTTGTCCTGTGATAAAAAGCCTTCTGTTTCCATCGCCAAAGCTTTCAGGGGATCATTTGCAAGCTTCTGGCACCATTTTTGAGTGAATTGCCAAAAGTCAGATTTTTGCTGAAATTGTGACCCCGGGGCTTAGGGATTTTTTCAAAAAAATATTTTCTGCCGGTTACGTTTTTGAGGGCTGATTTCTTGTCCTGTGATAAAAAGCCTTCTGTTTCCATCGCCAAAGCTTTCAGGGGATCATTTGCAAGTTTCTGGCACCATTTTTGAGTGAATTGCCAAAAGTCAGATTTTTGTGGAAATTGTGACCCCGGGGCTTAGGGATTTTTTCAAAAAAATATTTTCTGCCGGTTAAGTTTTAGAGGGCTGATTTCTTGTCCTGTGATAAAAAGCCTTCTGTTTCCATCGCCAAAGCTTTCAGGGGATCATTTGCAAGCTTCTGGCACCATTTTTGAGTGACTTGCCAAAAGTCAGATTTCTGCTGAAATTGTGACCCCGGGGCTTAGGGATTTTTTCAAAAAAAAAATTCTGCCGGTTACGTTTTTGAGGGCTGATTTCTTGTCCTGTGATAAAAAGCCTTCTGTTTCCATCGCCAAAGCTTTCAGGGGATCATTTGCAAGCTTCTGGCACCATTTTTGAGTGAATTGCCAAAAGTCATATTTTTGCTGAAATTGTGACCCCGGGGCTTAGGGATTTTTTCAAAAAAATATTTTCTGCCGGTTAAGTTTTTGAGGGCTGATTTCTTGTCCTGTGATAAAAAGCCTTCTGTTTCCGTCGCCAAAGCTTTCAGGGGATCATTTGCAAGCTTCTGGCACCATTTTTGAGTGAATTGCCAAAAGTCAGATTTTTGCTGAAATTGTGACCCCGGGGCTTAGGGATTTTTTCAAAAAAATATTTTCTGTCGGTTACGTTTTTGAGGGCTGATTTCTTGTCCTGTGATAAAAAGCCTTCTGTTTCCATCGCCAAAGCTTTCAGGGGATCATTTGCAAGCTTCTGGCACCATTTTTGAGTGAATTGCCAAAAGTCAGATTTTTGCGGAAATTGTGACCCCGGGGCTTAGGGATTTTTTCAAAAAAATATTTTCTGCCGGTTAAGTTTTAGAGGGCTGATTTCTTGTCCTGTGATAAAAAGCCTTGTTTCCATCACCAAAGCTTTCAGGGGATCATTTGCAAGCTTCTGGCACCATTTTTGAGTGAATTGCCAAAAGTCAGATTTCTGCTGAAATTGTGACCCCGGGGCTTAAGGATTTTTTCAAAAAAAAAATTCTGCCGGTTAAGTTTTTGAGGGCTGATTTCTTGTCCTGTGATAAAAAGCCTTCTGTTTCCATCGCCAAAGCTTTCAGGGGATCATTTGCAAGCTTCTGGCACCATTTTTGAGTGAATTGCCAAAAGTCAGATTTTTTCTGAAATTGTGACCCCGGGGCTTAGGGATTTTTTCAAAAAAATATTTTCTGTCGGTTACGTTTTTGAGGGCTGATTTCTTGTCCTGTGATAAAAAGCCTTCTGTTTCCATCGCCAAAGCTTTCAGGGGATCATTTGCAAGCTTCTGGCACCATTTTTGAGTGAATTGCCAAAAGTCAGATTTTTGTGGAAATTGTGACCCCGGGGCTTAGGGATTTTTTCAAAAAAATATTTTCTGCCGGTTAAGTTTTAGAGGGCTGATTTCTTGTCCTGTGATAAAAAGCCTTCTGTTTCCATCACCAAAGCTTTCAGGGGATCATTTGCAAGCTTCTGGCACCATTTTTGAGTGACTTGCCAAAAGTCAGATTTCTGCTGAAATTGTGACCCCGGGGCTTAGGGATTTTTTCAAAAAAAAAATTCTGCCGGTTACGTTTTTGAGGGCTGATTTCTTGTCCTGTGATAAAAAGCCTTCTGTTTCCATCGCCAAAGCTTTCAGGGGATCATTTGCAAGCTTCTGGCACCATTTTTGAGTGAATTGCCAAAAGTCATATTTTTGCTGAAATTGTGACCCCGGGGCTTAGGGATTTTTTCAAAAAAATATTTTCTGTCGGTTACGTTTTTGAGGGCTGATTTCTTGTCCTGTGATAAAAAGCCTTCTGTTTCCATCGCCAAAGCTTTCAGGGGATCATTTGCAAGCTTCTGGCACCATTTTTGAGTGAATTGCCAAAAGTCAGATTTTTGTGGAAATTGTGACCCCGGGGCTTAGGGATTTTTTCAAAAAAATATTTTCTGCCGGTTAAGTTTTAGAGGGCTGATTTCTTGTCCTGTGATAAAAAGCCTTCTGTTTCCATCGCCAAAGCTTTCAGGGGATCATTTGCAAGCTTCTGGCACCATTTTTGAGTGACTTGCCAAAAGTCAGATTTCTGCTGAAATTGTGACCCCGGGGCTTAGGGATTTTTTCAAAAAAAAAATTCTGCCGGTTACGTTTTTGAGGGCTGATTTCTTGTCCTGTGATAAAAAGCCTTCTGTTTCCATCGCCAAAGCTTTCAGGGGATCATTTGCAAGCTTCTGGCACCATTTTTGAGTGAATTGCCAAAAGTCATATTTTTGCTGAAATTGTGACCCCGGGGCTTAGGGATTTTTTCAAAAAAATATTTTCTGCCGGTTAAGTTTTTGAGGGCTGATTTCTTGTCCTGTGATAAAAAGCCTTCTGTTTCCGTCGCCAACGCTTTCAGGGGATCATTTGCAAGCTTCTGGCACCATTTTTGAGTGAATTGTCAAAAGTCAGATTTTTGCTGAAATTGTGACCCCGGGGCTTAGGGATTTTTTCAAAAAAATATTTTCTGTCGGTTACGTTTTTGAGGGCTGATTTCTTGTCCTGTGATAAAAAGCCTTCTGTTTCCATCGCCAAAGCTTTCAGGGGATCATTTGCAAGCTTCTGGCACCATTTTTGAGTGAATTGCCAAAAGTCAGATTTTTGCTGAACTTGTGACCCCGGGGCTTAGGGATTTTTTCAAAAAAATATTTTCTGCCGGTTAAGTTTTAGAGGGCTGATTTCTTGTCCTGTGATAAAAAGCCTTCTGTTTCCATCGCCAAAGCTTTCAGGGGATCATTTGCAAGCTTCTGGCACCATTTTTGAGTGAATTGCCAAAAGTCAGATTTTTTCTGAAATTGTGACCCCGGGGCTTAGGGATTTTTTCAAAAAAATATTTTCTGTCGGTTACGTTTTTGAGGGCTGATTTCTTGTCCTGTGATAAAAAGCCTTCTGTTTCCATCGCCAAAGCTTTCAGGGGAATAATTTGCAAGCTTCTGGCACCATTTTTGAGTGAATTGCTAAAAGTCAGATTTTTGCTGAAATTGTGACCCCGGGGCTTAGGGATTTTTCAAAAAAATATTTTCTGTCGGATACGTTTTTGAGGGCTGATTTCTTGTCCTGTCATAAAAAGCCTTCTGTTTCCATCGCCAAAGCTTTCAGGGGATCATTTGCAAGCTTCTGGCACCATTTTTGAGTGAATTGCCAAAAGTCGGATTTTTGCTGAAATTGTGACCCAGGGGCTTAGGGATTTTTTCAAAAAAATATTTTCTGCCGGTTAAATTTTTGAGGGCTGATTTCTTGTCCTGTGATAAAAAGCCTTCTGTTTCCATCGCCAAAGCTTTCAGGGGATCATTTGCAAGCTTCTGGCACCATTTTTGATTGCATTGCCAAAAGTCAGATTTTTGCTGAAATTGTGACCCCGGGGCTTAGGGATTTTTTCAAAAAAATATTTTCTGTCGGTTACGTTTTTGAGGGCTGATTTCTTGTCCTGTGATAAAAAGCCTTCTGTTTCCATCGCCAAAGCTTTCAGGGGATCATTTGCAAGCTTCTGGCACCATTTTTGAGTGAATTGCCAAAAGTCGGATTTTTGCTGAAATTGTGACCCAGGGGCTTAGGGATTTTTTCAAAAAAATATTTTCTGCCGGTTAAATTTTTGAGGGCTGATTTCTTGTCCTGTGATAAAAAGCCTTCTGTTTCCATCGCCAAAGCTTTCAGGGGATCATTTGCAAGCTTCTGGCACCATTTTTGATTGCATTGCCAAAAGTCAGATTTTTGCTGAAATTGTGACCCCGGGGCTTAGGGATTTTTTCAAAAAAATATTTTCTGCCGTTTACGTTTTTGAGGGCTGATTTCTTGTCCTGTGATAAAAAGCCTTCTGTTTCCATCGCCAAAGCTTTCAGGGGATCATCTGCAAGCTTCTGGCACCATTTCTGAGTGAATTGCCAAAAGTCAGATTTTTGCTGAAATTGTGACCCCGGGGCTTAGGGATTTTTTCAAAAAAATATTTTCTGTCGGTTACGTTTTTGAGGGCTGATTTCTTGTCCTGTGATAAAAAGCCTTCTGTTTCCATGGCCAAAGCTTTCAGGGGATCATTTGCAAGCTTCTGGCACCATTTTTGAGTGAATTGCCAAAAGTCAGATTTTTGCTGAAATTGTGACCCCGGGGCTTAAGGATTTTTTCAAAAAAAAAATTCTGCCGGTTTAGTTTTTGAGGGCTGATTTCTTGTCCTGTGATAAAAAGCCTTCTGTTTCCATCGCCAAAGCTTTCAGGGGATCATTTGAAAGCTTCTGGCACCATTTTTGAGTGAATTGCCAAAAGTCAGATTTTTGCTGAAATTGTGACCCCGGGGCTTAGGGATTTTTTCAAAAAAATATTTTCTGCCGGTTAAGTTTTTGACGGCTGATTTCTTGTCCTGTGATAAAAAGCCTTCTGTTTCCATCGCCAAAGCTTTCAGGGGATCATTTCCAAGCTTCTGGCACCATTTTTGAGTGAATTGCCAAAAGTCAGATTTTTGCTGAAATTGTGACCCCGGGGCTTAAGGATTTTTTCAAAAAAAAAATTCTGCCGGTTTAGTTTTTGAGGGCTGATTTCTTGTCCTGTGATAAAAAGCCTTCTGTTTCCATCGCCAAAGCTTTCAGGGGATCATTTGCAAGCTTCTGGCACCATTTTTGATTGCATTGCCAAAAGTCAGATTTTTGCTGAAATTGTGACCCCGGGGCTTAGGGATTTTTTCAAAAAAATATTTTCTGCCGGTTACGTTTTTGAGGGCTGATTTCTTGTCCTGTGATAAAAAGCCTTCGGTTTCCATCGCCAAAGCTTTCAGGGGATCATTTGCAAGCTTCTGGCACCATTTTTGAGTGAATTGCCAAAAGTCAGATTTTTGCTGAAATTGTGACCCCGGGGCTTAGGGATTTTTTCAAAAAAATATTTTCTGCCGGTTACGTTTTTGAGGGCTGATTTCTTGTCCTGTGATAAAAAGCCTTCTGTTTCCATCGCCAAAACTTTCAGGGGATCGTTTGCAAGCTTCTGGCACCATTTTTGAGTGAATTGCCAAAAGTCAGATTTTTGCTGAAATTGTGACCCCGGGGCTTAAGGATTTTTTCAAAAAAAAAATTCTGCCGGTTTAGTTTTTGAGGGCTGATTTCTTGTCCTGTGATAAAAAGCCTTCTGTTTCCATCGCCAAAGCTTTCAGGGGATCATTTGCAAGCTTCTGGCACCATTTTTGAGTGAATTGCCAAAAGTCATATTTTTGCTGAAATTGTGACCCCGGGGCTTAGGGATTTTTTCAAAAAAATATTTTCTGTCGGTTACGTTTTTGAGGGCTGATTTCTTCTCCTGTGATAAAAAGCCTTCTGTTTCCATCGCCAAAGCTTTCAGGGGATCATTTGCAAGCTTCTGGCACCATTTTTGAGTGAATTGCCAAAAGTCATATTTTTGCTGAAATTGTGACCCCGGGGCTTAGGGATTTTTTCAAAAAAATATTTTCTGCCGGTTACGTTTTTGAGGGCTGATTTCTTGTCCTGTGATAAAAAGCCTTCTGTTTCCATCGCCAAAACTTTCAGGGGATCATTTGCAAGCTTCTGGCACCATTTTTGAGTGAATTGCCAAAAGTCAGATTTTTGCTAAAATTGTGACCCCGGGGCTTAAGGATTTTTTCAAAAAAAAAATTCTGCCTGTTTAGTTTTTGAGGGCTGATTTCTTGTCCTGTGATAAAAAGCCTTCTGTTTCCATCGCCAAAGCTTTCAGGGGATCATTTGAAAGCTTCTGGCACCATTTTTGAGTGAATTGCCAAAAGTCAGATTTTTGCTGAAATTGTGACCCCGGGGCTTAGGGATTTTTTCAAAAAAATATTTTCTGTCGGTTACGTTTTTGAGGGCTGATTTCTTCTCCTGTGATAAAAAGCCTTCTGTTTCCATCGCCAAAGCTTTCAGGGGATCATTTGCAAGCTTCTGGCACCATTTTTGAGTGAATTGCCAAAAGTCAGATTTTTGCTGAAATTGTGACCCCGGGGCTTAGGGATTTTTTCAAAAAAATATTTTCTGCCGGTTACGTTTTTGACGGCTGATTTCTTGTCCTGTGATAAAAAGCCTTCTGTTTCCATCGCCAAAGCTTTCAGGGGATCATTTCCAAGCTTCTGGCACCATTTTTGAGTGAATTGCCAAAAGTCAGATTTTTGCTGAAATTGTGACCCCGGGGCTTAAGGATTTTTTCAAAAAAAAAATTCTGCCGGTTTAGTTTTTGAGGGCTGATTTCTTGTCCTGTGATAAAAAGCCTTCTGTTTCCATCGCCAAAGCTTTCAGGGGATCATTTGCAAGCTTCTGGCACCATTTTTGATTGCATTGCCAAAAGTCAGATTTTTGCTGAAATTGTGACCCCGGGGCTTAGGGATTTTTTCAAAAAAATATTTTCTGCCGGTTACGTTTTTGAGGGCTGATTTCTTGTCCTGTGATAAAAAGCCTTCGGTTTCCATCGCCAAAGCTTTCAGGGGATCATTTGCAAGCTTCTGGCACCATTTTTGAGTGAATTGCCAAAAGTCAGATTTTTGCTGAAATTGTGACCCCGGGGCTTAGGGATTTTTTCAAAAAAATATTTTCTGCCGGTTACGTTTTTGAGGGCTGATTTCTTGTCCTGTGATAAAAAGCCTTCTGTTTCCATCGCCAAAACTTTCAGGGGATCGTTTGCAAGCTTCTGGCACCATTTTTGAGTGAATTGCCAAAAGTCAGATTTTTGCGGAAATTGTGACCCCGGGGCTTAGGGATTTTTTCAAAAAAATATTTTCTGCCGGTTAAGTTTTAGAGGGCTGATTTCTTGTCCTGTGATAAAAAGCCTTCTTTTTCCGTCGCCAAAGCTTTCAGGGGATCATTTGCAAGCTTCTGGCACCATTTTTGAGTGAATTGCCAAAAGTCAGATTTTTGCTGAAATTGTGACCCCGGGGATTAGGGATTTTTTCAAAAAAATATTTTCTGCCGGTTAAGTTTTTGAGGGCTGATTTCTTGTCCTGTGATAAAAAGCCTTCTGTTTCCATCGCCAAAGCTTTCAGGGGATCATTTGCGATCTTCTGGCACCATTTTTGAGTGAATTGCCAAAAGTCAGATTTTTGCGGAAATTGTGACCCCGGGGCTTAAGGATTTTTTCAAAAAAAAAATTCTGCCGGTTTAGTTTTTGAGGGCTGATTTCTTGTCCTGTGATAAAAAGCCTTCTGTTTCCATCGCCAAAGCTTTCAGGGGATCATTTGCAAGCTTCTGGCACCATTTTTGATTGCATTGCCAAAAGTCAGATTTTTGCTGAAATTGTGACCCCGGGGCTTAGGGATTTTTTCAAAAAAATATTTTCTGCCGGTTACGTTTTTGAGGGCTGATTTCTTGTCCTGTGATAAAAAGCCTTCGGTTTCCATCGCCAAAGCTTTCAGGGGATCATTTGCAAGCTTCTGGCACCATTTTTGAGTGAATTGCCAAAAGTCAGATTTTTGCTGAAATTGTGACCCCGGGGCTTAGGGATTTTTTCAAAAAAATATTTTCTGCCGGTTACGTTTTTGAGGGCTGATTTCTTGTCCTGTGATAAAAAGCCTTCTGTTTCCATCGCCAAAACTTTCAGGGGATCGTTTGCAAGCTTCTGGCACCATTTTTGAGTGAATTGCCAAAAGTCAGATTTTTGCGGAAATTGTGACCCCGGGGCTTAGGGATTTTTTCAAAAAAATATTTTCTGCCGGTTAAGTTTTAGAGGGCTGATTTCTTGTCCTGTGATAAAAAGCCTTCTTTTTCCGTCGCCAAAGCTTTCAGGGGATCATTTGCAAGCTTCTGGCACCATTTTTGAGTGAATTGCCAAAAGTCAGATTTTTGCTGAAATTGTGACCCCGGGGATTAGGGATTTTTTCAAAAAAATATTTTCTGCCGGTTAAGTTTTTGAGGGCTGATTTCTTGTCCTGTGATAAAAAGCCTTCTGTTTCCATCGCCAAAGCTTTCAGGGGATCATTTGCGATCTTCTGGCACCATTTTTGAGTGAATTGCCAAAAGTCAGATTTTTGCGGAAATTGTGACCCCGGGGCTTAGGGATTTTTTCAAAAAAATATTTTCTGCCGGTTAAGTTTTAGAGGGCTGATTTCTTGTCCTGTGATAAAAAGCCTTCTGTTTCCATCGCCAAAGCTTTCAGGGGATCATTTGCAAGCTTCTGGCACCATTTTTGAGTGAATTGCCAAAAGTCAGATTTTTGCTGAAATTGTGACCCCGGGGCTTAGGGATTTTTTCAAAAAAATATTTTCTGTCGGTTACGTTTTTGTGGGCTGATTTCTTGTCCTGTGATAAAAAGCCTTCTGCTTCCATCGCCAAAGCTTTCAGGGGATCATTTGCGAGCTTCTGGCACCATTTTTGAGTGAATTGCCAAAAGTCAGATTTTTGCGGAAATTGTGACCCCGGGGCTTAGGGATTTTTTCAAAAAAATATTTTCTGCCGGTTAAGTTTTTGAGGGCTGATTTCTTGTCCTGTGATAAAAAGCCTTCTGTTTCCATCGCCAAAGCTTTCAGGGGATCATTTGCAAGCTTCTGGCACCATTTTTGAGTGAATTGCCAAAAGTCAGATTTCCGCTGAAATTGTGACCCTGGGGCTTAAGGATTTTTTCAAAAAAAAAATTCTGCCGGTTAAGTTTTTGAGGGCTGATTTCTTGTCCTGTGATAAAAAGCCTTCTGTTTCCATCGCCAAAGCTTTCAGGGGATCATTTGCAAGCTTCTGGCACCATTTTTGAGTGAATTGCCAAAAGTCAGATTTTTGCTGAAATTGTGACCCCGGGGCTTAGGGATTTTTTCAAAAAAATATTTTCTGCCGGTTACGTTTTTGAGGGCTGATTTCTTGTCCTGTGATAAAAAGCCTTCGGTTTCCATCGCCAAAGCTTTCAGGGGATCATTTGCAAGCTTCTGGCACCATTTTTGAGTGAATTGCCAAAAGTCAGATTTTTGCTGAAATTGTGACCTCGGGGCTTAGGGATTTTTTCAAAAAAATATTTTCTGCCGGTTACGTTTTTGAGGGCTGATTTCTTGTCCTGTGATAAAAAGCCTTCTGTTTCCATCGCCAAAACTTTCAGGGGATCATTTGCAAGCTTCTGCCACCATTTTTGAGTGAATTGCCAAAAGTCAGATTTTTGCTGAAATTGTGACCCCGGGGCTTAAGGATTTTTTCAAAAAAAAAATTCTGCCGGTTTAGTTTTTGAGGGCTGATTTCTTGTCCTGTGATAAAAAGCCTTCTGTTTCCATCGCCAAAGCTTTCAGGGGATCATTTGCAAGCTTCTGGCACCATTTTTGAGTGAATTGCCAAAAGTCATATTTTTGCTGAAATTGTGACCCCAGGGCTTAGGGATTTTTTCAAAAAAATATTTTCTGTCGGTTACGTTTTTGAGGGCTGATTTCTTCTCCTGTGATAAAAAGCCTTCTGTTTCCATCGCCAAAGCTTTCAGGGGATCATTTGCAAGTTTCTGGCACCATTTTTGAGTGAATTGCCAAAAGTCAGATTTTTGCGGAAATTGTGACCCCGGGGCTTAGGGATTTTTTCAAAAAAATATTTTCTGCCGGTTAACTTTTAGAGGGCTGATTTCTTGTCCTGTGATAAAAAGCCTTCTTTTTCCGTCGCCAAAGCTTTCAGGGGATCATTTGCAAGCTTCTGGCACCATTTTTGAGTGAATTGCCAAAAGTCAGATTTTTGCTGAAATTGTGACCCCGGGGCTTAGGGATTTTTTCAAAAAAATATTTTCTGCCGGTTAAGTTTTTGAGGGCTGATTTCTTGTCCTGTGATAAAAAGCCTTCTGTTTCCATCGCCAAAGCTTTCAGGGGATCATTTGCGAGCTTCTGGCACCATTTTTGAGTGAATTGCCAAAAGTCAGATTTTTGCGGAAATTGTGACCCCGGGGCTTAGGGATTTTTTCAAAAAAATATTTTCTGCCGGTTAAGTTTTAGAGGGCTGATTTCTTGTCCTGTGATAAAAAGCCTTCTGTTTCCATCACCTAAGCTTTGAGGGGATCATTTGCAAGCTTCTGGCACCATTTTTGAGTGAATTGCCAAAAGTCAGATTTTTGCTGAAATTGTGACCCCGGGGCTTAGGGATTTTTTCAAAAAAATATTTTCTGTCGGTTACGTTTTTGAGGGCTGATTTCTTGTCCTGTGATAAAAAGCCTTCTGTTTCCATCGCCAAAGCTTTCAGGGGATCATTTGCGAGCTTCTGGCACCATTTTTGAGTGAATTGCCAAAAGTCAGATTTTTGCTGAAATTGTGACCCCGGGGCTTAGGGATTTTTTCAAAAAAATATTTTCTGCCGGTTAAGTTTTTGAGGGCTGATTTCTTGTCCTGTGATAAAAAGCCTTCTGTTTCCATCGCCAAAGCTTTCAGGGGATCATTTGCAAGCTTCTGGCACCATTTTTGAGTGAATTGCCAAAAGTCAGATTTCTGCTGAAATTGTGACCCTGGGGCTTAAGGATTTTTTCAAAAAAAAAATTCTGCCGGTTAAGTTTTTGAGGGCTGATTTCTTGTCCTGTGATAAAAAGCCTTCTGTTTCCATCGCCAAAGCTTTCAGGGGATCATTTGCAAGCTTCTGGCACCATTTTTGAGTGAATTGCCAAAAGTCAGATTTTTGCTGAAATTGTGACCCCGGGGCTTAGGGATTTTTTCAAAAAAAAAATTTCTGTCGGTTACGTTTTTGAGGGCTGATTTCTTGTCCTGTGATAAAAAGCCTTCTGTTTCCATCGCCAAAGCTTTCAGGGGATCATTTGCAAGCTTCTGGCACCATTTTTGAGTGAATTGCCAAAAGTCAGATTTCTGCTGAAATTGTGACCCTGGGGCTTAAGGATTTTTTCAAAAAAAAAATTCTGCCGGTTAAGTTTTTGAGGGCTGATTTCTTGTCCTGTGATAAAAAGCCTTCTGTTTCCATCGCCAAAGCTTTCAGGGGATCATTTGCAAGCTTCTGGCACCATTTTTGAGTGAATTGCCAAAAGTCAGATTTTTGCTGAAATTGTGACCCCGGGGCTTAGGGATTTTTTCAAAAAAATATTTTCTGTCGGTTACGTTTTTGAGGGCTGATTTCTTGTCCTGTGATAAAAAGCCTTCTGTTTCCATCGCCAAAGCTTTCAGGGGATCATTTGCAAGCTTCTGGCACCATTTTTGAGTGAATTGCCAAAAGTCAGATTTTTGCTGAAATTGTGACCCCGGGGCTTAGGGATTTTTTCAAAAAAAAAATTTCTGTCGGTTACGTTTTTGAGGGCTGATTTCTTGTCCTGTGATAAAAAGCCTTCTGTTTCCATCGCCAAAGCTTTCAGGGGATCATTTGCAAGCTTCTGGCACCATTTTTGAGTGAATTGCCAAAAGTCAGATTTTTGGCTTAGGGTTTTTTTCAAAAAAATATTTTCTGTCGGTTACGTTTTTGAGGGCTGATTTCTTGTCCTGTGATAAAAAGCCTTTTGTTTCCATCGCCAAAGCTTTCAGGGGATCATTTGCAAGCTTCTGGCACCATTTTTGAGTGAATTGCCAAAAGTCAGATTTTTGCTGAAATTGTGACCCCGGGGCTTAGGGATTTTTTCAAAAAAATATTTTCTGCCGGTTAAGTTTTTGAGGGCTGATTTCTTGTCCTGTGATAAAAAGCCTTCTGTTTCCATCGCCAAAGCTTTCAGGGGAATCATTTGCAAGCTTCTGGCACCATTTTTGAGTGAATTGCCAAAAGTCAGATTTTTGCTGAAATTGTGACCCCGGGGCTTAGGGATTTTTTCAAAAAAATATTTTCTGTCGGATACGTTTTTGAGGGCTGATTTCTTGTCCTGTGATAAAAAGCCTTCTGTTTCCATCGCCAAAGCTTTCAGGGGATCATTTGCAAGCTTCTGGCACCATTTTTGAGTGAATTGCCAAAAGTCAGATTTTTGCGGAAATTGTGACCCCGGGGCTTAGGAATTTTTTTAAAAAAATATTTTCTGCCGGTTAAGTTTTAGAGGGCTGATTTCTTGTCCTGTGATAAAAAGCCTTCTGTTTCCATCGCCAAAGCTTTCAGGGGATCATTTGCAAGCTTCTGGCACCATTTTTGAGTGACTTGCCAAAAGTCAGATTTCTGCTGAAATTGTGAACCCGGGGCTTAGGGATTTTTTCAAAAAAAAATTCTGCCGGTTACGTTTTTGAGGGCTGATTTCTTGTCCTGTGATAAAAAGCCTTCTGTTTCCATCACCAAAGCTTTCAGGGGATCATTTGCAAGCTTCTGGCACCATTTTTGAGTGAATTGCCAAAAGTCAGATTTTTGCTGAAATTGTGACCCCGGGGCTTAGGGATTTTTTCAAAAAAAAAATTTCTGTCGGTTACGTTTTTGAGGGCTGATTTCTTGTCCTGTGATAAAAAGCCTTCTGTTTCCATCGCCAAAGCTTTCAGGGGATCATTTGCAAGCTTCTGGCACCATTTTTGAGTGAATTGCCAAAAGTCAGATTTCTGCTGAAATTGTGACCCTGGGGCTTAAGGATTTTTTCAAAAAAAAAATTCTGCCGGTTAAGTTTTTGAGGGCTGATTTCTTGTCCTGTGATAAAAAGCCTTCTGTTTCCATCGCCAAAGCTTTCAGGGGATCATTTGCAAGCTTCTGGCACCATTTTTGAGTGAATTGCCAAAAGTCAGATTTTTGCTGAAATTGTGACCCCGGGGCTTAGGGATTTTTTCAAAAAAATATTTTCTGTCGGTTACGTTTTTGAGGGCTGATTTCTTGTCCTGTGATAAAAAGCCTTCTGTTTCCATCGCCAAAGCTTTCAGGGGATCATTTGCAAGCTTCTGGCACCATTTTTGAGTGAATTGCCAAAAGTCAGATTTTTGCTGAAATTGTGACCCCGGGGCTTAGGGATTTTTTCAAAAAAAAAATTTCTGTCGGTTACGTTTTTGAGGGCTGATTTCTTGTCCTGTGATAAAAAGCCTTCTGTTTCCATCGCCAAAGCTTTCAGGGGATCATTTGCAAGCTTCTGGCACCATTTTTGAGTGAATTGCCAAAAGTCAGATTTTTGGCTTAGGGTTTTTTTCAAAAAAATATTTTCTGTCGGTTACGTTTTTGAGGGCTGATTTCTTGTCCTGTGATAAAAAGCCTTCTGTTTCCATCACCAAAGCTTTCAGGGGATCATTTGCAAGCTTCTGGCACCATTTTTGAGTGACTTGCCAAAAGTCAGATTTTTGTGGAAATTGTGACCCCGGGGCTTAGGGATTTTTTCAAAAAAATATTTTCTGCCGGTTAAGTTTTAGAGGGCTGATTTCTTGTCCTGTGATAAAAAGCCTTCTGTTTCCATCACCAAAGCTTTCAGGGGATCATTTGCAAGCTTCTGGCACCATTTTTGAGTGACTTGCCAAAAGTCAGATTTCTGCTGAAATTGTGACCCCGGGGCTTAGGGATTTTTTCAAAAAAAAAATTCTGCCGGTTACGTTTTTGAGGGCTGATTTCTTGTCCTGTGATAAAAAGCCTTCTGTTTCCATCGCCAAAGCTTTCAGGGGATCATTTGCAAGCTTCTGGCACCATTTTTGAGTGAATTGCCAAAAGTCAGATTTTTGCTGAAATTGTGACCCCGGGGCTTAGGGATTTTTTCAAAAAAATATTTTCTGCCGGTTAAGTTTTTGAGGGCTGATTTCTTGTCCTGTGATAAAAAGCCTTCTGTTTCCATCGCCAAAGCTTTCAGGGGATCATTTGCAAGCTTCTGGCACCATTTTTGAGTGAATTGCCAAAAGTCAGATTTTTGCTGAAATTGTGACCCCGGGGCTTAGGGATTTTTTCAAAAAAAAAATTTCTGTCGGTTACGTTTTTGAGGGCTGATTTCTTGTCCTGTGATAAAAAGCCTTCTGTTTCCATCGCCAAAGCTTTCAGGGGATCATTTGCAAGCTTCTGGCACCATTTTTGAGTGAATTGCCAAAAGTCAGATTTCTGCTGAAATTGTGACCCTGGGGCTTAAGGATTTTTTCAAAAAAAAAATTCTGCCGGTTAAGTTTTTGAGGGCTGATTTCTTGTCCTGTGATAAAAAGCCTTCTGTTTCCATCGCCAAAGCTTTCAGGGGATCATTTGCAAGCTTCTGGCACCATTTTTGAGTGAATTGCCAAAAGTCAGATTTTTGCTGAAATTGTGACCCCGGGGCTTAGGGATTTTTTCAAAAAAATATTTTCTGTCGGTTACGTTTTTGAGGGCTGATTTCTTGTCCTGTGATAAAAAGCCTTCTGTTTCCATCGCCAAAGCTTTCAGGGGATCATTTGCAAGCTTCTGGCACCATTTTTGAGTGAATTGCCAAAAGTCAGATTTTTGCTGAAATTGTGACCCCGGGGCTTAGGGATTTTTTCAAAAAAAAAATTTCTGTCGGTTACGTTTTTGAGGGCTGATTTCTTGTCCTGTGATAAAAAGCCTTCTGTTTCCATCGCCAAAGCTTTCAGGGGATCATTTGCAAGCTTCTGGCACCATTTTTGAGTGAATTGCCAAAAGTCAGATTTTTGGCTTAGGGTTTTTTTCAAAAAAATATTTTCTGTCGGTTACGTTTTTGAGGGCTGATTTCTTGTCCTGTGATAAAAAGCCTTTTGTTTCCATCGCCAAAGCTTTCAGGGGATCATTTGCAAGCTTCTGGCACCATTTTTGAGTGAATTGCCAAAAGTCAGATTTTTGCTGAAATTGTGACCCCGGGGCTTAGGGATTTTTTCAAAAAAATATTTTCTGCCGGTTAAGTTTTTGAGGGCTGATTTCTTGTCCTGTGATAAAAAGCCTTCTGTTTCCATCGCCAAAGCTTTCAGGGGAATCATTTGCAAGCTTCTGGCACCATTTTTGAGTGAATTGCCAAAAGTCAGATTTTTGCTGAAATTGTGACCCCGGGGCTTAGGGATTTTTTCAAAAAAATATTTTCTGTCGGATACGTTTTTGAGGGCTGATTTCTTGTCCTGTGATAAAAAGCCTTCTGTTTCCATCGCCAAAGCTTTCAGGGGATCATTTGCAAGCTTCTGGCACCATTTTTGAGTGAATTGCCAAAAGTCAGATTTTTGCGGAAATTGTGACCCCGGGGCTTAGGAATTTTTTTAAAAAAATATTTTCTGCCGGTTAAGTTTTAGAGGGCTGATTTCTTGTCCTGTGATAAAAAGCCTTCTGTTTCCATCGCCAAAGCTTTCAGGGGATCATTTGCAAGCTTCTGGCACCATTTTTGAGTGACTTGCCAAAAGTCAGATTTCTGCTGAAATTGTGAACCCGGGGCTTAGGGATTTTTTCAAAAAAAAATTCTGCCGGTTACGTTTTTGAGGGCTGATTTCTTGTCCTGTGATAAAAAGCCTTCTGTTTCCATCACCAAAGCTTTCAGGGGATCATTTGCAAGCTTCTGGCACCATTTTTGAGTGAATTGCCAAAAGTCAGATTTTTGCTGAAATTGTGACCCCGGGGCTTAGGGATTTTTTCAAAAAAAAAATTTCTGTCGGTTACGTTTTTGAGGGCTGATTTCTTGTCCTGTGATAAAAAGCCTTCTGTTTCCATCGCCAAAGCTTTCAGGGGATCATTTGCAAGCTTCTGGCACCATTTTTGAGTGAATTGCCAAAAGTCAGATTTCTGCTGAAATTGTGACCCTGGGGCTTAAGGATTTTTTCAAAAAAAAAATTCTGCCGGTTAAGTTTTTGAGGGCTGATTTCTTGTCCTGTGATAAAAAGCCTTCTGTTTCCATCGCCAAAGCTTTCAGGGGATCATTTGCAAGCTTCTGGCACCATTTTTGAGTGAATTGCCAAAAGTCAGATTTTTGCTGAAATTGTGACCCCGGGGCTTAGGGATTTTTTCAAAAAAATATTTTCTGTCGGTTACGTTTTTGAGGGCTGATTTCTTGTCCTGTGATAAAAAGCCTTCTGTTTCCATCGCCAAAGCTTTCAGGGGATCATTTGCAAGCTTCTGGCACCATTTTTGAGTGAATTGCCAAAAGTCAGATTTTTGCTGAAATTGTGACCCCGGGGCTTAGGGATTTTTTCAAAAAAAAAATTTCTGTCGGTTACGTTTTTGAGGGCTGATTTCTTGTCCTGTGATAAAAAGCCTTCTGTTTCCATCGCCAAAGCTTTCAGGGGATCATTTGCAAGCTTCTGGCACCATTTTTGAGTGAATTGCCAAAAGTCAGATTTTTGGCTTAGGGTTTTTTTCAAAAAAATATTTTCTGTCGGTTACGTTTTTGAGGGCTGATTTCTTGTCCTGTGATAAAAAGCCTTCTGTTTCCATCACCAAAGCTTTCAGGGGATCATTTGCAAGCTTCTGGCACCATTTTTGAGTGACTTGCCAAAAGTCAGATTTTTGTGGAAATTGTGACCCCGGGGCTTAGGGATTTTTTCAAAAAAATATTTTCTGCCGGTTAAGTTTTAGAGGGCTGATTTCTTGTCCTGTGATAAAAAGCCTTCTGTTTCCATCACCAAAGCTTTCAGGGGATCATTTGCAAGCTTCTGGCACCATTTTTGAGTGACTTGCCAAAAGTCAGATTTCTGCTGAAATTGTGACCCCGGGGCTTAGGGATTTTTTCAAAAAAAAAATTCTGCCGGTTACGTTTTTGAGGGCTGATTTCTTGTCCTGTGATAAAAAGCCTTCTGTTTCCATCGCCAAAGCTTTCAGGGGATCATTTGCAAGCTTCTGGCACCATTTTTGAGTGAATTGCCAAAAGTCAGATTTTTGCTGAAATTGTGACCCCGGGGCTTAGGGATTTTTTCAAAAAAATATTTTCTGCCGGTTAAGTTTTTGAGGGCTGATTTCTTGTCCTGTGATAAAAAGCCTTCTGTTTCCATCGCCAAAGCTTTCAGGGGAATCATTTGCAAGCTTCTGGCACCATTTTTGAGTGAATTGCCAAAAGTCAGATTTTTGCTGAAATTGTGACCCCGGGGCTTAGGGATTTTTTCAAAAAAATATTTTCTGTCGGATACGTTTTTGAGGGCTGATTTCTTGTCCTGTGATAAAAAGCCTTCTGTTTCCATCGCCAAAGCTTTCAGGGGATCATTTGCAAGCTTCTGGCACCATTTTTGAGTGAATTGCCAAAAGTCAGATTTTTGCGGAAATTGTGACCCCGGGGCTTAGGAATTTTTTTAAAAAAATATTTTCTGCCGGTTAAGTTTTAGAGGGCTGATTTCTTGTCCTGTGATAAAAAGCCTTCTGTTTCCATCGCCAAAGCTTTCAGGGGATCATTTGCAAGCTTCTGGCACCATTTTTGAGTGACTTGCCAAAAGTCAGATTTCTGCTGAAATTGTGACACCGGGGCTTAGGGATTTTTTCAAAAAAAAAATTCTGCCGGTTACGTTTTTGAGGGCTGATTTCTTTGTTCTGTGATAAAAAGCCTTCTGTTTCCATCGCCAAAGCTTTCAGGGGATCATTTGCAAGCTTCTGGCACCATTTTTGAGTGAATTGCCAAAAGTCAGATTTTTGCTGAAATTGTGACCCCGGGGCTTAGGGATTTTTTCAAAAAAATATTTTCTGCCGGTTAAGTTTTTGAGGGCTGATTTCTTGTCCTGTGATAAAAAGCCTTCTGTTTCCATTGCCAAAGCTTTCAGGGGATCATTTGCAAGCTTCTGGCACCATTTTTGAGTGAATTGCCAAAAGTCAGATTTTTGGCTTAGGGTTTTTTTCAAAAAAATATTTTCTGTCGGTTACGTTTTTGAGGGCTGATTTCTTGTCCTGTGATAAAAAGCCTTCTGTTTCCATCGCCAAAGCTTTCAGGGGATCATTTGCAAGCTTCTGGCACCATTTTTGAGTGAATTGCCAAAAGTCAGATTTTTGCGGAAATTGTGACCCCGGGGCTTAGGGATTTTTTCAAAAAAATATTTTCTGCCGGTTAAGTTTTAGAGGGCTGGTTTCTTGTACTGTGATAAAAAGCCTTCTGTTTCCATCGCCAAAGCTTTCAGGGGATCATTTGCAAGCTTCTGGCACCATTTTTGAGTGAATTGCCAAAAGTCAGATTTCTGCTGAAATTGTGACCCCGGGGCTTAAGGATTTTTTCAAAAAAAAATTCTACTGGTTACGTTTTTGAGGGCTGATTTCTTGTCCTGTGATAAAAAGCCTTCTGTTTCCATCGCCAAAGCTTTCAGGGGATCATTTGCAAGCTTCTGGCACCATTTTTGAGTGAATTGCCAAAAGTCAGATTTTTGCTGAAATTGTGACCCCGGGGCTTAGGGATTTTTTCAAAAAAATATTTTCTGTCGGTTACGTTTTTGAGGGCTGATTTCTTGTCCTGTGATAAAAAGCCTTCTGTTTCCATCACCAAAGCTTTCAGGGGATCATTTGCAAGCTTCTGGCACCATTTTTGAGTGAATTGCCAAAAGTCAGATTTTTGGCTTAGGGTTTTTTTCAAAAAAATATTTTCTGTCGGTTACGTTTTTGAGGGCTGATTTCTTGTCCTGTGATAAAAAGCCTTCTGTTTCCATCGCCAAAGCTTTCAGGCGATCATTTGCAAGCTTCTGGCACCATTTTTGAGTGAATTGCCAAAAGTCAGATTTTTGCGGAAATAGTGACCCCGGGGCTTAGGGATTTTTTCAAAAAAATATTTTCTGCCGGTTAAGTTTTAGAGGGCTGATTTCTTGTCCTGTGATAAAAAGCCTTCTGTTTCCATCACCAAAGCTTTCAGGGGATCATTTGCAAGCTTCTGGCACCATTTTTGTGTGAATTGCCAAAAGTCAGATTTTTGCTGAAATTGTGACCCCGGGGCTTAGGGATTTTTTCAAAAAAATATTTTCTGTCGGTTACGTTTTTGAGGGCTGATTTCTTGTCCTGTGATAAAAAGCCTTCTGTTTCCATCGCCAAAGCTTTCAGGGGATCATTTGCAAGCTTCTGGCACCATTTTTGAGTGAATTGCCAAAAGTCAGATTTTTCCTGAAATTGTGACCCCGGGGCTTAGGGATTTTTTCCAAAAAAAAATTTCTGTCGGTTACGTTTTTGAGGGCTGATTTCTTGTCCTGTGATAAAAAGCCTTCTGTTTCCATCGCCAAAGCTTTCAGGGGATCATTTGCAAGCTTCTGGCACCATTTTTGAGTGAATTGCCAAAAGTCAGATTTTTGCGGAAATTGTGACCCCGGGGCTTAGGGATTTTTTCAAAAAAATATTTTCTGCCGGTTAAGTTTTAGAGGGCTGGTTTCTTGTCCTGTGATAAAAAGCCTTCTGTTTCCATCGCCAAAGCTTTCAGGGGATCATTTGCAAGCTTCTGGCACCATTTTTGAGTGAATTGCCAAAAGTCAGATTTCTGCTGAAATTGTGACCCCGGGGCTTAAGGATTTTTTCAAAAAAAAAATTCTGCCGGTTAAGTTTTTGAGGGCTGATTTCTTGTCCTGTGATAAAAAGCCTTCTGTTTCCATCGCCAAAGCTTTCAGGGGATCATTTGCAAGCTTCTGGCACCATTTTTGAGTGAATTGCCAAAAGTCAGATTTTTGCTGAAATTGTGACCCCGGGGCTTAGGGATTTTTTCAAAAAAATATTTTCTGTCGGTTACGTTTTTGAGGGCTGATTTCTTGTCCTGTGATAAAAAGCCTTCTGTTTCCATCACCAAAGCTTTCAGGGGATCATTTGCAAGCTTCTGGCACCATTTTTGAGTGAATTGCCAAAAGTCAGATTTTTGCTGAAATTGTGACCCCGGGGCTTAGGGATTTTTTCAAAAAAATATTTTCTGTCGGTTACGTTTTTGAGGGCTGATTTCTTGTCCTGTGATAAAAAGCCTTCTGTTTCCATCACCAAAGCTTTCAGGGGATCATTTGCAAGCTTCTGGCACCATTTTTGAGTGAATTGCCAAAAGTCAGATTTTTGCTGAAATTGTGACCCCGGGGCTTAGGGATTTTTTCAAAAAAATATTTTCTGTCGGTTACGTTTTTGAGGGCTGATTTCTTGTCCTGTGATAAAAAGCCTTCTGTTTCCATCGCCAAAGCTTTCAGGGGATCATTTGCAAGCTTCTGGCACCATTTTTGAGTGAATTGCCAAAAGTCAGATTTTTGCTGAAATTGTGACCCCGGGGCTTAGGGATTTTTTCAAAAAAATATTTTCTGTCGGTTACGTTTTTGAGGGCTGATTTCTTGTCCTGTGATAAAAAGCCTTCTGTTTCCATCGCCAAAGCTTTCAGGGGATCATTTGCAAGCTTCTGGCACCATTTTTGAGTGAATTGCCAAAAGTCAGATTTTTGCTGAAATTGTGACCCCGGGGCTTAGGGATTTTTTCAAAAAAATATTTTCTGTCGGTTACGTTTTTGAGGGCTGATTTCTTGTCCTGTGATAAAAAGCCTTCTGTTTCCATCGCCAAAGCTTTCAGGGGATCATTTGCAAGTTTCTGGCACCATTTTTGAGTGAATTGCCAAAAGTCAGATTTTTGCTGAAATTGTGACCCCGGGGCTTAGGGATTTTTTCAAAAAAATATTTTCTGTCGGTTACGTTTTTGAGGGCTGATTTCTTGTCCTGTGATAAAAAGCCTTCTGTTTCCATCGCCAAAGCTTTCAGGGGATCATTTGCAAGTTTCTGGCACCATTTTTGAGTGAATTGCCAAAAGTCAGATTTTTGCGGAAATAGTGACCCCGGGGCTTAGGGATTTTTTCAAAAAAATATTTTCTGCCGGTTACGTTTTTGAGGGCTGATTTCTTGTCCTGTGATAAAAAGCCTTCTGTTTCCATCGCCAAAGCTTTCAGGGGATCATTTGCAAGCTTCTGGCACCATTTTTGAGTGAATTGCCAAAAGTCAGATTTTTCCTGAAATTGTGACCCCGGGGCTTAGGGATTTTTTCCAAAAAAAAATTTCTGTCGGTTACGTTTTTGAGGGCTGATTTCTTGTCCTGTGATAAAAAGCCTTCTGTTTCCATCGCCAAAGCTTTCAGGGGATCATTTGCAAGCTTCTGGCACCATTTTTGAGTGAATTGCCAAAAGTCAGATTTTTGCGGAAATTGTGACCCCGGGGCTTAGGGATTTTTTCAAAAAAATATTTTCTGCCGGTTAAGTTTTAGAGGGCTGGTTTCTTGTCCTGTGATAAAAAGCCTTCTGTTTCCATCGCCAAAGCTTTCAGGGGATCATTTGCAAGCTTCTGGCACCATTTTTGAGTGAATTGCCAAAAGTCAGATTTCTGCTGAAATTGTGACCCCGGGGCTTAAGGATTTTTTCAAAAAAAAATTCTGCCGGTTAAGTTTTTGAGGGCTGATTTCTTGTCCTGTGATAAAAAGCCTTCTGTTTCCATCGCCAAAGCTTTCAGGGGATCATTTGCAAGCTTCTGGCACCATTTTTGAGTGAATTGCCAAAAGTCAGATTTTTGCTGAAATTGTGACCCCGGGGCTTAGGGATTTTTTCAAAAAAATATTTTCTGTCGGTTACGTTTTTGAGGGCTGATTTCTTGTCCTGTGATAAAAAGCCTTCTGTTTCCATCACCAAAGCTTTCAGGGGATCATTTGCAAGCTTCTGGCACCATTTTTGAGTGAATTGCCAAAAGTCAGATTTTTGCTGAAATTGTGACCCCGGGGCTTAGGGATTTTTTCAAAAAAATATTTTCTGTCGGTTACGTTTTTGAGGGCTGATTTCTTGTCCTGTGATAAAAAGCCTTCTGTTTCCATCGCCAAAGCTTTCAGGGGATCATTTGCAAGCTTCTGGCACCATTTTTGAGTGAATTGCCAAAAGTCAGATTTTTGCGGAAATTGTGACCCCGGGGCTTAGGGATTTTTTCAAAAAAATATTTTCTGCCGGTTAAGTTTTAGAGGGCTGATTTCTTGTCCTGTGATAAAAAGCCTTGTTTCCATCACCAAAGCTTTCAGGGGATCATTTGCAAGCTTCTGGCACCATTTTTGAGTGAATTGCCAAAAGTCAGATTTCTGCTGAAATTGTGACCCCGGGGCTTAAGGATTTTTTCAAAAAAAAAATTCTGCCGGTTAAGTTTTTGAGGGCTGATTTCTTGTCCTGTGATAAAAAGCCTTCTGTTTCCATCGCCAAAGCTTTCAGGGGATCATTTGCAAGCTTCTGGCACCATTTTTGAGTGAATTGCCAAAAGTCAGATTTTTTCTGAAATTGTGACCCCGGGGCTTAGGGATTTTTTCAAAAAAATATTTTCTGTCGGTTACGTTTTTGAGGGCTGATTTCTTGTCCTGTGATAAAAAGCCTTCTGTTTCCATCGCCAAAGCTTTCAGGGGATCATTTGCAAGCTTCTGGCACCATTTTTGAGTGAATTGCCAAAAGTCAGATTTTTGCTGAAATTGTGACCCCGGGGCTTAGGGATTTTTTCAAAAAACTATTTTCTGCCGGTTACGTTTTTGAGGGCTGATTTCTTGTCCTGTGATAAAAAGCCTTCTGTTTCCATCGCCAAAGCTTTCAGGGGATCATTTGCAAGTTTCTGGCACCATTTTTGAGTGAATTGCCAAAAGTCAGATTTTTGTGGAAATTGTGACCCCGGGGCTTAGGGATTTTTTCAAAAAAATATTTTCTGCCGGTTAAGTTTTAGAGGGCTGATTTCTTGTCCTGTGATAAAAAGCCTTCTGTTTCCATCGCCAAAGCTTTCAGGGGATCATTTGCAAGCTTCTGGCACCATTTTTGAGTGACTTGCCAAAAGTCAGATTTCTGCTGAAATTGTGACCCCGGGGCTTAGGGATTTTTTCAAAAAAAAAATTCTGCCGGTTACGTTTTTGAGGGCTGATTTCTTGTCCTGTGATAAAAAGCCTTCTGTTTCCATCGCCAAAGCTTTCAGGGGATCATTTGCAAGCTTCTGGCACCATTTTTGAGTGAATTGCCAAAAGTCATATTTTTGCTGAAATTGTGACCCCGGGGCTTAGGGATTTTTTCAAAAAAATATTTTCTGCCGGTTAAGTTTTTGAGGGCTGATTTCTTGTCCTGTGATAAAAAGCCTTCTGTTTCCGTCGCCAAAGCTTTCAGGGGATCATTTGCAAGCTTCTGGCACCATTTTTGAGTGAATTGCCAAAAGTCAGATTTTTGCTGAAATTGTGACCCCGGGGCATAGGGATTTTTTCAAAAAAATATTTTCTGTCGGTTACGTTTTTGAGGGCTGATTTCTTGTCCTGTGATAAAAAGCCTTCTGTTTCCATCACCAAAGCTTTCAGGGGATCATTTGCAAGCTTCTGGCACCATTTTTGAGTGAATTGCCAAAAGTCAGATTTTTGCTGAAATTGTGACCCCGGGGCTTAGGGATTTTTTCAAAAAAATATTTTCTGTCGGTTACGTTTTTGAGGGCTGATTTCTTGTCCTGTGATAAAAAGCCTTCTGTTTCCATCGCCAAAGCTTTCAGGGGATCATTTGCAAGCTTCTGGCACCATTTTTGAGTGAATTGCCAAAAGTCAGATTTTTGTGGAAATTGTGACCCCGGGGCTTAGGGATATTTTCAAAAAAATATTTTCTGCCGGTTAAGTTTTAGAGGGCTGATTTCTTGTCCTGTGATAAAAAGCCTTCTGTTTCCATCACCAAAGCTTTCAGGGGATCATTTGCAAGCTTCTGGCACCATTTTTGAGTGACTTGCCAAAAGTCAGATTTCTGCTGAAATTGTGACCCCGGGGCTTAAGGATTTTTTCAAAAAAAAAATTCTGCCGGTTACGTTTTTGAGGGCTGATTTCTTGTCCTGTGATAAAAAGCCTTCTGTTTCCATCGCCAAAGCTTTCAGGGGATCATTTGCAAGCTTCTGGCACCATTTTTGAGTGAATTGCCAAAAGTCATATTTTTGCTGAAATTGTGACCCCGGGGCTTAGGGATTTTTTCAAAAAAATATTTTCTGCCGGTTAAGTTTTTGAGGGCTGATTTCTTGTCCTGTGATAAAAAGCCTTCTGTTTCCGTCGCCAAAGCTTTCAGGGGATCATTTGCAAGCTTCTGGCACCATTTTTGAGTGAATTGCCAAAAGTCAGATTTTTGCTGAAATTGTGACCCCGGGGCTTAGGGATTTTTTCAAAAAAATATTTTCTGTCGGTTACGTTTTTGAGGGCTGATTTCTTGTCCTGTGATAAAAAGCCTTCTGTTTCCATCGCCAAAGCTTTCAGGGGATCATTTGCAAGCTTCTGGCACCATTTTTGAGTGAATTGCCAAAAGTCAGATTTTTGCTGAAATTGTGACCCCGGGGCTTAGGGATTTTTTCAAAAAAATATTTTCTGCCGGTTAAGTTTTAGAGGGCTGATTTCTTGTCCTGTGATAAAAAGCCTTGTTTCCATCACCAAAGCTTTCAGGGGATCATTTGCAAGCTTCTGGCACCATTTTTGAGTGAATTGCCAAAAGTCAGATTTCTGCTGAAATTGTGACCCCGGGGCTTAAGGATTTTTTTAAAAAAAAAATTCTGCCGGTTAAGTTTTTGAGGGCTGATTTCTTGTCCTGTGATAAAAAGCCTTCTGTTTCCATCGCCAAAGCTTTCAGGGGATCATTTGCAAGCTTCTGGCACCATTTTTGAGTGAATTGCCAAAAGTCAGATTTTTTCTGAAATTGTGACCCCGGGGCTTAGGGATTTTTTCAAAAAAATATTTTCTGTCGGTTACGTTTTTGAGGGCTGATTTCTTGTCCTGTGATAAAAAGCCTTCTGTTTCCATCGCCAAAGCTTTCAGGGGAATAATTTGCAAGCTTCTGGCACCATTTTTGAGTGAATTGCTAAAAGTCAGATTTTTGCTGAAATTGTGACCCCGGGGCTTAGGGATTTTTTCAAAAAAATATTTTCTGTCGGATATGTTTTTGAGGGCTGATTTCTTGTCCTGTGATAAAAAGCCTTCTGTTTCCATCGCCAAAGCTTTCAGGGGATCATTTGCAAGCTTCTGGCACCATTTTTGAGTGAATTGCCAAAAGTCGGATTTTTGCTGAAATTGTGACCCAGGGGCTTAGGGATTTTTTCAAAAAAATATTTTCTGCCGGTTAAATTTTTGAGGGCTGATTTCTTGTCCTGTGATAAAAAGCCTTCTGTTTCCATCGCCAAAGCTTTCAGGGGATCATTTGCAAGCTTCTGGCACCATTTTTGATTGCATTGCCAAAAGTCAGATTTTTGCTGAAATTGTGACCCCGGGGCTTAGGGATTTTTTCAAAAAAATATTTTCTGCCGGTTACGTTTTTGAGGGCTGATTTCTTGTCCTGTGATAAAAAGCCTTCTGTTTCCATCGCCAAAGCTTTCAGGGGATCATTTGCAAGCTTCTGGCACCATTTTTGAGTGAATTGCCAAAAGTCAGATTTTTGCTGAAATTGTGACCCCGGGGCTTAGGGATTTTTTCAAAAAAATATTTTCTGCCGGTTACGTTTTTGAGGGCTGATTTCTTGTCCTGTGATAAAAAGCCTTCTGTTTCCATCGCCAAAGCTTTCAGGGGATCATTTGCAAGCTTCTGGCACCATTTTTGAGTGAATTGCCAAAAGTCAGATTTTTTCTGAAATTGTGACCCCGGGGCTTAGGGATTTTTTCAAAAAAATATTTTCTGTCGGTTACGTTTTTGAGGGCTGATTTCTTGTCCTGTGATAAAAAGCCTTCTGTTTCCATCGCCAAAGCTTTCAGGGGAATAATTTGCAAGCTTCTGGCACAATTTTTGAGTGAATTGCTAAAAGTCAGATTTTTGCTGAAATTGTGACCCCGGGGCTTAGGGATTTTTTCAAAAAAATATTTTCTGTCGGATATGTTTTTGAGGGCTGATTTCTTGTCCTGTGATAAAAAGCCTTCTGTTTCCATCGCCAAAGCTTTCAGGGGATCATTTGCAAGCTTCTGGCACCATTTTTGAGTGAATTGCCAAAAGTCGGATTTTTGCTGAAATTGTGACCCAGGGGCTTAGGGATTTTTTCAAAAAAATATTTTCTGCCGGTTAAATTTTTGAGGGCTGATTTCTTGTCCTGTGATAAAAAGCCTTCTGTTTCCATCGCCAAAGCTTTCAGGGGATCATTTGCAAGCTTCTGGCACCATTTTTGATTGCATTGCCAAAAGTCAGATTTTTGCTGAAATTGTGACCCCGGGGCTTAGGGATTTTTTCAAAAAAATATTTTCTGCCGGTTACGTTTTTGAGGGCTGATTTCTTGTCCTGTGATAAAAAGCCTTCTGTTTCCATCGCCAAAGCTTTCAGGGGATCATTTGCAAGCTTCTGGCACCATTTTTGAGTGAATTGCCAAAAGTCAGATTTTTGCTGAAATTGTGACCCCGGGGCTTAGGGATTTTTTCAAAAAAATATTTTCTGCCGGTTACGTTTTTGAGGGCTGATTTCTTGTCCTGTGATAAAAAGCCTTCTGTTTCCATCGCCAAAGCTTTCAGGGGATCATTTGCAAGCTTCTGGCACCATTTTTGAGTGAATTGCCAAAAGTCAGATTTTTGCTGAAATTGTGACCCCGGGGCTTAGGGATTTTTTCAAAAAAATATTTTCTGCCGTTTACGTTTTTGAGGGCTGATTTCTTGTCCTGTGATAAAAAGCCTTCTGTTTCCATGGCCAAAGCTTTCAGGGGATCATTTGCAAGCTTCTGGCACCATTTTTGAGTGAATTGCCAAAAGTCAGATTTTTGCTGAAATTGTGACCCCGGGGCTTAAGGATTTTTTAAAAAAAATATTTTCTGCCGGTTAAGTTTTTGAGGGCTGATTTCTTGTCCTGTGATAAAAAGCCTTCTGTTTCCATCGCCAAAGCTTTCAGGGGATCATTTGCAAGCTTCTGGCACCATTTTTGAGTGAATTGTCAAAAGTCAGATTTTTGCTGAAATTGTGACCCCAGGGCTTAGGGATTTTTTCAAAAAAAATATTTTCTGCCGGTTACGTTTTTGAGGGCTGATTTCTTGTCCTGTGATAAAAAGCCTTCTGTTTCCATCGCCAAAGCTTTCAGGGGATCATCTGCAAGCTTCTGGCACCATTTTTGAGTGAATTGCCAAAAGTCAGATTTTTGCTGAAATTGTGACCCCGGGGCTTAGGGATTTTTTCAAAAAAATATTTTCTGTCGGTTACGTTTTTGAGGGCTGATTTCTTGTCCTGTGATAAAAAGCCTTCTGTTTCCATCGCCAAAGCTTTCAGGGGATCATTTGCAAGCTTCTGGCACCATTTTTGAGTGAATTGCCAAAAGTCAGATTTTTGCTGAAATTGTGACCCCGGGGCTTAGGGATTTTTTCAAAAAAATATTTTCTGCCGGTTACGTTTTTGAGGGCTGATTTCTTGTCCTGTGATAAAAAGCCTTCTGTTACCATCGCCAAAGCTTTCAGGGGATCATTTGCAAGCTTCTGGCACCATTTTTGAGTGAATTGCCAAAAGTCAGATTTTTGCTGAAATTGTGACCCCGGGGCTTAGGGATTTTTTCAAAAAAATATTTTCTGCCGGTTACGTTTTTGAGGGCTGATTTCTTGTCCTGTGATAAAAAGCCTTCTGTTTCCATCGCCAAAGCTTTCAGGGGATCATTTGCAAGCTTCTGGCACCATTTTTGAGTGAATTGCCAAAAGTCAGATTTTTGCTGAAATTGTGACCCCGGGGCTTAGGGATTTTTTCAAAAAAATATTTTCTGTTGGTTACGTTTTTGAGGGCTGATTTCTTGTCCTGTGATAAAAAGCCTTCTGTTTCCATCGCCAAAGCTTTCAGGGGATCATCTGCAAGCTTCTGGCACCATTTTTGAGTGAATTGCCAAAAGTCAGATTTTTGCTGAAATTGTGACCCCGGGGCTTAGGGATTTTTTTCAAAAAAATATTTTCTGCCGGTTACGTTTTTGAGGGCTGATTTCTTGTCCTGTGATAAAAAGCCTTCTGTTTCCATCGCCAAAGCTTTCAGGGGATCATTTGCAAGCTTCTGGCACCATTTTTGAGTGAATTGCCAAAAGTCAGATTTTTGCTGAAATTGTGACCCCGGGGCTTAGGGATTTTTTCAATAAAATATTTTCTGCCGGTTACGTTTTTGAGGGCTGATTTCTTGTCCTGTGATAAAAAGCCTTCTGTTTCCATCGCCAAAGCTTTCAGGGGATCATTTGCAAGCTTCTGGCACCATTTTTGAGTGAATTGCCAAAAGTCAGATTTTTGCTGAAATTGTGACCCCGGGGCTTAGGGATTTTTTCAAAAAAATATTTTCTGCCGTTTACGTTTTTGAGGGCTGATTTCTTGTCCTGTGATAAAAAGCCTTCTGTTTCCATGGCCAAAGCTTTCAGGGGATCATTTGCAAGCTTCTGGCACCATTTTTGAGTGAATTGCCAAAAGTCAGATTTTTTCTGAAATTGTGACCCCGGGGCTTAGGGATTTTTTCAAAAAAATATTTTCTGCCGGTTAAGTTTTTGAGGGCTGATTTCTTGTCCTGTGATAAAAAGCCTTCTGTTTCCATCGCCAAAGCTTTCAGGGGATCATTTGCAAGCTTCTGGCACCATTTTTGAGTGAATTGCCAAAAGTCAGATTTTTGCTGAAATTGTGACCCCGGGGCTTAGGGATTTTTTCAAAAAAATATTTTCTGCCGGTTACGTTTTTGAGGGCTGATTTCTTGTCCTGTGATAAAAAGCCTTCTGTTTCCATCGCCAAAGCTTTCAGGGGATCATTTGCGAGCTTCTGGCACCATTTTTGAGTGAATTGCCAAAAGTCAGATTTTTGGCTTAGGGTTTTTTTCAAAAAAATATTTTCTGCCGGTTAAGTTTTTGAGGGCTGATTTCTTGTCCTGTGATAAAAAGCCTTCTGTTTCCATCGCCAAAGCTTTCAGGGGATCATTTGCAAGCTTCTGGCACCATTTTTGAGTGAATTGCCAAAAGTCAGATTTTTGGCTTAGGGTTTTTTTCAAAAAAATATTTTCTGCCGGTTAAGTTTTTGAGGGCTGATTTCTTGTCCTGTGATAAAAAGCCTTCTGTTTCCATCGCCAAAGCTTTCAGGGGATCATTTGCAAGCTTCTGGCACCATTTTTGAGTGAATTGCCAAAAGTCAGATTTTTGCTGAAATTGTGACCCCGGGGCTTAGGGATTTTTTCAAAAAAATATTTTCTGCCGGTTAAGTTTTTGAGGGCTGATTTCTTGTCCTGTGATAAAAAGCCTTCTGTTTCCATCGCCAAAGCTTTCAGGGGATCATTTGCAAGCTTCTGGCACCATTTTTGAGTGAATTGCCAAAAGTCAGATTTTTTCTGAAATTGTGACCCCGGGGCTTAGGGATTTTTTCAAAAAAATATTTTCTGCCGGTTACGTTTTTGAGGGCTGATTTCTTGTCCTGTGATAAAAAGCCTTCTGTTTCCATCGCCAAAGCTTTCAGGGGATCATTTGCAAGCTTCTGGCACCATTTTTGAGTGAATTGCCAAAAGTCAGATTTTTGCTGAAATTGTGACCCCGGGGCTTAGGGATTTTTTCAAAAAAATATTTTCTGCCGTTTACGTTTTTGAGGGCTGATTTCTTGTCCTGTGATAAAAAGCCTTCTGTTTCCATGGCCAAAGCTTTCAGGGGATCATTTGCAAGCTTCTGGCACCATTTTTGAGTGAATTGCCAAAAGTCAGATTTTTGCTGAAATTGTGACCCCGGGGCTTAGGGATTTTTTCAAAAAAATATTTTCTGCCGGTTAAGTTTTTGAGGGCTGATTTCTTGTCCTGTGATAAAAAGCCTTCTGTTTCCATCGCCAAAGCTTTCAGGGGATCATTTGCAAGCTTCTGGCACCATTTTTGAGTGAATTGCCAAAAGTCAGATTTCTGCTGAAATTGTGACCCCGGGGCTTAGGGATTTTTTCAAAAAAATATTTTCTGCCGGTTACGTTTTTGAGGGCTGATTTCTTGTCCTGTGATAAAAAGCCTTCTGTTTCCATCGCCAAAGCTTTCAGGGGATCATTTGCAAGCTTCTGGCACCATTTTTGAGTGAATTGCCAAAAGTCAGATTTTTGCTGAAATTGTGACCCCAGGGCTTAGGGATTTTTTCAAAAAAAATATTTTCTGCCGGTTACGTTTTTGAGGGCTGATTGCTTGTCCTGTGATAAAAAGCCTTCTGTTTCCATCGCCAAAGCTTTCAGGGGATCATCTGCAAGCTTCTGGCACCATTTTTGAGTGAATTGCCAAAAGTCAGATTTTTGCTGAAATTGTGACCCCGGGGCTTAGGGATTTTTTCAAAAAAATATTTTCTGTTGGTTACGTTTTTGAGGGCTGATTTCTTGTCCTGTGATAAAAAGCCTTCTGTTTCCATCGCCAAAGCTTTCAGGGGATCATTTGCAAGCTTCTGGCACCATTTTTGAGTGAATTGCCAAAAGTCAGATTTTTGCTGAAATTGTGACCCCGGGGCTTAGGGATTTTTTCAAAAAAATATTTTCTGCCGGTTACGTTTTTGAGGGCTGATTTCTTGTCCTGTGATAAAAAGCCTTCTGTTTCCATCGCCAAAGCTTTCAGGGGATCATTTGCAAGCTTCTGGCACCATTTTTGAGTGAATTGCCAAAAGTCAGATTTTTGCTGAAATTGTGACCCCGGGGCTTAGGGATTTTTTCAAAAAAATATTTTCTGCCGGTTAAGTTTTTGAGGGCTGATTTCTTGTCCTGTGATAAAAAGCCTTCTGTTTCCATCGCCAAAGCTTTCAGGGGATCATTTGCAAGCTTCTGGCACCATTTTTGAGTGAATTGCCAAAAGTCAGATTTTTGCTGAAATTGTGACCCCGGGGCTTAGGGATTTTTTCAAAAAAATATTTTCTGCCGGTTACGTTTTTGAGGGCTGATTTCTTGTCCTGTGATAAAAAGCCTTCTGTTTCCATCGCCAAAGCTTTCAGGGGATCATTTGCAAGCTTCTGGCACCATTTTTGAGTGAATTGCCAAAAGTCAGATTTTTGCTGAAATTGTGACCCCGGGGCTTAGGGATTTTTTCAAAAAAATATTTTCTGCCGGTTAAGTTTTTGAGGGCTGATTTCTTGTCCTGTGATAAAAAGCCTTCTGTTTCCATCGCCAAAGCTTTCAGGGGATCATTTGCAAGCTTCTGGCACCATTTTTGAGTGAATTGCAAAAAGTCAGATTTTTGCTGAAATTGTGACCCCGGGGCTTAGGGATTTTTTCAAAAAAATATTTTCTGCCGGTTAAGTTTTTGAAGGCTGATTTCTTGTCCTGTGATAAAAAGCCTTCTGTTTCCATCGCCAAACCTTTCAGGGGATCATTTGCAAGCTTCTGGCACCATTTTTGAGTGAATTGCCAAAAGTCAGATTTTTGCTGAAATTGTGACCCCGGGGCTTAGGGATTTCTTCAAAAAAATATTTTCTGCCGGTTAAGTTTTTGACGGCTGATTTCTTGTCCTGTGATAAAAAGCCTTCTGTTTCCATCGCCAAATCTTTCAGGGGATCATTTGCAAGCTTCTGGCACCATTTTTGAGTGAATTGCCAAAAGTCAGATTTTTGCTGAAATTGTGACCCCGGGGCTTAGGGATTTTTTCAAAAAAATATTTTCTGCCGGTTACGTTTTTGAGGGCTGATTTCTTGTCCTGTGATAAAAAGCCTTCTGTTTCCATCGCCAAAGCTTTCAGGGGATCATTTGCAAGCTTCTGGCACCATTTTTGAGTGAATTGCCAAAAGTCAGATTTTTGCTGAAATTGTGACCCCGGGGCTTAGGGATTTTTTCAAAAAAATATTTTCTGCCGTTTACGTTTTTGAGGGCTGATTTCTTGTCCTGTGATAAAAAGCCTTCTGTTTCCATCGCCAAAGCTTTCAGGGGATCATTTGCAAGCTTCTGGCACCATTTTTGAGTGAATTGCCAAAAGTCAGATTTTTGCTGAAATTGTGACCCCGGGGCTTAGGGATTTTTTCAAAAAAATATTTTCTGCCGGTTAAGTTTTTGAGGGCTGATTTCTTGTCCTGTGATAAAAAGCCTTCTGTTTCCATCGCCAAAGCTTTCAGGGGATCATTTGCAAGCTTCTGGCACCATTTTTGAGTGAATTGCCAAAAGTCAGATTTTTGCTGAAATTGTGACCCCGGGGCTTAGGGATTTTTTCAAAAAAATATTTTCTGCCGGTTACGTTTTTGAGGGCTGATTTCTTGTCCTGTGATAAAAAGCCTTCTGTTTCCATCGCCAAAGCTTTCAGGGGATCATTTGCAAGCTTCTGGCACCATTTTTGAGTGAATTGCCAAAAGTCAGATTTTTGCTGAAATTGTGACCCGAGGGCTTAGGGATTTTTTCAAAAAAAATATTTTCTGCCGGTTACGTTTTTGAGGGCTGATTGCTTGTCCTGTGATAAAAAGCCTTCTGTTTCCATCGCCAAAGCTTTCAGGGGATCATCTGCAAGCTTCTGGCACCATTTTTGAGTGAATTGCCAAAAGTCAGATTTTTGCTGAAATTGTGACCCCGGGGCTTAGGGATTTTTTCAAAAAAATATTTTCTGTTGGTTACGTTTTTGAGGGCTGATTTCTTGTCCTGTGATAAAAAGCCTTCTGTTTCCATCGCCAAAGCTTTCAGGGGATCATTTGCAAGCTTCTGGCACCATTTTTGAGTGAATTGCCAAAAGTCAGATTTTTGCTGAAATTGTGACCCCGGGGCTTAGGGATTTTTTCAAAAAAATATTTTCTGCCGGTTACGTTTTTGAGGGCTGATTTCTTGTCCTGTGATAAAAAGCCTTCTGTTTCCATCGCCAAAGCTTTCAGGGCATCATTTGCAAGCTTCTGGCAGCATTTTTGAGTGAATTGCCAAAAGTCAGATATACTGAAATTGTGACCCCGGGGCTTAGGGATTTTTTCAAAAAAATATTTTCCGCCGGTTACGTTTTTGAGGGCTGATTTCTTGTCCTGTGATAAAAAGCCTTCTGTTTCCATCGCCAAAGATTTCAGGGGATCATTTGCAAGCTTCTGGCACCATTTTTGAGTGAATTGCCAAAAGTCAGATTTTTGCTGAAATTGTGACCCCGGGGCTTAGGGATTTTTTCAAAAAAACATTTTCTGACGGTTATGTTTTTGAGGGCTGATTTCTTGTCCTGTGATAAAAAGCCTTCTGTTTCCATCTCCAAAGCTTTCAGGGGATCATTTGCAAGCTTCTGGCACCATTTTTGAGTGAATTGCCAAAAGTCAGATTTTTGCTGAAATTGTGACCCCGGGGCTTAGGGATTTTTTCAAAAAAATATTTTCTGCCGGTTAAGTTTTTGAGGGCTGATTTCTTGTCCTGTGATAAAAAGCCTTCTGTTTCCATCGCCAAAGCTTTCAGGGGATAATTTGCAAGCTTCTGGCACCATTTTTGAGTGAATTGCCAAAAGTCAGATTTTTGGCTTAGGGTTTTTTCAAAAAAATATTTTCTGCTGGTTACGTTTTTGAGGGCTGATTTCTTGTCCTGTGATAAAAAGCCTTCTGTATCCATCGCCAAAACTTTCAGGGGATCATTTGCAAGCTTCTGGCACCATTTTTGAGTGAATTGCCAAAAGTCAGATTTTTGCTGAAATTGTGACCCCGGGGCTTAGGGATTTTTTCAAAAAAATATTTTCTGCCGGTTAAGTTTTTGAGGGCTGATTTCTTGTCCTGTGATAAAAAGCCTTCTGTTTCCATCGCCAAAGCTTTCAGGGGATCATTTGCAAGCTTCTGGCACCATTTTTGAGTGAATTGCCAAAAGTCAGATTTTTGGCTTAGGGTTTTTTCAAAAAAATATTTTCTGCTGGTTACGTTTTTGAGGGCTGATTTCTTGTCCTGTGATAAAAAGCCTTCTGTATCCATCGCCAAAACTTTCAGGGGATCATTTGCAAGCTTCTGGCACCATTTTTGAGTGAATTGCCAAAAGTCAGATTTTTGCTGAAATTGTGACCCCGGGGCTTAGGGATTTTTTCAAAAAAATATTTTCTGCCGGTTAAGTTTTTGAGGGCTGATTTCTTGTCCTGTGATAAAAAGCCTTCTGTTTCCATCGCCAAAGCTTTCAGGGGATCATTTGCAAGCTTCTGGCACCATTTTTGAGTGAATTGCCAAAAGTCAGATTTTTGCTGAAATTGAGACCCCGGGGCTTAAGGATTTTTTCAAAAAAAAATTTCTGCCGGTTAAGTTTTTGAGGGCTGATTTCTTGTCCTGTGATAAAAAGCCTTCTGTTTCCATCACCAAAGCTTTCAGGGGATCATTTGCAAGCTTCTGGCACCATTTTTGAGTGAATTGCCAAAAGTCAGATTTTTGCTGAAATTGTGACCCCGGGGCTTAGGGATTTTTTCAAAAAAATATTTTCTGTCGGTTACGTTTTTGAGGGCTGATTTCTTGTCCTGTGATAAAAAGCCTTCTGTTTCCATCTCCAAAGCTTTCAGGGGATCATTTGCAAGCTTCTGGCACCATTTTTGAGTGAATTGCCAAAAGTCAGATTTTTGCTGAAATTGTGACCCCGGGGCTTAGGGATTTTTTCAAAAAAATATTTTCTGCCGGTTAAGTTTTTGAGGGCTGATTTCTTGTCCTGTGATAAAAAGCCTTCTGTTTACATCGCTAAAGCTTTCAGGGGATCATTTGCAAACTTCTGGCAGCATTTTTGAGTGAATTGCCAAAAGTCAGATTTACTGAAATTGTGACCCCGGGGCTTAGGGATTTTTTCAAAAAAATATTTTCCGCCGGTTACGTTTTTGAGGGCTGATTTCTTGTCCTGTGATAAAAAGCCTTCTGTTTCCATCGCCAAAGATTTCAGGGGATCATTTGCAAGCTTCTGGCACCATTTTTGAGTGAATTGCCAAAAGTCAGATTTTTGCTGAAATTGTGACCCCGGGGCTTAGGGATTTTTTCAAAAAAACATTTTCTGACGGTTACGTTTTTGAGGGCTGATTTCTTGTCCTGTGATAAAAAGCCTTCTGTTTCCATCTCCAAAGCTTTCAGGGGATCATTTGCAAGCTTCTGGCACCATTTTTGAGTGAATTGCCAAAAGTCAGATTTTTGCTGAAATTGTGACCCCGGGGCTTAGGGATTTTTTCAAAAAAATATTTTCTGCCGGTTAAGTTTTTGAGGGCTGATTTCTTGTCCTGTGATAAAAAGCCTTCTGTTTCCATCGCCAAAGCTTTCTGGGGATAATTTGCAAGCTTCTGGCACCATTTTTGAGTGAATTGCCAAAAGTCAGTTTTTTGGCTTACGGTTTTTTCAAAAAAAAATTTTCTGCTGGTTACGTTTTTGAGGGCTGATTTCTTGTCCTGTGATAAAAAGCCTTCTGTTTCCATCGCCAAAGCTTTCAGGGGATCATTTGCAAGCTTCTGGCACCATTTTTGAGTGAATTGCCAAAAGTCAGATTTTTGCTGAAATTGTGACCCCGGGGCTTAGGGATTTTTTCAAAAAAATATTTTCTGCCGGTTAAGTTTTTGACGGCTGATTTCTTGTCCTGTGATAAAAAGCCTTCTGTTTCCATCGCCAAATCTTTCAGGGGATCATTTGCAAGCTTCTGGCACCATTTTTGAGTGAATTGCCAAAAGTCAGATTTTTGCTGAAATTGTGACCCCGGGGCTTAGGGATTTTTTCAAAAAAATATTTTCTGTCGGTTACGTTTTTGAGGGCTGATTTCTTGTCCTGTGATAAAAAGCCTTCTGTTTCCATCGCCAAAGCTTTCTGGGGATCATTTGCAAGCTTCTGGCACCATTTTTGAGTGAATTGCCAAAAGTCAGATTTTTGCTGAAATTGTGACCCCGGGGGTTAGGGATTTTTTCAAAAAAATATTTTCTGCCGGTTAAGTTTTTGCGGGCTGATTTCTTGTCCTGTGATAAAAAGCCTTCTGTTTCCATCGCCAAAGCTTTCAGGGGATCATTTGCAAGCTTCTGGCACCATTTTTGAGTGAATTGCCAAAAGTCAGATTTTTGCTGAAATTGTGACCCCGGGGCTTAGGGATTTTTTCAAAAAAATATTTTCTGCCGGTTAAGTTTTTGAGGGCTGATTTCTTGTCCTGTGATAAAAAGCCTTCTGTTTCCATCGCCAAAGCTTTCAGGGGATCATTTGCAAGCTTCAGGCACCATTTTTGAGTGAATTGCCAAAAGTCAGATTTTTGCTGAAATTGTGACCCCGGGGCTTAGGGATTTTTTCAAAAAAATATTTTCTGCCGGTTAAGTTTCTGAGGGCTGATTTCTTGTCCTGTGATAAAAAGCCTTCGGTTTCCATCGCCAAAGCTTTCAGGGGAATCATTTGCAAGCTTCTGGCACCATTTTTGAGTGAATTGCCAAAAGTCAGATTTTTGCTGAAATTGTGACCCCGGGGCTTAGGGATTTTTTCAAAAAAATATTTTCTGTCGGATACGTTTTTGAGGGCTGATTTCTTGTCCTGTGATAAAAAGCCTTCTGTTTCCATCGCAAAAGCTTTCAGGGGATCATTTGCAAGCTTCTGGCACCATTTTTGAGTGAATTGCCAAAAGTCAGATTTTTGCGGAAATTGTGACCCCGGGGCTTAGGAATTTTTTTAAAAAAATATTTTCTGCCGGTTAAGTTTTAGAGGGCTGATTTCTTGTCCTGTGATAAAAAGCCTTCTGTTTCCATCGCCAAAGCTTTCAGGGGATCATTTGCAAGCTTCTGGCACCATTTTTGAGTGACTTGCCAAAAGTCAGATTTCTGCTGAAATTGTGACCCTGGGGCTTAAGGATTTTTTCAAAAAAAAAATTCTGCCGGTTAAGTTTTTGAGGGCTGATTTCTTGTCCTGTGATAAAAAGCCTTCTGTTTCCATCGCCAAAGCTTTCAGGGGATCATTTGCAAGCTTCTGGCACCATTTTTGAGTGAATTGCC